>NC_052033.1:6416355-6727804 GCF_015832195.1 Motacilla alba alba | reverse complement strand
ATTCCCTTGTACAGGGAAAAATGTGAATAAATCCAAATAATAATTATTTAAAAGTTTTATTTATCTTTACTCACAAAAGTAAAAAACTCACAAAAACCCTGACATTGATTGCACTAAGTGTCCTTAAAATAAAATTTAACTCAATGTTGGAAGTAAAATCACAACTCTAATTTGTAATAGTTTACCATGTATATGGAAAAATGGTTGCAAGACAATAAAATGGCTAAACTAGGAATTGTAAACTTGCATAGTATGAACATATACCCACCCAGTTTTATTTTCAGAATATTCAACAAGAAAATCCTGTCTTTGGAGGACAGACATCTAGGATCTTGATTTTCACAGCTGGTGCCAGGTAAATTGGAACCAGTAAAATCAGCTGAGCTGGCAAAATCAGGAAAATTTGAGGATATGAGCAGCCCTTGTGAAAATAAATCTTGTTCACATATGGAGAATGGATATTTTCAAAGATATCCCAGAGTTCTGACAGCATGAGCTGCAGTTTGTATATTTCTTTCCTATTTCCCAGGGAAAAGGCAGCAATAAACATGCAGTAATAAACTGTAACACCAAGGTGTTCTCAGGAATAACAGATCATCTGCCTGGCTGTGAATATAAGCCACATTTAAGCACCTTGTTTTTTTCCAGCCAAGGAAATGATGCTAAGTGATTCAACTCTCACATCCATTTAGAGAAACAATTATAAGAAGCAAGAGATATAAATCTCTTAAACCCCAGTGTATTTTCCAATCCTGATATAAAAGACAAATGCCTGCCTTGTGAAAACCATGTTTAATAATTCTTATGGGCACCGTGCAGGGAAATGAAAGAACTGTAGCTTTAGGCACATTTTGCACAGTGCTGTGTTTGCCTGTCTTCCTGAACAGGAGTTAAAAAATACTGGAAATAAACATAACATCAGCATTGTCTCCAACTTCAAATCTTACAGCCAGCAGCATTTTACCTTTTATTAAAATGTGTAGTCATGGGACAGGGGAGGAGCAACTGTCCTGTGAGTCAGTAACAAAATTTTTTTTCAAAACCAGCTAAATATACAAAAGTTAAGCCTGATCAATCAAACACAATGTTTTGGTTAGAAAATCTTTGAAAAGCAGAGGGTGGGAAAGGTAAATTATAGGTAGATCAAAAGATAACTCTACTTCCTGTTCTCGTCCCTGGATTCTACAGTTTTTGTTATGGTACGACCAGACATCACCCACCACCAAGATCCTGTGATGATAAGCACACGGCAACTACTTCTGTAGGTGATTTGGAACTATTAGAGAGCATTTTTGTATTAAAAAACACAAATAACCATTGCCTTTGACTCAGCACACCCAGCTGAGAAAGAGATAAGCCTCGCTCTCCTACATCCAGGAGCATCTAGCAGCTGAAAATACAGTGGCTTTCATGCAACCGGAATATGTCCTAATTAAAAGAAAATAATTCGAGAGGCTGCCTTTAGGGAGAGACATTCTGGAAGGCTGAGAACACTAACTTTTGATGTGCATATGTCCAGCTAGAGCCACTCAGAGACAGTCTCCCTTCCACAAGCAAATATTTGGCCAAATTATGTACAGAAACCAGCAGAGCTTCACCAGCTGACAAAGGATGAGGCTTTGTCACCATTGTCTGTGTAAGATTCCTGGCAACTTCTCCCCAGTGTTTCCCCAGAGATTCTCTGCTTTCTGGTTGTGCTGTGCTCCTGTCCCTTGTCTCTCCCTTTGATTTCACTTTGATTTTAAGTGGATTTGCTGGTAAATACATATATTTCTTTGTTTTGTTATTTTTGCTTCCTTGGGGAGTTCAGCCAGAAGGACTGACCCAATCATGAGTGACCATGAAATGGCTTTGAGAATAGGTGTCTTTTCTATTTTACAATCCTGCTGAAACAGGGCTTGCTGCTCACAGGAATACAGAAAAGTGAGTAGACCCACCACCAGTGCCTGTCAGCAACAGATGCTTCTGCTGAAAAATTCATTAGCATTTTCCAGGGACTACCTGCAAGTACTTTCTCAGCCTCATTATTAAATACAGAGCTTGCAGAAGTTACTGTGTTTCACACACACACACCATAAATGTCATTTAAAAATCCCATCAAGGGTGTGGTTGAGATTTTCAAGATGAGACTTAAAATTCTAATGGAAGTGGAGAAAGAATTTAATCAGTCACGGCAAACACGTCAAACATTGTATTTCGCTGTCTGCGATGTACAAATGTTCATAACCATTGCTTAATAAATGAACTCTAACATACAATAAAACTAAACTGTTAAAATAGATGTAAATACACTTAAGGTAAAATTTGCAGCAGGATATGCCTCTGAAAGTCCCTTTTGAGGCTTTTGAAATGCCTGTATAAAGGACTCCATTTAATCCTAATATACTGAGACAAGAAATAATAAATTCATTTCAGCTTCCAGATTACTCCAGGCAAGCAGAATTAGTTTAGCCCATGGTTTGTTTTTTTTTTTCCAATACTTAGTTAAAATTCTATTGTAAAGGGAAATATTTTCTCTGTAATATTAATCTTGCTTTATTCTTCCATTTGAGTAGGAATAAACATCATAAGGATATGATTAACTTATTAACAAAATTATGCTGAAGAGGTTTCCCAGCTGGAGGGACAAAAATATATATTCCTGACACACTTTAAATGCTCTATTTGGTGATGGTCCTGTGTAGCTCCCTCAGGACCAATATAAAATTTACCACATCCTTTCTTTGAAGGGTGCTTCTCAAATGCTTGCAGAGTTTACTGGCGAATTTGGCTATTAATATTCTATTTTTCTCTCTTAGCTTTCCCAAGGAATTTCCAAACTAAGATTGATTTCAGAGTATCTCAGTATATCTTGGGAGTACATCTGGTGCTTACTTTAACATTATTTCCAGTCAACAGTGAAAACACTTATCAAACAGATGTGGAGAAAAGCAAAAGAAAAGAGAAAATCTCAGAACATTCTTTAATGTTTCCTTACTGGAGACTCAGCTTTGCTAATGTGCACAATGCGTTTACACCTGGAGAGCATGTAAGACTCTCTCATGCCTTACTTTGCTACTGCTACTCTCAGGTGCAGCAAGCCTGAGCTTCCTCTATTAAATATTTTTACAAAAATTGACATGACATTAGCAGTGATGTATTGGCAAAACAAAATAAATGGCTGTTGAGAATGAAGCCCTGTAGCCAGCCTGAAGCTGAAGTGTGCAGTTTTCTGGACAATCTCAGAATATTACCTTTTTTTCCCCCCTCTTCTTTGCAGACCACTCTGTGTTTGGCTAAAGAGATCTGTCCTCAGAGGCAGATGCCAATAAACTCATTGAAGTAGTATACATCTGGTCACTGTTCCTCACCAGGAGGAATTTAGTTTCTCATTTGCTCAGTTTTCATTCTGTTCTATACATCACATGTGGAGAAGAAAGAGGAGACCAGAGCACCATTTTTTTGGTGACTACAGCCCATCCTGCCTCGAGGGCAACACTTGGTCCTCCTCTGTGCACTGGATGGTTTTTCCTGTGATGCACAAGAGTCTGGGATCAGTTTGGAATTTGCTTTTTTTGTGTCAATTTAGCATATCTTACGCAAGGAGCTACAACTGCTGATGATCTAGTCAGATGCTTCCTACCAGAGGACCTACACATTTTGGAAATTCTTGGTACCTGGTATTTTGTATTAATTTTGACCAAAGCTGTGAGTTCTTCTCAGCCATGTTATTCTCCCACCACTTCATGCACGATGTTCTGGAAACCCAGGCTCACCTTTTAAAGAGAGCAATTAAGTTACTCCCTAATTAGCTCAGTATGAGACATGGATGGTGCCATTCCAGATGTAAATTCCTTTTTTGCTCTTTATACCATGAACGTTTTGAAAAAATCCAAACAAACTTGCATCTAATTAATTTTCTCAAGTAACTTTTCAGACTCCCTCAAACTGATGACCCTGATTTATCATTATTTGTGAGCAGTAATTCTGTATTTACAAGGTCAAACCAAGAAGTTGACATAGAATTCCTTTGCTTTTGAATTTCATACCACAATCTCTAAAGTTTATCTTTTTTTTTTTTAATTTAAATCTTTCTTCCCACATATAACATTACCTGTGAATAATGTGGTAGGACTTTTCCCCCTACCATGGAAGAGCTTACCTTCAGCTCGTGTGACAGCTCTGGACATTCTGTCCCTCCATGTGAAGTGGTGAGATAACCCAGGCCAACCTGTTATCACGAGCCAGGCAGTTATTTCTTCCTCTGGCACCAGGAATAAAAGTCCCAATAAACAAGAGGGCATAAGGACAGATGTGGGGAGATAAGCCAGTGATTTCTGACTGACAATACTACTTTTACAACTGTAAAAGCAACACAAAGTTCCATGGAGGTAGACGCCCCCTACACACACCCTGGAAATGTGCAGGGACTTCTGTGAGTTTGGACACAAATTCTGTGGATACTCTCCCAGGGAATTGAGATGAAGAATTCGAAGTGCACCTCATCATTAATCCAGCGGTAAATTAGTTGAATCCTAATCCATACTGTTTCTTTACTAGCTGTAACATAGGTACCTAAATTGTGCACTGTATGTTAACTACTAGTATTTTTTTTTGTTTATCCTGTGTACTAAGTAATCTGTTTAGAGTCTTATGGCCTGTCCAATAAATAATTCATGTTGTAATAGGCCTGATCAGTCATTATTAAGAACCTGCAAGCGAGAGCGATCTGGGGTGCAGACCACCCCAAGCAGAGCTACTGCCAGAAATCTGAATTAAAGGCAGGACTTGTCTATGCTCCACCCTCTCCATTAGTAACAAAGAATAGTCCTTGAACAGACACAGGAGATATGCATCAAAAATGTCCAAATGTCCAGATTACAAATAGAAACACTTATTAAGGAATTTCCAGTTTTCCTTAAGCAGTACTTGTGGCATTCAGTGCTAGAAACATATACAGTTACTTATAAGGAACTTTGTACAGAAGGAAATTTCTCAAATCTAAGGCAAAATAATCAAGGGACAAGGAAAAGCCCTTTTACATACAAGGTAATATGCATGCACTTAAATAATTTCTTGTTTGTAGATAGGAAGAATTCATAAATAACAGCAGAAAGGAAAGGTAAACTGTTTCATCATTTGCTCTAAGCATGTTAGAGGTTAATTAATTAGATATAAAAGCTCATATTTGTTCAAGGACAATCAAAAGGGTAGATTATAAATAGCCACAAAATCACCAACAAATGACAGAGCAATTTGCTGAATACACCAATTACATCTGTGTAAGGGATAAACCCCACATACTGTGGATCTCCTTTTCCCTTTCCAGAGATATGTGGCCAACCAAGTAACTCCCAGTCTTTTACAGATTTCCATTGTTTTTACAAAAGGCTCCAGAAAATTCCATGCCTGTGCACTGTGGTAGAGCCTTTGCACCTTTCTACTGCAAAAATAAAACCAGTGACTCGCAGTCTCAGGAGTTAGGGAGGAATACAAAGGATGGAAGGCTGGTCTCATTCAATCCTACCCTGAACCCTCAGGGTCTTCAAAAACAAAAAGATGCTAAATTATTCCTCAGGAAAGGTGCCTGGATGGTACAAACAGCTCTGGTTTCCCAATGTGCTTGCACTTTGCTGCTAAATGGTTTATCAGATCTGAACACAACGACTACCTTGAGAACAGATCTCACCCACTCCTCCTCTGCCCCACAGAAAACTGTCACTAGGACACCTCTACACCCCTAGGCCACCTGGCATCCAGTCATCCCTCCAAACTCTGGTCTTCTTTGGCAGTCTTGTCCTCTCTTTGTTATGTTTGTATTTCCCTGCCTTGCAAGGTCACAGGTAACTTGGTGCTTTCTTCAAAACATCCATTACCTCTGCCTCAAGACAGCAAGACAAAATGCTGTTGGACTTTGGTCACAGCAGCATGGTGGCCCATCCTTACTATACATGAGTAGGAAGAACCACTCTGGAGTGTGAAGTTTTCTGAGTTAATGAGTCCATAAGCACAGCTAAAGCAATAGCTTCATTTTGTGTTCATTTTATTTTGACAGCAAAGCTTCAGCTGTGATTACACCCCGTGTCCTAGGAAATGTGCGGTCTGCCTTCTAATGAACTCTTCATAATCAAAAACCTCAACTTTAGGCCCAGCAATTAAATATTTGGAAAGAAATGGACTGAGACCACCAAATCATAGACATGTTCTAAAAGAAAGAGATTAGAGAGGTGTTAATCATCCCCTGCAGTGTTTTGTGGTGACTAACTAGACAGAAAGTAACTCCAGCATTTGGGTTAAAACCAAAGCGCCCCAGAAGATGCACACCAGGACAGCTCTCATGCAATCAGCTGGAAACACAGGCCACAGAGAATAAGCAGTAAAAACATACAACCCTTCCCCCCTAGCAAATAATCATCATAATTCACCCAAAATGTTATTTCCATGCTGAAATCCTGACCTCCAGCTCTAGTGTGACTGATGGTGCTGGCCAAGGGTCAGCTGATGAATTGAGCCATCACAATGTTTCCAGCCTGGAGGTAATTCCCAGAGTACCAGGATCTGCTGCAGCACCTGCCACACCTCAGCAACTCCACTGTACAAGAGGCACACACAAAGCAAGGGGTTGCTTGCAAAACCCCCTAAGACCTGAGGCAGAAGAGTCTTGCTCCACTAACAGTGGAATAAGGGGTTTGGAAAACCAAAGCTGCTGGAATAAACAAAGCCATATAATAAAGGGTGTGATGTGTGGTATTTAAGGATAGTCCAGATGGTCAGGAGTTAGTGGCGGTGACTGGGACAGGTCTTTGTGGGCTGTCACTGCTACACTCTGGAGCCAGATTCAACAGTTAGAAGTGTACAACAGGAGATGAAAAGCTTTACATGCAGGTCCTTTGTTCCTCTAAATCAGAACTCCCAGCACAGCAGCTGGGAAGCAGCCACTACAACAGGCTGGACCCAAACCAATTTAGGGTGGTTAGCAGGAAAAGGATCAGATCACCGCCTCTGTCAGCTTACCCAGGCATTAAAAGCTAACTCTGCTAACATGACCACTGCAGTCTTCCTCAGCTGTTGTAGTCTATTGTCCTCAGCCCAAGAGACAAACAAAGCCTTTTCAAATAAATTTCAATTAGCCAGGCTTTCTTCCTGTTAAAGATCAAGGAAAAGCCCTGGAGAGCCCCATTAACATGTAACACAAACATAGTTCTAATTCAAAATACAGATACATCCAGCGAGATTAACAGCTTTGCAAAAGACTTTGGTATCCTGCTCATTGACACCCACTGCTGCCACTGAGCCTCCCCAAGAAGCCCGAAAGCATCCACATCTCTTTGCTGCAAAAAAGCCAAATCCTTGTGGATAAATCTCACCAGATGTTACAGGCTAAGTCCTAACAGAGAAGCAGGTCTGCAACTGCACCACAATGTGGGATTGCAGAAATGGGGTCCAGGCCATGCAGCCTTGCATGGTGAAGTCTATACCAGTGAGGTGTCTCTGTGAGGAGTTTTTGCTGTTCTGTTGTCTTGCCCTGAAAAAACACTTGAGAAAATTCTGCTGTGCACCAGCAGCTCCATTACCCTGACAACTGAGCTGACATTGTCTTTATGCCCCTTCCTGATGATGCGTCTAGGGAACAAAATTACTACCCAGCCCAAAGCTTCCAGACAGCACAGAAGTTCAGTGTCAGGAGTTCCACTGCAGCTCCAAATGTTATTTGCTTTCTTATTTTTGCTGTAATGAATCTGGTCTGATTCTTGTTTTTTTTTTTTATTTGCTTTCAACAAGTTATTTAGCCTGGAAATTTCTTGAGTCAGTAATACTTTCCTGCCTGACTGGAGTGTTTTGATAATTTCTTAATTAATACCTGCAAAATTATTGCTAGAGTTTTAATATAATTATTCTCACAGTGAATGCAAAAAAATAATCCAAGTCCTTTATTGCATATTGTCAGAACAGCATGACAAGGTTCCTGCCCCTACACTTTGTACAACCAAATTACTACAAAGGACTTTTCATTAAAAATCATTTAGATCTTTAAACAAATTTCTGCTGCTTATGACTATTTACCTCCAACCTTTCCACCATGCTGTGGGATTATTTGCTATTTTCATTTTTTTTATTTTGCACTGTGTTCCAAAAAGTCTGTAACATTGAGATATTTCAGAGTTTTCTAAAAGTATATTTTAAAATACATTTTCCATAAGCTTTTACTCCTGTAAATGAGTTACAGTGGTCATGTTTTTTTCAGAGAGGAAGAGCATCATATTGCTGAATGTAAGCCATACAGCCTAAGTTTAAAACTTTGAGTAGCAGAGTATAGACTAAACATCTTCTTAAAACACAGATGCCATATCAACTGAAACAAATTAAGGAAAGAGCAGCATAAACTAAATCACCAAATCACTGAAAAGCTTCAGTCTCTATTCGCTGAGTTCTAAAACTGTGACAAGCATCCATTCCTCTAACCCTCTTCTTTTTAGGCACTTTGATCTGTGTCACACAGCCCCGTTCCAGAACACGGCACAGAACTATAATATTGAGATATATTGGCTTTCATAGAGCCCAGAGAGCTGCAGAGCCAGAAGACAGAACGTTAGCACTGGTTAGCAGGCCTGATTAGGATAATGCAGTCTGGCATTGCAGCAGATAATGTGGCTCCCACACCCACTGCAAAACCCATGTGATGACAATCAGGGAGAACTGATTGCTATGCTGTTCATTTGCCAATGAGCCACTCAGAAATGGTCTGTGCAGCTGGGGACACTGCTTAAACCAGGGACAATGCTGCTGGTTTTTACCATGGAGACAGACTGTCTGAGGAGTCTCCTGGCAGGAATGATGTCTCTGCTAGAGACCTGCAAAAGAAAGACTCTGATGGCCTCATGAGCCCTAAGACAGAAAAGTTTGGCCAGGAAAAGCTTTGCAGCTCAATAGCGAGGTTTTGCCTCTCAAGAAGTGGGAAAGAAAAAAAAAAAACTGCTGCTATCAGAACACAACAACAACAACATAAACTCTTGGAATCTCTGATATCAGGATGACCCCAAGATGTGTTAAAAGGTCTCTTTTCCCAGCCTGGTGGTCAAAGAAGGAGTCAGGATTCTTTGGCTGTAGTTTTCAAGGTTGTTAATTTTTCTCTTATCTCTTACATTCTTTCTCTGGCTTGCTGAGGTCTGTTCAGCAGGTCAGTCCGAGGCACACTGCCCGCCCTCAGGCTTGTGTTGTATTTTTATACTGAAAACTACATGGACTTTATTTACAATTATTTTCCAATACCTATCACCTATGTTAGACAGTCTGTCTCTACTCTAAACCAATCCAAAAGTGCCAACATCGCCCAGAACCTGGAAGTTAGGAAGAAGAAAGGACAGGGAATGCCCAGATTCCTCTATCTTGGGTCCCCAAACCTCCATTCTAAAAATCCCAAAATTCTACTTTTCACCCTGTGACAACTACTATCATTCTACTTAAACTCTCTGGACTTGAAATTCTTCATACAAAGCTGGTAATTTGCTCCATGGGTCAAAATCAAAGTCACAGGTGCATTTGGCTGCATGCCAGGGTCTCAGAGCCCCCTGCCAGGAGCTCAAGCCATCCTGGACAGTCAGAGGAATGTCCTGGGTTCCAACAATAAACCACCACCAGTTCTCCCAGTTTAATTCAATAACTCAATTTAGCTCTTTTGACTGGAAAGGAAAAGGGGTGGAGGGATAAGAAGAGACATCCTGGGGAGTTGCATCCATTTTTTCAGCTCCAGTGTGCCAATACTCCTGTGTGGCATTCAGGGCAGCCAGGACAAGGATGAGAGACGTGAATTCCATGTTTCAGAAGGCTGGTTTATTATATGACGATATATATTATATTAAAAATGCTAAACTGAAACTAGAAGAACAGAGAGAAAGGAATCATCAGAAGGCGAGACAGGAATAGAATGGAATGAATAACAAAGTCTTGTGACTGACCAGAGAGTCTGAACCAGATGCATCCTTGATTGGTTATTAAGTAGAAATACCCAACAAGGACCAATCAAGGAAGCACCTGTTGCATTCCACAGTAGCAGATAGTTATTGTTTACATTTTGTTCCTGAGGCCCCTCAGCTTCTCAGGAGAAGAAAATCCTGGCAAAAGGATTTTCATAAAATATCATGGCTACACTCCTGTGCCAGAAAAAGGTGTGGATTTGGTCCATGGTAGGAAATAGTAATTATCCATTTACATTCAAAGGGTTTACTTTGTAAATATTATGTTTGTACTGCTTCAGGAAAAATTTTACATTGAAATTATTCCTTTAAACACACACAGAAATGTCCAACAAAACCTGACAAATGCAAAAGGCAGAACAGCTTCTAAAGAAAGGCCATAGAATTTGGTGTAGATACTTTAGCTCAGAAGATACTTGCAGCAATAAGGCACCAATGGAAATTAACTGCAGACTTTTAAGAGACTCTACAACAAGAGGCAAAACCAGCTCCCACATCTCCTGGGAATCCTGATTCAGCAGCAACTTCTCAGGCTGCTCAGCCATGACAGAAATTGGTGGCATCAGCCCATGCTAATATTCCTCTTGTAATATTTAAGAAATGTTATGCTACAATTCAATATTGTGATGCCCAAATATGTTATTACCTCAACAAGAGATGGTTATAGGGTGTGAAAAACTAACCTGAAAAACTTGTTTTAAAATTTTAAAAGTTTAATAGTAATAAAATGGTTAGAAAAATAGTAATACAAATTAGAGCAATAAGAATTTGGACAATCAGAGTTAGGACAATAAAGGACAATAAAAGCAAAGAATTACAAACGGATGCTTTCCTCTTGAAAGCATGCCTCGCTAACAAAGGATTAACTCTTAAAAGCAATAGCCTGTTTGTTGCATATTCATATATCTCATACATGATTCAAAAATTCTTTTTAAACAAAGGTTGTTTTCTGGTTATTGTCAACTTTCCCCCCTCATTTTGTAAATCAGTCATCTTGGTCCCCACCAGACCGAGTCTGGTCTTTCCTAATTAGGAGGCAATATTTCTTCTCTTGGAGATTTTGGTGTCTTGTTGCTGTTATCTCTGTGAGAAGAATTTCTTGAGCTAGTTAGAAAAAGTATCTTACATCGCATAGTTTCTATTTTAATATTATGTTACAGCCTAAAACTATATTTAACACACTACTGAAAAGGATTAATACAGTATAACTTTCTAACATAACACATATAATATTCATTTTAATATTTGTGAAAAGCTAATCATAATACACATTTTTCACATAGGGTAATTTGAATAGTAATGCTTTCCAAGAATGGAGTTCTATAGCTATATGAATCAAACCACTACCAAACAGCCCCAAACTGCTTTGAACAGGTTTTTTACCATAGTAGAGTGTAGGGAGAGACAGACAAGCCCAATGACACCAAATCTTAATCTAGCTTAAATACATGTGGTTGGTTTGCCACATTAATGAACATGACATAATCTAATTAAATTTTCTTGATTCCTGGACCTAAGACTCTGCAGTAAAAACAGCTTTACCTTCATAGAATAAATGTGGGTGGTTCTAATGTGCTGCAGTTGTTAGCTGTAAACAGAACTTAATATTTAATACAGTCCCAGCTGTAGGAACCTCTCAGCATGTCCACCCAGCTGCTCTCTCCACTTCACTGCAGCACTCAGATCCCCCAGTTGTCCAGCTTGCACATAAACATGTGCTGTGTTCCAGCCTGGAACAACCTACAGCATTCTGTTCATAGAGAAATTTGAATGCAGATGACAAGCTGTCCCTTGAGAGAGTACCAGAGGATGCCATGTCAGATTTTTAAGGCCAGGCGGTTTTTTCTGCTTGGTTTTTTGTTTTGTTTTGTTTTGTTTTGGGGTTGGTTTGTTTGTTTGCTTGTTTGTGTTGTGGGGTTTGTTGGGGGTTTGTTTGTTTGTGTGTTTGTTTGTGGTTTTTTCTTGTTCGGAGTCTTTTTGTTTTGTTTAAATTTTGTCAGGTTTTTTTTCCTTCTTCCTTTTTTCTTTTGCCTCAAGTGATTCCCCAAGGACTTATCATAGTCAGTGGGGAATACCAAATCATCTTACACAAACTATTTCAAGAGGTACTTTGGGCCTCTGTGATCCATCTCCACCCTGACACGTATGGAACCTGAAGGCATATGATCACAGGTGGATGTTAAATCACATCCAAGTTGGTACAATATTAGGGGCTTGGACAAGCTGTCATATATCACAGAGGATAAATGCAACAGGACAGCTACACGAGGCTGAAGCTCTGCTCTGCAGTAACACTCCTGTGTCAAAGAGGAGGAGTCTGTGCTTTGGGAATTGCAATTCCCTGTTGGACAGAAGAACAGCACAGTTCAGACCTATTTCCAGAATTTAAGAGGCACATCAATCTCAAGCCAGCCCCCTGCACGAGGATGTATTTCTTTCCCAGTACTGAAGGTCTCAGAATAATAGTCCATTACAGAGATACATTGGGAGAATTATTCAGGACATACTCCAGGAAGAGAGTGGCCCTGCAAGATGGAGCAGGCTTGGAATGGATGGGTTAGGGATAGGTGAGGGGATGTGTGTGTGTGCACGTTTATTCTGCAGATGGAAATACAGAGAAGAAAATGTCTTTTTTCAGATTTTTGGCATATAAAATAAAGATTAGACAGAAAAAAAATCCTTACTAGAGAATTGAATATCTAAACATGGGAAAGACATGTTCTATTGCAGCTCAGAATTACACATTTCTACAGAATATTTTTATAAGCTCACTCAGAAGTCCCAGTTTTACTTTCATTACCTTCTAATCTTCCTCCTAATGTGTAAATGTATTATTTGGCTGGTAATTTGCATTTATGTTCTAAAAACTGTTTGTGAAGAGATTTAAAATATTTTTATACAGAATTAAATTATAAAAAAACCCAAAACAATCAAAATGCTCTATCCTCACACAACCTTGATAAAAACTATTCAAGGTTTCTTTTCTTTGATGGTCATTGGGGTTTTTTGGTTTGGGTTTCTTTGTAGGTGTTGTTTGGGTTTTTGGGGTGTTGGGGTTGTCTGGAGTTTTTTGCTGTTTGCTTGAATACTATACTTTATGAGATTTTTTTTTTATTGCCAGCAGGAAATTCAGTCTAAACCTAAATTTATATTAGATTCGTAATTATGTATTCAGGTAGAATTTCAGATAACTTTGGATATTCTTTATACACATGGATATGTAGCCATTGAACACAATACTAAAGGAAATTATTTTAATGCTTTGGGGGTATTTTACAAGAAATAGACATCCTAGTCCTGTGCACAAATTATTTCTATGCAATGAACTATTCTTATCCATTTTGATGGGGTCAGCATGAAAGCAGCAGCAAACAGATGCACTGCCTCCTGCCCAGAGGTTTAGTGCATGTCAAAATTATGCACAGACATGCACAGGCTTTTCAAGCTGCTCGACCCAAACTTGATGACATTTAATCTCTGATGCATATGCAGAGTTCAGTGCCATCACTCCCCCTACCTGAGTGCACAGGCTTGTATCCCTTGTAACCATTACAGTCCAGGCTGATGCCTCTACCTTTACAGAATCACAGAATGAATGAGGTTGGAAAAGACCTTTGAGATCATCCAGTCCAACCTGTCACTCAACACCCTATCACCCAGCCCATGTTGCTGAGTGCCAAATCCAGTCTGTCCTTAAACACCTCCAGAGACAGTGACATCTCCCTGGGCAGCCCATTCCAATGACAAGTCACCATTTCTGTGAAAAACTTCTTCCTAATGTCCAACCTGGACTTGCCCTGGCACAGATTGAGGCTGTGTCCTCTTGTTCCATCACTGCTCCCTGAGAGCAGAACCCGACCTGCACCTGGCTGCACCCTCCCATCAGAGAGGTGTAGAGAGTGATGAGGTCTCCCCTGAGCCTCCTTTACTCCAAAATAAACAGCCCTCAGCTGCTCCTCATGAAACTTGTGGTCCAGATCCTTCACCAGCCTTGTTGCCCTCCTCTGGACCCACTCCAGAAATCCTTCCTAAACTGAGGGGTCCAGAACTGGACACAGCACTCAAGGTGCGGCCTTACCAGTGCCAAGTACAGGGGAAGGATGACCTTCCTGCTCCTGCTGGCCACACTGTTCCTGATCCAGGCCAGGGGCCATTGGTCTTCTTGGCCATATGGGCACACTGTTAGCTCTTGTTGAGCCTGCCAACAATCAGCACCCCGATGTCCCTTCCTGCCTGGCCACTGTCCAGCCACTCTGTCCCCAGCCTGTAGCTCTGGAGGGAATCGTTGTGGCCAAAACCAAGGACACAGCACTAAGTCCTGTTAAACCTCATATTTTTGGATTTGGCCCATCTGCCCAGCCTATCCATACATGGGGAAGCCCAAGAAGTCCCTGTCATGCTCAAAACAATACACTGATAACTAAACCAGCTGAATTATTACTCATGGAAGCACAAACTCTAAGATATCTCTCAGACACAGGTGTCGGGGTTACACCTAAAGCTGTGGAGAGTGGGTCAGTCATCTGCACAAGAATCCATTGCCAGTCACCTGAGAGCAAATCCATCCTCAGCATGTCAGTCATCAGTGAAGAAGTACAGAGAGCTTTAGCGAAGGTGGAGAGGCAGCCTGGCTGAGCCTAACACATTTCAGCAGCCTGTCTGAGCACCATTTGCAGCAATTTGCACAGCAGCACTCAGATTTTCTACATTTCTCTCAACTTTATGTCACTGAAGCCCTGTTATCAGGCTCAGTTATTATTCAGAAGGCTGACATTTTCTCCATCCAAAATAATACTCCCCTGCCTTCCAAGGGAGGTGACAAATGCGCAGCTGCAGTTTTGCTCTGGACAGTCCTTTGGTGGCACTTGGCTGACACCTGTTGACACAGTTCCACAGTCAGTCACGACACAAACCACTGCACTGATGTTTTTCTTCATTCCCTTGCAATTTCTAATTATTGCTTGAAAGCATTTTGAAGATAAAAACATTGGAGAAATGTTGTGCATTATCAACTCTGCTCAATGGCACTTGCTTCAGGACATCAGTCCAAGGTTACCCAGTGAAATAAGCAGCAAATTAAATAGTTATCCAATGTTACCACATGCAAGAATAAAGATTAAAGAAGGATACAACACCTGGCACACCACTGAGGAAATACATTTTTCTTCTGACACCTTGGTTTTAGCTGAAGGAGGCCCAAATTAACACTCAGGAGAGGGACTTGCCCGTTTCCCTAAAAGATGATCTGAAGAATTGGAGTTTCATACCAGCATGAAGAGACTTTCCTCCTCCTTATGAACTTCCAATTTCCTTAACTCCTGCAGTTCATTCTTAGTGACCAGAACCTGGTGCTTCAGACTCAGAGCAGTTTTGAGTATATCTATGGGAAGCTGTTTTAATTTATGGTAAGTTCTATTTACCACTAGTTCTCAGTTACTTCCAAAACAAAGCCCAGATCCACCTTAGGCACAGAGTTACATATTGCACTGGTATATAAAAAGGTTGTCACTAAAAAAAAAAAAAAAAAAAGATCGATTTTGAATGATTGACCCATTACAGTATTCTTAATATTCTCCAGAATTTGAAGTTAATATATATTAAAGTATTCAAAGAGCAAGCTACAGTCAAATGCTAATAAGACACAAATATAAGCTTTTAAAACCTTCTGCTTGGATTTTGAGTCAAACTACAAAAGAAATAGAAAGCCATATAGACTGTGACTATGAAATACAAGAACAGCCTTTACATCATCACTGGCACTTCGGTCAGCCACATCATCCCTCTGCCACGTACTTCTCTGTAACTGCTGTCACTGGACTGTTAGGATTTGGCTGTGGAAAAGCCATTCTGGGGGCTCTGAACAACACCCTGACAGCACTAGAGAATGCACCACACAGCTGCTTTTCTTATGCTTAGAAATTCTCCAGCTACAATAAACATTTCTAAGTTGTCTGAGAAAGGGATTCTTCTCCATGAGTCAGTCACCCTCATGGAAATCTTTGTCTGTTCACTTATTTGCATTCATATTACAGAAAATATTGCTGGAAGCAATTTCAGCATCCCTGCAGAGCCTGCTTTGTTCTGGCTCTACAAAGTAGGAAAACAGACACATCATTCCTGCTTATCAGCCAGGACCCTCTAAGAGGTGGGATCACTTTTTTAGCCAAATTATCATTTGTTCGTTTAATTTGTCACTGTTTTTCTAACTTCAACAAATCCATGCTATGGTAGATCTCAATGGTTTAGTCCAGCCTTCAAAAGCCCTGAAAGCAGGAAAGGGTCACACATACCTACCCACCACAGCAAGAAAATTATTAGATTTCAGAAAAAATTGAATATGACAGAAGTAAAGAGAAACAAGTTCCATTGTGAAGAAAGAACAGGCAAGATGAATGTACTTTCCAGCAAATGCAATTTTGATATCACAATACACACATTCTCCCAGGGTCACAGCTAAACACTGACTTTTCAGATAGAAATTGAGAGCCTAAAAACCTCTGAAAGGCAGCAACCTTTCCAACTGTATCCAGCTGCAAGCAGTTGCTCCATACAAATTATACAAGAGAGGGGAGATGGGAGAAGTAACCCTTCATTCATTCAACCTTCCTCATTTCTAATGCACTGTGAGCTCAGGCACACAGAAAAATAAAATGAGCAAAAATTTCCAGGTCACAACAGTTAAACTGCTACAAAAAAAACCACAAACCCCAAACAAACAAACAAGCTCAGAGCATCAACTTTCAATCCTAGAACTACTTTGAAGAAAATACACAACAAATAATAACAAAATAAAACATTTGTCAGAGATAAAGAGGCAGACCACAGACCAGCTCTAGTTTAAAATGTTGTGTGAACAACCTGTAGAGGTGTCTAAAATGCATAACTCCAGGAAAATGGAAAAAAAAAAGGAAATATCTAATTAGCTACAAGGATCATGCTCTGTTGAGTATACCCGCACTTTGAAAAATTACCTTTGATAGAAGTAATATTGTAAGTCGAGTGACTAAGGTTTTCATCAGGCAGGAGCTTTATTGTGCTATTCCAGCAATATCAAGGCCTTAAAAGTAGTAAGGAAGAGTGTCATACTTTGAAGAATCTTGTCCAGCTTTGCCCTGCCCCAGTTAGGGCAACCCCCCGACCCCCCCCCACCCCCAGTTATAACTAGAGGTATCCACAATACATAAAATATCTTCATTACATGAACCAGCCAATTCCACAGCTAGACAGGAAATACATTTTGGGCATTTATGGTACCAATGTTGCAGCATGATTTTAGCAGGGATCCCAAACACACCTTTGGAATAGTTTTCAGGAGAGTCAGACTTTTGCATGTGTGATATAAAATATTATAATCACCTCAACAGGAAGACAATCCATTGGTTACTAGAAAACCTCTATGAGCTCCAAGACTTGGGGTTGAATTACAGTTGTGTTCAAGTTCTCAGAAATTCATTCAGTATCTGTTCTACAGCTTCCCATCTGTGAAGATGGTTTAGCTTGCAGGGTAAACAGGGTTTATAGATGCAGATACTTGTGGGAACACTTCTAATCTTCCCTTGTGGAAGGGGAAGACTTCTTTCAATCTTCAATTGTGCCAAGTACTGCAGGTTGTGGATGACTTGGAATTCTCCCTACAGTTTCTGAGAGGTGTCTCCTCATAGTCATGTTTGTAAAGTCACCCAAGACCTCTTCCCCTTGTAAAAAACCTGCAGTGACTTGTGGATTTTGCTCTTTTTTGCTTTTAGGCTGGCTGTTCTCGATCTAATGAAACAGCAACAGGGAGCATCTGATTGATGATGTAATATTTAATTGTATTATTCTGGTTTCAGCTACAGCTGTAACAACACTGAGAGCTCCTGCATGAGGTAAAGCTCCCTCGAAGGGAATGCCTGAGAAATTGACCCCTCAAAGAAAGTGTAAAATGTGCCTAAAAGAGTAAGGTTTTTTTCCAAGTCTTAACTTCCCACTGAGAAGAAGCCCCAGGATACACAGACCTATGTGCTGGGGGCTGTAAACCCCAACTGTTTTGCTCTAGGACATCCCTGTCTTCTGAGTATGCAAGAAAGAAGGATGAAGATGCAGGAATCAGTGTTTAAAGTAGAAGAACATTAAACAGAGAGAGCAAACTTCAAGTGGCAGAAGCTCCTTGTTCAGAAGACAGAGAGGGAATGGTTAGGAACTGACTTCTGGTGAAAATGGTTTCAAATAAAGCACTCCAAGAGGTAACATTTTATTTATTAAAACAAGAGGTAGAACGTTTATTTCTAAATTACAAATGACCTGAGACTTAAGCTCTCAGCACCTGACCATCAAATTTAGATTTCAGCCCTTGTACATAATTTATCATAATTACAGTGAAGATATTTAAATGCATATTGATTTTATCAAACAATGAATACTTCAAGAAGATTAAGCCTCATATTTCTGAAATTAGTTCTGATTTCTGGAGACCTTAAGGCTATCTTCAGCATTACCAGCTATCGATGAGCAGCCAGAAGGTCTGAAAGTACATTCAGGACATCTTAGAAAAATCAGGACATCCAAAATATTACCACACACTGGTGAACATTTAAATGCCTTACTCTCGTTACTCTTTGCTCCTAATCAGAGAGAAATGGGAGTAGCTGTGCAGAAGAGGCAGAGAGGGGTGAGATGGCTCTTGCTGCCTGTTCTAAACCCCTGCATGAGATTTTCCAGCCTTTCTGAGACAAGGACCACTGGCAGATCATCACATTAATATGTTCAGGTCAGAAAGGTTATGAAGGAAGCAGCTGCATCTCTCACTGATGCTCCAGGACCAGCCTAGAACAGCTCTTGGGATTTGGGATCCAATTTCTCTTTCCCTCTGGGACCTTGCCCTGCTTTTGCCCTGTGATTTATTCCAGCAGAAAGCTGCCAGCAGCAGGTGCCATAACCTTCCTCTACAAACTTGCCCACAGGCATTTGTTTTTTTCTTATAGCAATGTGACAGGTTATGCTGCTACCTTTAGAGGATGCACTGAGTGAGCAGACACTGCATCACTTAAAAACTGTGTCCTTCCCAAGCTCTGCTTTGAGACAGTAACCCAGGTGCATGTCCTTGAGGACTGCAAATGTAATCTCTGCACAAGTGTAGAAGAAATATTGAAGGTCAGAAGCACTAGAAACTGCAGGAGAGTTAGTGATTGCTCAGTGGCAATGAAAAAAATAACTAGCCTTACCAGAGATTTCTGAGGAAATCCTGATGTGTTATGGGACCTGTTTTAGATCCTGCCTCCTAAAAGGATTAGATCATCTATCAGAGGTGCCTGCGCTACAAACTTCCTTTTATCATACACACACCAAAGATCAGGTGAGACGTTTAATAAAGCACTAAATGGAACAAAATGCCAAAGAAACTAAGCTATAATTACATGTGAAGATTTTTCCTTGCTTAGCAGGAAACCATTTCATTATACAGTTTTTAGATTTTGAAGGCCCCTGAGTTCTCACTTGAACAGTGATGCATTAAACAAAGAAACCAAAACATTCATGTTATAGATGGATAATGAGATGATTGGCTCTCGCAATTAAAAGATAACTATTGTGTGAATATTAAGAAAAGCTTTAGTGATGTATAGATATGTTACTGTAATTTAGATGTCCTCTGTTCTCCCCAAGTTCCACTTTCCCCCCCTGTATTGTGACCATCAGACAGTCGGAGTTGTCTAGGACAGGCAAAAAAAGAAGGCATGCACATGTGTCCCTTACCTGGGGCAGTTGGGAATGGAAAAGCTTGTTGCTTAGGGGGTGCAGCATGGCAACACCTGACCTCCAATCAAGTTACAAGAAAGCAGTTTCCACTGATAAATGGCAAAGAAGAGCTGACTGACAGACTTTGGGAGGGGCCAGGGCTGACTGATGCAACCCCCTGGGGTATAAAAGACTGAGCATTCCGCTTGAAGATAAACTATAGTTTGCATGGTATGCATGTGGGCAGTTCCCAGCGCTGTGAATTTTTCCTTATATATGTAGTAGGTAGGGAAAGGCGCTCGGAAGATTTCGGGCTGTTAGGGAAAGTTACAGGAATGTCTCTTCCCTAATCCCCTAAAATAAGCCATCACCCTAGGATGTGTAGCCCTCACTAACATAGCCAGTAACTTTCCACTCTCTACTAACCCAGGAAGTGTTGTAAGACCCCCTCCTGACGTAGTGAAGTACCCTAGAGTATATAACCCCACGAGATGAAGCAATAAATGCCTTTAACCGTCCACCACATTGGTGTTAGCGTCTTGTTACTGGCCCGAGCAACCTTGAGGGTATTAGGTCGCCATGCTGTTTCATCGGAATCAGGTCGCCCGCCTTTGCAATCAGAAAGGCAACATAAATAGTCCTTTTGTTGTATTTTTGTTAAGGGTTAATAAATCTTTTTAAATTTTCAAAGTGAGCAGTTGTTTCTCACAATTCACGAGGAAAGGGAAAGCTTTATCACGAAATCCTGCATGTTTGTTATCCTAAAAAAGCAAGGTTGAGAGGAAGTAGGAGAAATCCTAGTCTGAAAAAAAGGTTGCTTTCTCTCCCTCATGGTGAGGGTAGACCAGACCTTTACTTGGAGAAAATTGGCATAATTTCTTTCTAGTCAACCAATTAAAAGAGGAGAGCTCTAGAGTCCTTAAGGCTCTGATTATTTCATCCTGTGCTCCTGCAGAAATTTTAGTCACCATGGGGTAAAGTTACCATGATGCTTGTCCTGAAGGATATATTAATAGTGAAACACTAGTACTACAATTTAATAGGATTAGCTGAAATTGCTGTAATACATTTTACAGATGGGGAAACTGGGACACAGGCAGACTTAATTTTAAGCAACTAAATCCATATTTTGGCACCAAAGCAATCTGATTCTCAGTAGTGCAAAACACTTAACTCTCAGGTTTCAAAGGGCTACAGTTCCCTAGTTCATTTTTCCTGGAGGAAATGCCACACCTCTTTCTAGCTCATACACTGCTCCTGAGATGTAAATCAACACCTAGCAGGGTATGTCAGGACCAGATTCCAAGCCTGTGTGCATTACAAAAGAGATTCCAACCAAAGTAATGGGCCTGTCTTGCAGGAAATTCCTACAGCTACTTTATGTGATCACAACTTCTCTGTCCCTCCCTTGATACTGCTTTCCCCCACCTCTAATCAGAACGGGAGTATTTTTCTCCCTCCTACTTTCAACATCTATGGACTAATACTTTTCTCCTCTAAACTCTGAAACTTGGTCTACTGAAACTAAGGTTGCTGCAGTGCAAAATTTGACTCCCTGCTGTGAGATTTGTTTTTCCCTCTCTTCAAGTAATTTCTCTTCTTTAATTTCTTTACTTTTGGCTCACTATTCTTCAGGGAAGGGAGCAGCACCAATTCTCCACCTTGCTAGCAGAGCTCTAAACTGTTAAATAATAAAAACAAAAATTGTCAAAGAACGCCATGGCTGAGTTTCCACAGTCACAAATGAAGAGCAAAGTGAGTTTTTTTTCAGTACTGTATAGTAAATCTTACCATCCCTGTTACATTATTCATTGTTACATTTCTAGTACCTTAAACTGCCACAATATGTGCTGATCCTTCTTTGCATTGTATTTTTTATTGCATTCTTATTCAACAAACTCTGAAAATGATCCTGGGCTCTTTCTGTGCAAACTCCAGGAGCGCTCACATCCTTCTGTAGGGCAGCCTACAGCACATTCATTATCACCTGTGTCCTCTTGGTGATAATGTCTGAATTCTCAGACATCACTTTTCCCCAGTTCAAGAGGCCAAATTAGCACCTCACTTTCCATCTACCACAGCTATTAAAACAAATTTATTCTGCTGCAGAGCATCCACGTCCCCCACCAGACCTAATTTTTCTGCTGTAGGCCCAGAGCTGGAGAAAGAGAGTGTTGCATTTCTGCCAGCTTAGCAGTCTCCAAGCTATGGATCCATCACCTCTCACAGATCCTGACAGCTCCAGTCAAGGAAGAGTTTCTCGCCCTTTACTGACATCCTTCTCTGGCCCCCTCCACAGACCCAGCTCACCACTGATGACCTCTGTTAGCCACCAGCTCCTGTAAGAGTGTGGACACACAGAGAGAATAAAAACCCCAGTCCCATTAGCACTACTCTTTGTACAAGGTTGGGTCTGCATTGAATGCCTGATGAAAGAGATTAAAATCTACTCCTTTGCTTTCACAGGGTTAAGTAGAATGAAATTTAGAAGCTTCTTTACTTTAGAAGCTTTAAATCCCAGCTGCTTAATAAATGTAGTCAATAAGCTTACAATTGCACTTTTTCTTGTTGCTGTTAACTCTGAGTTCCCTCCAGATGAAGAGGCAGTAGGTTAATTGTACATTCTTTTCTTGCTGGCTCCACTTCTCTACCAGTATTGGGGGAAAAAGAGAGGAGGTGGTGGGTCCCAGTGGCTCTAAGCCCTCCACCCCTCCAGCTGTTGACAAATGAAAATTTCTTTCCTAGTGAAAACCCTGGGAGAACACAGCAGGGGCCCATATCCTCCAGAGGAAAGGCACCAATGCCCATACATGATATCCTCAAAGCTGCCAAGTCCAGATGGCTCCAACACACACAACCTCAGAGCAGCTCAATCCCAACAGCAGCTCTGCATCCTCAGCAACTCAGCCCTGGTGTTTAAATATATTTATAGTCATGGATACTACCCATTACATAAACACACACTCTCCTGTCAAGCAGTTAGAGCTAATCCTCCTACAAAGCCACAGTAGTGGTTCTTGCAAAAGTGGATAAAGCTAAATATTATTTATATGTGTGTATGATAAGTATAGAAAGGAGGAAGTGGGATCTGTCCTTGCAAGTTTCCTTAAGTTTCTTAACAAAATTATCACCTGTCAAATAATAACAAAAGAAAATAAACATTTATTACTCAGTGGTGTTTAAGCACTTTGCCTTGAGTGGATCTGTATTTGTGGAAAAAAAGTAGGAATAAAGAACTACTCCAGTACACTCAGCCCCAGTGTAGGAGCCAGCAGCTCCCTTTGAGCTTTGGCTTCACAAAGGTTGAGGGGACAGATGTTCAAGGCCACAGACACAAAGTCAAAAATTATCAGGAGATCCAGTGGATGAAGGAATTTAACATCACATCAGTGCAACCTGTTTCCCCCCACAACCTCTCACAGTGACCTGCTGATGTGCCAGCCAAATATGATTAATAAAAAACATACTTAGAAGTGGCTGAATACAGAAATTCAGCACTTGGAAACTTTCCAACAGCCAAGACTAATCAAAAGAAACTACAACATTCAGTTGTCCCAAGAGGACAGTGAGACATTAATCACAATGTGAGGTCACAGTCATGTCCAGACACCCCAGTGATGGTCATGATCCTTTTGTGGTCAGCCCTACCTAGCTCTGCAGTGCCTTGTGGTCATTCCACCTGAAAGTTCTGCACTCTTGCCACATCATCTTCATTATCATCTGCCCCTCCTAGTTCTTGTCACTCAGTCCTCCAGCATTTTTGCCCCATTTCAAAAAGCCAAATTAGCATCTTGTTTTTGCACTACCACAGCCATTACAGAAAATTTATTCTGCTGCAGGGCATCCATGTTCCCCCACCAGAATTCCTCTGTGTCCTGTAGTCCCACAGCTGGAGACGGAGAGTGTTGCATCTCTCCTAGTTTAGGACCCCCTGAGCTATGGATCCATCACCTCTCACAGCACATTGGTCAGGCTGGTCACCAATATAATCACTATCAGCAGATGAAAAGCAAAAATTTGTTCAGGAGCACCACAGGATTTCATGAGGTGATGCTAGGTTTGAGGGATTTCTTTTTCTTCTTTGCTACCACAGCATATCAGGGAAAAACAGATGCCACACTCAGAGGAGAGATCACTGACACCAATTGCTGGGACTGTTAGAGGGAATTTAAAGCCTTTTCTATCATATAGCCCAGAATTCCTCCCCTCTCCACACACAGGAGACTTCTGAACTAAATCAGGTTTAATCCTACATATGTCGATTGTTATAGGTATATTAAAATTCGTGCTCAAATAAAATATAGCACTAAAGAAATATATATATATATAAAACATATATATGAGTTAAAATCATGCTTCGGGGTTTAACACAAAAGGGGCACCTGGAATCTTAAAAATCCTACACAGGAATTGAGACATCAGTTTATTCATCAGCTTGTAACTTCCACAGGTGTCCACTGAAAAGAGACTTTAATTTGCAAGTAAAAGGGGACTTCTTCTATAGAAGTTCTAAGTGGATCTCAGAACATCCGAGCCATCACCGCCTGTAGCAATCCTAGATAACCAGAGACGATTTATTTCCCGTAATCTGTTTTGTGTAAATGCCGGGTTCCCATAACTTAACTAACATGTGAAAGAGAGTTCCCGTAACTTAACTAACATGTAAAAAATTCCCGTAACTTTCATTGTACATGTATGTGTTCCCAGATGCGTAATGTATATTCTGAGGCAGCATCATCTAAGCCAGAGACAGAAGTCTACCCACGGACAGAGGACAAAGGAACCACATGAATATTCTGGTGACTCTCTGGATTCGGCACTGTCTGCTCATCTGATAGGATTCTTCCAACACTGGAGGACCATCCCATCGGAATACTCGTCAACAGAGAAAAGGACAACAGAAAAGCTGCTTCATGCAAGAAAAAGAGTATAAAATCTGGACTCAATTGAATGGACTTTGTGAACTCACCAGGTCTGATGCACCAGGGGGTCAGAGCTGCGTTCACCCAGAGTCGAGACCCGGGCTCCGCCCTGTTGCTTTGATTCGTGGCTGGCAAATTTAACGATCCGATTCGCTAAATAAATCATATTTTTGTTGCCCTGTAATTTGGCTCTCGCAAATTATTTGATTTGGCATAATATGGCTACTTATCTATAACACAACTCAGATTAAAAACTACACAACAACAGACAGAAGACTCTTCTGTTTGCATAGTTTGAAGTGCATAGTTTGTGCCTTTTACATGGGCACAGTCTGTGTTTCTTTAACAAGGATTCTTTTGGTTTCACCCACACCACCTTTCACCAGTGGTTTCTCAAGTCCTCTGTCCTGTAACAGAGACAGAGCATGTGGAGTTTGGAAAAAGGGGCTTCTCCAACAAAGGGTTTCTCAGCACTGCTGCCCAGAGGATTCTCAGTAGATTGGCACTTGTGAGTGTTTTTTAAATTCTAAATATGTACCAACATGAGCAGAGTCATTATGAAGTACTTAGGGATGTTCAGCAAATTAGAAGGCTGGGCTAGCTGAACTTTCCCTAACCCTTTTAAAGAAAATTCCCCACTTTAGCACAAAGTGCTCTGTTGTCTATTATCCATCACATCTCCCTATTGCTTCCATCTACTAAAGAAATCTCTGATTACTTGTAGATATGAAGTCAGGTTCTTCACCTCTTTAATTTACAGAATAGTCATAACAGAAAATGTGTATCATCAAATAACAAACAAATTACTCTGTAATTATGAAACTGCCTACAGAGAATTCCTTATACACTCTCAAAATCAAATCTGAACTTCAAACACCAGAATAAGAAGATATATTATTTAAAAACTAATTAGAAGAACAAATGTACAATAGAGAATGACACAAAAGATTATAAGTTCTTGTAAGCTTCCATTTTACCATTAGCATTTTAACAAGAAAAATATCATAATTTAAAAGAAACCATAACTTTGACATCAGTGGTATTATTTGTCAATTTGTATAATTTCTTTCAGCTTCAGAAAAAAAATTGCACATAATGTGATTTCAAATACATCCATTAAGACTGGAATCTGAACCAACCCTCTCAACAGCACAAAACTATTTTGTAGCACCTGTGCAAAAAATGTCACTGTACCAGAAGACCAAAAGCAGTATCAATTCCTATGCAATAAGAAATCTCTTGATCAGATCTTCCATTAGAAATAGAAGATGGGGGCCCTGAGTGGTGCATTACCCATCCTCCAGCTGTCACTGAACCCAGGCACTGCTGAGGAGATGCTTTGTTTTAAACACAGTGATGGTTGCACTACCCTTAACTCAAAAAACGCCTGTTCTCACTTCATCTCCTGTCCAAGTGCTTTGCTGAAAGAGACAGTACTCAAGTAAATTCGTTTACAGTTTTTCATCTGAAAAGCTGTTAAGTTTCCCAAAAGCTGTCAAGTTTTGTCAGAGACACACTCAACACTTAGGGGAAATACTCTGCAGAGCAAGAGTACTTCATTTACCAACATCCACACACAGAGAACACGGGGCTGTCATTGTCTCCCAGAACTATTGTGCTTTGGGTTTGTTTTTAAATCCGGAGCCACTCTTGCATTAGAAAAACATTTACAGAGAGGACAATATTGTAACAACTGGGCTTGAGAATGCACAGAGAACAGGGACTGTGGAATGGTGTATGCTTGTGTGTGTGTGTGCAAGGAGGTCAATCTGAATCTGCTGTAATTCTGCATAATTATGGACACACACACATCACAGATATTCTCTTGGAAAACTGCCAGTATTCATCCTCCAAACTGACTGCACAGACCTGAGTCCAGGGCTCTGTCTCAAAACTGCTGCTGTTTATTTGCAGTGGTTCCCATTAGTTTAAGTGCAGTGCTGTTACTGCTATTGAGAGAGCTGGGGCTCAAAGTCTGCTGCTTTATAGAGCCTTATACTGTGTTCAGTATTACCCAGATTTTCTCAAACCTCCTCCCCCAAACAAACCTAAAAACCCCCAACCAATCAACAAACCCCCAACTAAACAATCAACCAACCCAACCAAAGCAAAACAACCAAAACAAACAAAACCCCAAACAAAAAGAAAAATTAAACCCCTCCCAAAAAACAAACCAAACAAACAAAACAAAAACAAAAACACAGGAAAAAACCAACCAAAAACAAAACCCACAAACTCAACACTTTTAAGACTCAGTGCTTTCTTCCCAACCTGAAGAAATGCAGCTGAATCCCATCCCCTCCCTGGAAAAGCATAAAAACTTTTTGAAACTGAAGCACAAAGGACAAGAAGTTCGTTGAAGCCCAACACACCAGGCTGCCAGACAGTATTTCTGCATTTTCATTTCTAATCCTCTGGACACTGTGTGTGATACTGGTTTGGACTTCAGTTTTTAATGTTCTAAAATGATGATAACAGTGTGAGAAATTATACTCACTTTCAAAAAAATCTAAAATATTTATTAAAACCTTATCAAAATACAACAGAAGACTGAATAAGTGAAAAAATACAACATCAGGAGCAAACAATTCAGTCATCATATGCTCAGCTACAAAATGGATGTTCCACCTTTTATACCTCTAGCCTCTCCCAAAGTCTTGTCAATCAACTCCTTCTTCGCTGTCCAGTGGTGGAGTTCACTTTCTTACATCCTGATTGGAGATCATGTGCTGCCATGGCAACAAGCTGACCCTCTCAAATGTTCCAACTACCAAGGCCATCCCCTGATAACAATGCAAGGGGGAGGGGAAACATAACTATATATCTACAAAACTTCTCTTAACATATACATAATATTTACCCCTTAATTGTGAGAGTCAGCCTTTGCATTGCTCATCTATAGCAACAGCAACTGCAAAGAAACACACAAAGCTTCTTGATCGTTTCCTCTACTCATTTTCCAGCACATGATCAGTGAGCAATGCAATCACACTCATGGCTAGCTCCCGTTCCTCGTGCCCTGTATATTTCATGTGTTTTCAGTTCATTACTAGAGAGTCAGAAACACATATTCCCACAATTACCATTTCTGAGGTACCAAAAGCATTTTTCTCCTCTGGGATTTGAAGATGCCACCCCCTAAGGGCATAACCAGATGTTCTACTTAACATAACGCACCCATTTTCTATTTATTTACCTCCATGGCAAAATTCTCTATTTTCATTTGCTTAAAAAGATGCAAAGAGGAAAAAGAGTCTTGGTTCTACAATGAACCTATACTTTTCAGTGCATCTAACTAAGCAAATGTTTCATTAGAAAAGGCTAGAAAAACCCCCACATCAGTTTAATAGCGGAATGAGGGACCCAATTAATAAAATATCACAGAATTTTTGAGTTTGGAAGGGATCTCTAGAGGTTACCTTGTCCAACAGCCCTGCTCAAGCTGGGGCACTTAAAGCATGCAGCCTGACCATGTTCAGAGAGCCTTGAATATGTCCAAGGTTCCTATTAAGAACTGTTAAAAATTGTCTATTCTTTAGGGTGAGCCATTCATATCAGATTGGCGCAGACCTTGCTAGGTCATCTTTTGATTTATCTTCCCTCATACAAGAAAAGTATTTTGAAAGTTAATGACAAAACTTCATTGGCAGTGATTTCTTCCTAGAAAGAGTAGGGTGTAAGCACCTAAAACTCCATCAAAGAAGGGAAAGATGGCACAAACTACATGTCTCAATGCACTGGGAAAACTCCCAATACTTTAAAAGAGCCTCCTTCAGAATGAACACTGCTTTGGGATGTTTGCATCACATCACTCTGGTTCTGAAGCTTTATTTTTATGGATTTTTCATCGCTTGCCTCGGACTTGAGATTTTGTAAAGGAACTGGGTAGGAACCAAATTTTAAAAGTTCTTTATAATTCTTCTCTTTAAAATTTCTAAAAAATCCAGTCTCCTTAATCCTTGGACATATTTATTTACAATTTATGTGTACAAACTCCAGTCACATGCACTGACTACTGTGCTTAAGGCCAGCATTACTTTTATTTCTAATCAAGATACGCACAGTAACAATAAAATAATGAAGTCTGGTAGCATCAGCTGAACACACAATTAAACAAGTATCACTGCTGCAGCCCTTAGAACTCTCCAGGATAACACTGGAGAACCATGGAGGTTGATTTGCAGCACAGCACAGACACTAAGGATCAATAGCTTTCTAGATCTGTACTGGAAAACAGAAGACACAGGAAGCGCTATTTGCAAAATTATTCTCATATCTTGCCCACTTTTATCATGTCTTTAAAAGGATTTATAAGTTCCCCCCTTTATTAAAAAAATCATTCAGAATGGCACATTACAGATCACAAACAATGGAGCAATAATATTACACTTAGCTAGGGAGAATCCACAGCACCAAATGATTCTCTTTGTATCTCAGCCGCCATTTGGGTTACTTACTAGTTCTGGTTATTATTGTAGTGCCAGAAATAAAGTAACTTCTACATTTGCACAGCAATATCTCAGAATGCAAAGAATTTACATTAAATTCCAGCTGTAATATAACTGTAAGGGCTGAGCAGTCTTTCTCAGAGAGTGAAACTTAGCTGGGTTAGGAACACGGAGAATGGAAGAGATTAAATTGCACACAACTGTTGGGTATATTAAAACAATTAGTCAAGGCATAAATAGAAATACAGTTAAAATAATAATAATATGCCATATGCATATCAAGGAATTCCAGCAGAATACTTTGAAACCTTATCACAAAATGGCTGGTACTGATTCAGAGGTGCAGTTTAAATATTCAAAAGGAAGGAAGACCATCCTGTGATCCAGGGACCTTATATCAAAATACCCATTCACACTGCAAAGAGATCACAGCAGGGGGTGTGCAATAATGAATAACTGGATGCAAGAGAAGAGTTCTGCTGCCACTTAACCAAGACCTGTCTTCCAGCTTTCTCCAATTACTTCCCCAGGCCTCAGAAGAGCTCTCTCCTGTGCAGGCATAAAATCTCAAGTGCAGCAAAGCAACTTGAACTTGCAAAGGCACATTAAAGCAGAATCAAAGGCTGTTAGTCAAAAATCAAGATTTATGGATATGGGCAAAGGCCACAAATTAATATAGAGTGCAGTATCCAACGGAGATATTTGAAGGGATTTGCCAGGTAAGGAAGATCATTAATCTTACATGTGCCAGGCTGGAGAAGTGCAGGTGGTTCTGATTCACATCAACAATTAAGAGTCACTGTTCAGATACCTTGGAAAGGAGAAGCCCTAAACTCTACCTCGTGCTCCATAACTGCTTAAACATCTTATACTAAATAGGTTTTTCAAGCAAGTAGTGGTCAGGAGAGAGCAGCAGTCTTCTCCTGTGGCTCTGCCCAGAGCAAACTGCTCACACAGGAACAAGGATTCCTGTCCCACAGCCTTTGGCCCAGCCCAGCCCAGCCCACACTCAAAACCTCCCAGCCTCCTTCCCACCACCCCAGTTACTCCCAAATCTGCCAGGGGGGAGACAAAGGTAATGGCACCACAACCAAAGCAGGGAAAAAAGAGCAGTGACCCACAGCAAAAGGGCTGGATTGCAGAGCGAGGTTTCCAACCCCGCAAAAAGTCCTTGAGGACCAGGGTAAGAGGAGCCAGAGACTTGTTTGCTGAACAAAATCATTTGCTGTGCCCAAGACCAAGTCATCTCAGCTCAGTGACTAACTTGGTTACCAGCAAGTTTTGTTTGAAAGTCCCAATATTTCCTGGAAGCACAGCTGATTTTCTCCAACCCTGCAGATGGGTATATTTTACATAGAGGTTCAGCAACAATTTCATGTGCAGCCTACATGACAAATGAGAAGGTAGACATGAATCATTTATGCTCATCACAGCCCTTTTAGTTTCCGAAAATATTAACAAGTGAATGTTGATGAAAAGGTTGTGGGAACATTTGAGTGATCATATTGTGTTTATAATATATAGTAGTAGTAACATGAAACTACCAATGTTTAATAATTCTTTTAGCAATGTGTGTTATAAATTATAAATGGGTGAATATGCCATAGAAAATATGCACGTTTTCAGATATTTGCTGCATATGTGCTGTAACTTTTAGAAAAACTATTAATAACAGAGTGACCAGAGGTAAAAAAGTTTCCAGACATGTTCAGAAAGCAATTTCTAATTAAACAAAAAAAATTTTTAAATTAAGTAAATACAATTACAGTGGTCTCTGCCATACTGTAATTGTTTAATGAGTCTTTCTTTCTAAGCTTCCTGGAGATACTGACTACTCCAAATATAGCATTTGGAGAAGAAACAGGATAATCTCTCTAATTGTTGTCAGCTGCCGAGCAACTTCTTAATTCCAAACTTCTATTCTTAAAGACAAAATATTTATTAGGAAAAAGGTATTTTACTGAAAGGCAATGTAATGATTTTTGTAGTGTTTTGTAGAGCAAAATCATGATTTCTTCCCAGTGTGCAGGGATCAGTAAAAGTGTGTTTTAATTACAAAAGTCTTCTCAAAGTAAAAATCTCTACATTATTATTGGTTATGAGGGTGATACCTCGGTTTTAGCTTTTATATTTTTCAGATACTGTGCTGCTTTAGTGTGTGGGTCTGGGCTTCATATAAGCTCTCTTCACAGAGTAGAGAGACAAAACAATTCCTTCTCTAGCTGCAGACCCAAGGACAACCGATCCAGATCTCAGGCCCAAGAGCACAAACAATGTCAACTGAGGAGAGAAAAACAAGAAAGATGGGACTTCATGAGCTAAAACTGTAATTGGACAATTAGCTCCCAATATGCTAATGGACCAAAACTTACAAAAGTGTGAGACCTCATGACAGGTTGTCCATTTTGTGACCATTTTGTTTCACCTGGGCCATAGCCCTGGCTAGGCTCTTGTGCTGCCCAATGTGAATCTATTGAGGTCTCCTAATAAATCCCTACTTTATTCTTTAGCTTCATCTAGTCTCTGTTTTAGATCAGCCTTCACAAGGCATCAAGGGTATTTGGTTTATACAGGTGGCTACTTATAAAGTGAATACATCAATATCTAAAAGGTGTTTAATCCAAAGTAGTCAAATTTTTCCCTTCTTAGGTGTCACTAAAGGAGGGAAATCAAGATCCTCTCAGCGGCAGCTGTTCTCCAATTCATCACAGCTAATTTAGACACATTTATGCAAAGGTGAGACAACTGGTTAAAAAGAAACAATATACACTCCCTTTCTCTTCCATGAATCTCTTGATTTTCTAGTATTTTAGGCTGTGGAGCCCTAAATGAACACCAAATGTTCATTATTGCTGGCCCAGCCAGCTGAGGAATACAGAGCAGTTACTACTGCTGACATGGAGACCAGAATTATTTCTCTTCAGGGAGTAGTATTGCTCTGAAAAATAAAAATAAATGAGCTAAGAATAAGGGAGAACATTTTATTTCTCTAATGAGGAACATGAATACACACACCTGTGCATAGCTCTCTCCAAGCTCTCTCAACAAATAGACTTGCTGTTGAAAGATCCCGAGTCCCTCTACAGCTCATGAGTCATACTGTACTTCATAGTAGCTCCAGCCTAGGCACAGCACTGCACTCATTTGACTCCATCAAAATAATTTTTTTTTTGCCCTCTGTAAAGTTCCTGTCTGTATTCCATGATTAGCAACCACACAACATGAGTATATAATTGTCAAGCCCATCCATTTACCTCAGTTTGGACTCTGTCAGGAGCAGTGGAAAGAAATCATTTCAGAGCCTCAATGCCTCAGTAAAATTTTGCTTCATTTCCTGGAGTAAATTTATTCTTAAGGCTGCTTTTTCTACCTGCTCTCTGATGACACTGTTAACTGGAGGGGGACAAAACTTCTGGAATAATTGGAGCAGCTTCATAAACCAGAGCCTAAATTACCTGAATTCAAATATATACAGCATCAAGGAAATTGTTTGCAAGCATAAAATCCCATTCCAATCTGATCTATCGATTGTGCACTTACTCCAAAATTCAATTAACCTGCTGCCTGCAACAGCTCTGCACAAGTGCATAAAACTAAATCCATGGGTAATTGTTTGCAAGATCAGGTCAGTGATTCATCCACATTAAGCTGTTCAAAACTGAAAAGCTTGTGTGGGTACCAATGCCAAGGGCTCCTGCCTTCCATGTGCAATTATCACTGATGCCTCCCAGTTTGTCTTCACTTGTACCGTGAAGAAGATGCATATTTACAGAATTTAACTGAAAGTTAATGCATCTTCCACACTAAAATACCAGCCCTCTATCCTTCCATCTGGATCAGAGCAGGCAACTCCATTCATGTTCTATTTATATGAAACCTGTGCAGAAAAATGACAGGAAGAGAGAATCAAAAGGGGAAGAATGGCACAAAACAAACATTTTGTACCTGTTCTCAACAAGAAAAGATTTTTTTAAAAAATCACAGATTTCAGTATTAATCTCTCAGTTTTAGACTAGCACAATTTGCTTGCCTTTCTGTCCTTAATTTTACACCTGAATATCACAAGAGAATGCTTTCAAAATGAAGAAATTAAGATCATTGTCTCAAAAATGCAAAGGTTTCCTGCTACTTATTTCCTAATTGTCTCTGTACATGCTGTATGTTGCATGAAGCCATCCTGTGTAAAATTAACAGTAATCGGTCTTCATATTGTACCACTGAGCAACTCCTGGGCAGGAAAGCCTAAGTGAGTTCCAGATCCCTAGGGGTCAGGAAAATAAAGATTTCTGCCAGCAGGCATTGGGTTTCAGATTTACTCTGCCAGGGAACTGCCATATATAATTAGCAGTTGCCAACAGCAGCATTTTTCATAAACACAACAAATATGAAAATTTCAAATATGAGAATTTCTTTCTCCTGAAAGAAAAAAAACCACAAAAATACTATGGTATCCAGACTGCTGATGTATCTAATTGTATTTTCTTTCATAGATGGTTGTGATTTTTCTGCACCTCAAACATGTCAGCAGATAGCTGAGGAATCAAAGTAGTGCCCCCATACCTATGATTTGCATCCCACAGTCTCAGGAGGAGTCTGTGTGTCCCTGATCAGGGAATTGAGCATCACAAAACTCTCCTTAATTTACAGAGCATTGCGAAGTTCCACTTTGTCTTTTTTTTGTGTGTGTGTGTGGTTTGAGAGCATCAGGCTAAACACCTGTTATTGCTTATAGTTTATTATTAAACACAGTGATCTACATGTACTGCACATTTTATTTGAAAATTAGAGAGCAGTAAACAACCTTACTGGTTATTGTACTCCCAATTCCAGAATTGGTAGAAGGATTTCTCCCTAAAGTCAATAAACATTTATTGCATGTTTCACTGTCCATCTCATCAGAATGGGGAATCATTTGCTTCTAAAAACCAAGAGGAAAAGAATGTAGATATCCAAGCACAATGATATTAGAACAATCTCCCTGGTAGCTCCAGGAGCACACCTTGATGAATAACTCACCCGTTATAATAGCACCAGTTGGCAGTACACCCTCCTTTGTTTTTCCATGTCTCACTTTTTACTTTTAAGGACAGAGAGACACTTCTCAAGTCTACTGCTAGTTTCTGTGTGTGACCTTCTGCAGCGGGAACAGAACTCAAAGCAGATGGTGATAAAGTTGCACAGAAGATTTAAGTTACACTCTGATCTTGAGGTCAATCTTGTTTTCAAGAGCTGTTTCAGCTTCTCACAAAAAACCCATCCACTTCTCACAGGAGCTAATTGGAATCTTTCAGCTTTTTTCCACATGCTCTGGATTTATCTTCAGTTTACTTGTTTGCTACAACATACAGTAAAAAAGGACCACAGCGTGCTGTAGTTTCAGTGATCTTCATTAAACATCCAAAAGCAGATAGTGAGCTATGATGTATCTTTTGTTAGTACATTTCATTGGTATATTTTGTTGTGTAAACAGTTATACTGGTACTACATAGCGTACAAAATATTCTATACCCTGAACAAGCAGCAGAGATCCCTACAGCAAATCTGAAAACATGGCATTCCCACAAGAAAAAACCTGGCTATGGAACAAAATGGCTACAGAAAGATGAATATCACCTTCAAGGAATTATCTCCTAAATGCTCCTCAGTTTTGAAAATTATAGCTGCATTCCTCACCCTGTCTTCCACTCAGATGTTTCCCACCTAGTGATAGAGTAATGGAAATATTCTGTTCAGTGCAACCAAAACAAAGTTCTTGACCCCAGTAAGCTTTGCTACTGAAAAAGTAGTGTAAAAGTTCCCTGGAAGTCTCCCAAGGTCTGTGCTATAAGAGCACTATTGGATTTGCAGTGAGAGACTCAGCAGGATAAAGACAATAAATTAACTAGATTAGATTAAATAGTAGGACGTTCTCTCTTTTGAAAGAGGAAAAAATAATCTAATTGGAAAAAAAAAATTAGAAAATAAATGACATACCCTGGGCACATTCCCAGCAGAAATTGCTGAGGCTGATCTTTTGAATCCTTTCATTTCTGCAGAAGGGGAATAACTTCATATTTGGAAGTTTCTGCTAGCTTCTGGGAAACCAGATTAATTGCACAGTCCCAGTTTCAAGATCAAAAATGTTCTGATGTTAGTGCACATACTTTTTTCTTTTGGATTATCTATCCCTTGCTGTTAACGTAAATTTCATAAACCTAGAAACTTCATGCAACTTCATGCCAGAGTATCACAAGGTGATACTCTGGATAACTTCAAGACAGATGAGATGATTCCTTTGCCATTACTTTTATTACTTGTATCTCTTAGATGGTATCTACAGACCAAGCCAGGTTGATAAGAAATTGTGTCAGGAGCTGCACACACACAGCAGGGAGAGGTCCTGACCCCAGGGGATTTATAAACCACAGTGTAGAGACACAACCTGGGCTTGAGGTGTCAAAATACACAAATACCCCCCATGTCATACAGTACTTGGTACAGTTTTTGCTCTCAAACAAAAACTCAAGCTCTTCAACTGTGAAGGGTTAAAGAGAGCAGCTAAAGGAGAAGATAGAATAGGGATTAATTTCTTGTCCTGAGGATTGATTGTAAAACACAAGGCAGGAATGGCAAGTGAGATTATGGATAGGACAGTATAAAATAGGGACAGAGGAAACTCAAACCGCAAAAAGGTCTCTAAATACTAATAGGGTCCCTGCTTTTTAGCTCAAGTTCTCTCCAATTCTCTTGTCTAGGTCATCCAAGGAGAAGGAAACTCATGCACAGACCCCAGTGCTGCTGCAGTGAATAAGTATTTACTCTGTGCAGTCCTGGGCTGCCAGTATACCATTGCTGCTAGAGTAAGTCTTTGTGCAGCTACACTCAACTTGTGCTAGTTTATATTAGTATGATATTTGAATTTCTCCAATTCAGTTCTTGCTCTCTTCAGCTACAGTGTTTCAGTTTTTTCCCAGAACTCTCAGAACTGGATGAAACAGTATAATTTTTGTCCAAAAAAAAGTGATTATGAAACTCTCTTCTGCTTTGAATTTTTAACCAGCACTGCAGAGTCTTTGAGCAGTTGCCTCAAATTAGACTTAAAATGAACCTTTCATAACTGCAAGCTTTGATAAATTCTGTCCTTTTCTGAGTTTTATTCATAGTCCCTTATTTTAGCTTGTGGAAGCAGGGAAATCCAATCTAACTATGAAGATGCTATGAAAGAAATTGCACTGTGTGATTCCTCCATCTGCCTGACAAGCCCCAGGGGTGCTCCAGGCATCTGGGGGATCATCCAAGCAAGACTACTGGCCACCCAAGACTACCTGGTGCAGGATCTTTCAGGTTCCCTTAAAGAACAAATAGCTGTAACTATTTATTATATGCCTAAATCAAACAAATGTTGCACAGTGGAGTTTATTCTTCTGTTCTCATGCCATGAAAGCACAATGCAGCTAGGCAGTGCCTCTCCATGAACACAACTGAGAGGCTAGGCAACACTAGGGAGTTTTTAATGTTGATATTTGGGTTGCTAATGGAATAACCCCTCAAGATTTTAGTTTCCAGATACTAAGCCCACTTGCTTGCCTTTTGTCTTCGTTTGAAGAGACAGGTGTCTGCTGAGGAAGGCAGGAGTCCCTCTTGAAATAGAAAATGTAATAATTTTGAAATTAAGGGGGCTCTCAGGCAAAAATATGGGAGTAGGAATAGCAGTTTTATCAGGAAAAATAAAAATGCAGTAATACAAAACAACACTGACAGAGTCAGAATAGGACCTGACACCCTGTGGGTCTGGGTGTTGGCAGCAGTCCCATTAAATGGAGCTGCAGTCCTCCTGCAGTGCCAGGTGTGGTTCTGTTGGAGCAGTGATCCTGTAGAAGAGTGCAGTTTTCCTCTGAAGGTCCAGTGGTGGTGTAGATGGGCCTGGTCTTCGTCTGAGAATCCAGTGGAAAAGAAAGCTGGTCCTCTGGGAATCCAGCGGGAAAAGGCTGCTGCAGTGTTCCAACCCTCAGACCAGTTCCAGTTCCAACCCTCAGACTAATTCCAGTTAGGAATGCTTGGCACCTTCCCCTAGGTGGAGCATCTCCCATCGGGATGATGTAATTTTATCAGTCATGCAGTGACACTCAATGGCCCATTAACAGAAGATGTTTCCCAGAGGGAGGATTGGTTGTGGAAGAGATAAAGAAAACTGCCCCACCTGGTTTTAACAGGTGGCCCGATTAACAGAAGAAACTGCCCCACATCTAATAGATGGCAATAGAATACACATCCCCAGCCACATCTGGCATTTGCAACCTAAGACGCCTTTGCAGTAAAGACTAAAACACCATGTCATGGATAGCACTGATATATGAGCTGCCATCATCATCTAAAGACATATTTTCAGTGCAATTTCTTGGCACTGACTATTGAACACCCAGCTTGTCCCGCAGGTCCTTGCAATATTTGATATAGGCCAAGAGCAGACAAATATTTCTAGATCACAAGGCAAAATTCCACAAGGGCTTAGGGTGCAACACTTTCCGACTCATTTAAGTGGCTCCTCAGCCGTTCTTTCAAACCTCTTGATCCTCCCTTCTTTCCCTTCAACACTTACCATAAAAAAGTGCATTCTTCTGGGTACAATGCCAAGGCCCACAAGTGTTGGTCATTCATCAAACCCAAATGCTTGTTTTCTTTCCATATCTCATGGGGTTAAAGCCAAGGAGGTTTTTATACCCTTCATAATGCAGTTCCTGAATCCCACAAATCTTCTGCTTCTACCAGTCTTGATCAATACAGCACTGAAGTTGTCACTGCCCACATATCTGTGCAAACCTGCTGCTGACCTTACTGCTGTTCCATTCCTGTCTGCTCCACCAACAGCCCCTTTAAATCAATTATTTATCAGATCCACTGGGACTTCAATACTAATTGCAATGAGATTTGTGGCTTTTGGACCAAAATGAAGTCACATAACACAAAAATTTTTTCTGTTCATACCTCATTTTCCAATTTCTTTCGAAGTCCTTACAAAACAGCCAGACCCTTGAAGGGCTGAGATCTTACAGCTCTTTGTCAGCAGTTACTGAAATTACCCTGTACACAATGAGAAATCCAGTGCAGGAGGCAAGAAGATGGCATTATCTTCTTCCTGAGTGCTATGCCAGCTGAGCCGTCACGGCTTTATTTCCCACCATCTGTAACACCTCTCTACTCTCTCTTTATATTCAGTTCCATGAGGATCCTCTCACACACTTTATGTTGAATATGTTGTCTCAGATGCTGTGAGTTTCTCTCCAGGATTGATCTAAGCTACCCATGTTGCACAAAATACTTTGTATTTTGTTTTTCAGAAATATTAGTAGCTCTCACAATTTCTGTAAGGAAAATCAATTCAACAGAGAGGAACCTCAGCAGTGGCAAATGAGAAGGCTTTTAAAAGATTTGAGGTAGCCTGGCAGATTCCACAGTACATTCTTCCAATACAGTCTGGTTGCAATAACATGGAAAAAGGGTCTCAGTGGTGAATTACGACTCATCTATACAACCTCTATGTGAGAAATGTATTCTTATCAAAGTCTCATAGGCACTACTGTATTAGCTTTGAGCAACCTTCGGGTATAAACAATTCCATTAATCATCAAGTTGTCTACAGCAAATATTCCCAAACAGCACAAGAAACTGCAATTCCCTTACTGGATACAGAGGAAAAAACTCCCAGTTTGATACATTAGGAATTAGAATTGGGAGCCTGGCTGGGATGGAGTGGAACCCATCAAAAGACCGAAAAAAACCCAACTCCCCTGAGAATCCCAACATGGATTTTCTTTTGAAACACTGACTTCTGTAACCTAAGGAGAATTAAGCACATACCAGCTCTAAATTCCAGCCAGGACATGGGACACACACAAAAAAATCTGTCTTTTCCAGGATGTCCTTCAGCATTCAAATCCCTAAAGCCATAAATAGCATATATTAGCACAGGATAATTTGGCAAAGGTACATAACTTGCTAAGGGAAAAACACCAGTTGGTGTCATATAAATATTGCCTTGACTCTGGGGTCAAATTTCTGAGAAACTGCTGAATTACAGAAGAGTCTGACAACCTAACTCCCCCTGGTTTAAGGAAATAGATGCATTTAGGGACTGGAGCGGTAGAAAGCCAGGAAAACTGCCCCAGGCATGTTTTGCCACGGCTTTCACACCACTCCAGAATGGTTGCTGCTATCAGAGCAAAGCCAGCTACTAAAAGCACTCTCAGCAAACATTTCCCTGCCTCTGCAGGAATTAAGTACACTCACCTCGCCAGCTTCCAAAGCCACAGGAAGCAAACCAGATTATTTTGGGATGAGCATTCTTGCATTACAGCCGCTGCTGCTCAATGTAACTGCAACAAACAGGCTTTTTTTTCATTCTCTAAAACCATTATCACAGCTGGGCTGCTGATTCATCACAGGCCTGAATGCAACATGTTCCCAGCCCAGGTTCCTTGCAAGAACAGGTCTGTGACATGTGGTAGGAAATGCTGCATGTAGTGCTCATTTTTCAGAGCACCGTAGAGCTCCACAGTGATGCTGGAGCATGATGCAAAACCTGAAAGGGCTTCTTATATTCTCTTATCAAATTCCATAGTTCTCAGATGCACAGTACAAGGAGAACATATTAATTTAATTCACAGCAATATATAAGATTTATCAAAAGACACTAAGGCTTAAGAGAATCAGCCTGTTGTGCTAACACTGATTCATCTCCCCCACCAGCCATGACAGAAATAAGTGGTAGTTTTTCAGCAGTGCTCTGCTTTCATTTAAAATACAGACTTTTTAATGATTATAACTGTCAAGAACCCAAAAGATGCTGTCCATTATAAAACCAAATACTCAATATTTATCTATGCAAGAGGGATCATGCACTTTTCTTGACACAGTTTAGGACTGTACTGGATTTTAGGACTTGAGTCCAACAGGGGATGTCAGTGCATCAAATACTTGAGGCTTTTGCCAGAGCAATGAACAGTGATATATTGGATTCATTACTGTCAATAAAATCACAGAGAGCTTTGATGAAGGTCTCAGTATAACAGGGAAGGGTTAAGGAATGACCAGCTCTAGAGTTGGGTACATAAAGGATGTCAAAAGTTTAAGAAAAGAGAAAATTAATGATTTTTTTAACTGGCTAAATTAATAGGGACAGATGCAATGCTCTACCAACAGCAATATTTAGGCTATTGCTGAAAAAGAATTTTAGTCCTGTTAAGTTCCAAAGCAATAAGTGATCACAGATCAGCAGCAATGCTGCACTTGGACAGCCCAGGGACTGAAGGGGTCACCCACTTGACAGACCCTCAGCTTGTGAATGACTCTATCTAGTCAAATATGAGAGAGTCAACATATTAATAATTAGTTCTAGCATAAAGTATTAGAGACATTCTGGCCTGTAATAATGTTTTGCCTAAAGTGATTTGCAGCCTTTCTGTGTCATTCTATTTAATATACCCAAGGTCCAGCTCCTGTTCTTGCTGCCAAAATATCTCTAATCTGTTTGTGCCCTCCCCCTCCCTTTACAGAGCTTATTTTAGTTTGCTCTGTAAAGGATGAAACCTCACAGAGTCTCTTCATAATTCTTAATAGCAAATTTTTTCCACCTTTTCATCCCACCAACTTGTCCCTGTTACTAAGTAAATTTTACACATATTAAAAAAATGAGTTTGCAAGCTAAGAAACAAAAAAGCATTATCACCAGATAACCTAAAGGATGCAACAGAGACCAATTGCCCACAAATATGTTAATATTGTGGTTTAAAGTTTGTTTATTAACAAGAAAACATTGGGACTTTGCAGCTGAAAACACATGTAAAGATCGAGTGGACTCACCACTTTTAGCTCTATGAAATTACCAGTGTGTCTCTTTTCATAATCAATGTCAGAAGAACCTGTTTGGTGTATACATATCCAGCACAACAGTGCTTCAAGAAGAAAGCAGGGCAATTACAGCCTTGAGCTGTTCTGCAATTTTATATTTAAACTTATGAAATACACTCATCCAGTTTAAGAAATCATCTCTAAATTGCCAATCAAATCACTCCAGGAAACAAGACTTTTCATTTCTCAAGCTTACAAGAAGTAATTTACCAAAGCCAAACAGAGTTAAAAGAATAATTTAGGGAAGCTTTCTTGGAATTTATTTAACTGTCTGCAAAATCCAGCAAAAAAAGTCCCTATTCCATCATCATCCATTGAACCCCCTGAAAAAAAATATTACAAAGATGTCCCTTGTTTAAGTAGTGCAATCAAGGCTGCAAAGCCAAGCATCGTCAGGTAATGAAAAGTCAGAAGTAAGGTAACATAAGGAACCATCACTCATTCTTGTCATGTGGCTGCTGTACACAGACACCTGTACAATGTTACACATTGTAACAAACACCTCAGCACATCTGATGCTGCATTTCTGAGCCACTTTGTAACTCAATTAACCAGTCTTGGGCAGCAACTGAGACCTCTCATACTGTGGGTCTTGTGGGGCGTCGTGTCACACTCTGCATTCAAGAACATCCTTTTATTTTTTTTGTGATGGGGTCTTAATAGTTTTGGTACACCAGGTTTCAGAGTCACTTATATAGGGAATGAAGGAAGCTGTTTAAAGCACCTTGTCCACTGTACTGCCAAAACCATGAAAAACATCCACATTTTACAATTCCAAACTATATTTACCACTTTCCCCTCCTGTGGCATCCACATAAATCAGCTTCCCTCAGCAGCCAGGCAAAGAAGACCCAACCTCTTCTGCCTCCATCTGTCTGCCCAGACAGCTTCAGGTTTCCTATTCAGCTGCTAAACCTGCTCTGCAGATGCCTAGAGAGGAACACAACATGCAAACCATATGTCAATAGCTCAATTCTGCTGAGTTTTCCCAATTTGTGTTTGTTAGAAAGGCTTTGGCTGATGCATTTTTTCATCCTTACCAATGCCTTGTATGCACAAAAAACTTTTACCTAAAAATCATTCCTTTAAAATTCAGTTTCTCAAGCTCTTTCTTTTGCCAGTCAGTAAGTGTGTCCTGACAGGTGATGACTAAACAGGTGAAAAGAAAAAGCAATAGAAAAAGCCAGTATGGCACATACAAGCCACTTTCATTGTGGAATTTACTAAAGAAACTTTTGTGTACCACTGCACCACAGCTGACCAAGCACAAAGCACAGAGAGTGAAAAACTCTACATCTTCTTACTGCTTTACCTGGATTAGCATTGTTTGGTTGTGTAAGCCAAGATTCAATTACTTTACTATGCAAAACAGAAAAATATAAGAATAAGATTAGTTAATTTAAAATTCCCAGCTAAAAACTATAAATTCCTTACATGATATGTGATTTCATGAGACAATTTTGCCTACAAGTTATTTGTAGTATGTTGCAGACAGCCAGACCAGATCACTGCACTGGTTATTTAAGTGCTTCTCAAGTGCAAAAATTAAAGATTTTTGACCCAGAGAGCTTTGACTCTTCTGTGCCACATTAGGCAGCCGTGAGGTCAATATAAGCAAGCTGAAAAGTGAGCAGAGAGAAACAGTAAATTGTTGGTCACCATGACACGAGGTCACAATATCACAAAAGGCGACACACAGGTATGGAAGAAGCATCAGATGAACTAATGGGATGCAGGTTGAAGGCAAAGGAGGTGCTTTTCCCCTCCACAAAAGATACAGGTAAATGATGGAACCCTTCACCACAAGACTGCAGATGCAGAGAATTCATTTATTCAGACATAGAGCAAAGACCCAAACTGTAGTCTAGATACAGTGTCCAGAAACCATTTACCAACCATGAGGTGTGGGCTTGTCATATCAAGTAAAGTTAGCAATTAGCTGGGGTTCATTTGTTATTGATCCTGGGATTCATAAAATCTCACTATCACTGTCTAATTGCTATGGCTGCAAATTGCAACATTAACCTGCCTGGTTTGCTTGCAATTAGCAAATCCTGAAATGCCCATGAAGTGTTTCAAAGTGGAGCAAAGTAAAGGAGATTAGCCAATAGTACCTTTCTATGCAGAACCATGACTTTTCCTAGGAAACAGTGATATTAGAAAGCACTAAAAAGGCAGATATTCATCCAGACAATTGCAAAGATGACTCACAGCATTCCAGAGCTTTCAGTCTCCCTTCCTATGCATCACTGCGTATTTCCAAGTTCAGGCTACAGTGATAAGAGAAATTTGACAAACTCCTGTGGTCACAAAAAACAGCAGCTTGATGGAGCATTCCTGGTCACAGTGATTTCTCCATAGCTGAACAGGCTCAAGAAAAATAGAGGGTCAACACAATATAAAGATTTATTTGTTGGAAACATTTTTATTTAAACATCCTGACAGCCTTTCAAGTATTTATAGAGGTACAGTTTACAGGTTATAACATATGACATTACCAATGTATTCTACCCTTTGAAAGAACACTTCCTTATTTTTACAATTTAATATTCACTGCTGAGCTGTCCTTCATTATAAAGGCCTGTCAGGTTCAAACGTAGAATTAGATGATCCAAGACATCCTGTCTCTGTTGAATAAAAATTTTACATTATTAAATTTGCCAGAAGATAATAATAAAGGTGCCTATTCTGCATTTGCAAGTTATTATCTCTTTTTCCCAATGTTGCCCAAATTGCAGGATTTGCATACAGGCTGGTTCTTTCTTAACGGGAAGAAAGGCTTGACAATCTTCCTATTTATTATGCTAAACTTCGTGTGCCACAGCATTAGTTTATCTTTAAATGTTAAGCAGAAGTAATCAACACACAAAGCTGGAAAATAAAAAAAGGGCTGCAAAGGGTTATGCCTAGTTATAAAACTTCCAATATTGATTCTTCTTCAGTGGAGTTACCGAGGGCAGCTTAAGTTTCCAAGAATAACAATGTTCTCAATGAAAACATTGAAGAAAAAAAAAATAAGAGTTACATAATATGGATTAAGTGACATAGTGAAATCAAGAATTTCAGTTACATACAACTCCCAGAACTCTGACAATGTCCTCTGAGAAGATTTTCTGCATATGTAAAGAAATATTTTGGGTTCAGGAGAACAGAACGCTTCCTACTTTATCTTGGCATTTTCTGAGACAACAGAGGCACCAGTCACACTATTTGCTCCCCTGTACCTAGGAGCAGATGGATGAGACCCAGCTGGTGCTGAGAGCCCTGGAACAGCATAATTTTCTGAGTCAGCAGGAAAAGCGCAACTTCAGTCTCGGGTCTGATATTCAAATGTGCCTAACACCAGCTTCCTCCCTAGGACTACAACCTTCATTAATCCCCCACCACTGGCTGACCAGAAGTTTGAAAGAAATGATGGGGAGTTCTCTGCAGTGCTTTCCTTTCGGTGATTTTTCCTCACAGCACTATATAACAGCCCCTTTTGTTTGTCTAGGAGACAAATTAGAGACATTTTTTTGTTTTAGTTGCAGCAGTCAACATTGGTGTGAGACAATACATTTAGGAACTTTATAAAATGATGCAAGGGTAAGATATCTTGAGCTAAAGTACTTGGAAATGTTTTGATTGTGAAATAATTCTACTAATAACCATGAACAGACTGGTAAAAAAACTTTTAGAACAAAAGTCATTAAAGACAGCTGAGGTACTCAATAAGATATAGAAGGTTATTAACACATTGCTGCACTTCATCTGAAGCTCCTTAAGCCTTTAAAGTCTTACTACAGGGACTAAGTGTGCCATAAATAATACATGTTTGGGGAAGTTTTAATTATGGTTGCCAACGGCTTCTCCCACTAAAGCCCATTTAACATGTCCATAAACATCCAGACAGTTTGAGGAACAATTCCAAGCACTTATTTTAGCACAGCTAACGCTGTTTTGTTTGTAAAGATCAAGGGTATTTTGGGGTTTATATCATTCCCTATTGTAAAGACTCAGGGGATTTGGGGGTTTATAGGATTCCCTACCCAAACCCATGAATTCCCATGTTCTTCCCTATTACAATTGCATATTCTGTTATATCTAATCCATACTATTGCTAGCATTTATTGATAGATTTTTCTTGCCTTTGAAGACCCACAGTATCAACACACAAGAGTTACCATGGAACAACAGAGAGTCATGGTGTGATAGACAATACACCAGAAAACATCCCATATATGACCAATGTTTTCAAAGAGGGGTTTTTCAGATCTCTGCCTATAAAATTGTGCTGAAATCTTATGAATGGTGAAGGCTGCACCTCCACAGCAGCTGTTTTTCTCCAGACAAGAGCTCAACAAGAGCATCCCGTTATGTAGTGTCATCCAGAGGGACCTGGACAAGCTCAGAAGTGTCACATGAGAATCTCAGGAGATTTAATAAGACAAAGTGTAAAGCCCAGGCTGGATGGAGCTCTGACAACATGGTTTAGTGAAAGGTGTCCCTACCAATGGCATAGAATCAGGTGATCTTTAAGGTTCCTTCCAAGCCAAGACACTCTGTGTTCACCACTGCCACCTCTATGACACAGGTTACTCACCACAGCTCTAAGGACGTCACCCAGATTCTGTTCAAATCAATAGAATAGGGCCAAACATCCCACTTTGGTTGTACAAACAAGGCAATTAACAAAAGTTAATTTAAAACCAAAGTCTTTTGGGTCTGTGGAGCAGAGAAATAAAAAAAAATTACAGCAGTAACCACACATAATTAATACAGAAAATCAAGAGCCACCTCTTTCTCGTCCTCCAGTAAGCTTAATCAGCATTGTAGTAGTGAAAAGCCACTGACTCCAAAGGAACGTTCACAAGCAGCCCTAACTACTAAGTCTAAAATGAAACACTATTTTCTCCTAAGAACTTCTTTGAAAATAAAAAAAAAAGAATCCCTAAAACAATCTAGACATTCAATACATATATGGAAGTATTTGCAGGAAACAAGTGTAAGGTGCAGCACAACAGATAATTATTTTCCTAGGAATTACTGTAATTAATTCTGCAAATGGTAGAAATTGGATTGAGTCAGAAAACTGAGACCCAGTCTTAGAAAAAACTTGGACATAAGTGGAAAACCAAGGATGCTAAACACCAAGGCCATCTGTAGTTATTTTCTACCCGAAGAAAACGTTATGTATTAGTCAGCATTAAAGGAACAAAGAAAATCCATAGCAGCAGTCAAACATTCTTGCAAGTTTTCCACTACTTCCTTTACTTGACTGGGAGTAAAAGGACCAAAGGACAGTGATACATCAGCCTGGCAATTCACTCCATCCTCCAGGGACCTTTCTGGCAGCCAGGGATCAATAAGGGGACAGCCGGGATAAGGGAAACAGCCAAGCAAGAGCAAGGGTGATGGGAGGAATATCCAGGCAAGAACAGTCCCAGGGCCTGGAGAAGTCAGACCAAATCAGAGTAGCTCTGGGGCTCCTCTGACACTCCAAGGAGCAAACATCAGGTGATGTTAGAATCAGCTGCTTGAAGAGAAGGTGTTATTAACTCTTCTTCAGATATCACACAGAGTAGGAAATCACTTTTCTAACTTACAACTTATTAACAGGAATTTCATGGTTTTGGAGTTGGGGTTTTTTATTGTTTGTTTTTCCTTTTTTACGCTGCCCATGTGTCCCCCAGAAAGACAGACCACATAACAGAATACGAAGACTATCCAGTTTGTCCTTACAACATTCCAACTATTTTGCCACTGTTTGTCATTAAGCTTATCTCTGTGGAAGACCTCCATAGTCTTTCTACAGAAATATCTAGAAGAAAATCACCTGGGCTCTTCACAGAAGTAAAACTTCTCATAAATTAGGGAAAAATAAACAGGCAATCCTCCGTGCTAAAAATAATGAAAACACATGTTGTGGGGGGTTGAGGGGGGAGGTTACCAGGAGAAACTTCATTCCTATTTTCAGTGTTTACCATTTCAGCCCTTCTCTGTTTTATTGATTTTGTGTTGCAACAATTTAAAACAAATAGCCCAAAAGGCAATGGTTGCAAAATAATGGTCGCTCTGGAATAGACTCACAGGATGGAGCAGAATGCAAAGTTATTGACCAGTTCTCCACTGTGAGGTGATGCAGCTGCACTGACAGGAAAGGGGCCAAGGGCTCTTGCTCTGGAAGACAGGTATCAACCACTGACTGGAAAACCATACATCTTAGGAAGTAAAGACAGTAAGTAATGGAAACTCCATTTGTAAATAGTATTCTCCAGGGTGTTCAGACATACATACATGCCTTAGATACATTTTAAAATTAGTTTTGTCTCAGGCCTACCAAATATATCAAAGAGCAATTCAGTTTGAGGTTTCCAGTTAATTTTTTTCCACACAGTAGAGCTGATTTGACATGTAAGTGTTGACTGACATACTGCGAGATTTTGCTCCCATTTCAAGGAAAATAACCCAGATCATAGGGATGTTATGTAGGAATGTCCTGTTTCTCCATCAGTAGTCAAAATAATTTCCATTTGCTGTGCTGGTGTGATAATTGCAGGAACACCATACTTATGGTCAGCCCTGGCAATGCTTGGCATCTCTGGACATGTCAGTGTTAACTCTCCTTCTGAGCTCTTTAAGTACTCAGCACATCTCTTCCTAATGCTGCTAATGTTCATTTCATTAAGGTAAAAGTAATTATAGTTTTGCATGCTTTACTCTTTACCCTTATTCACAATTCTAACAGCTAATATGAGGTGCCAAACCACTACTAATTGAAAATTGATTTTAGATTCAATTAAATGGCAAGCCCAGAAGGTAAACTATATGCACCAGTCTCATCAGTCCCTGGCAAGCAAGCTGAATTTCACTGAAACAATGAGCACCTCCAACTGCAACAGTGGCACCTGCAGATGATGTCTGCGGAGTACACATAACTAAAACTTTAGCTTTTAATTGCTAAGGAACAACAGACACAATTAGGTATTCTCAGGTGTTACTTAACATTGTGACAGCAACAATTTGTGATGGTCAATCTGCTATACCTAGATGAGCCCAAACTCATAGTGCCCTACTGCTGTTTGATTCTGCTTTATCTTCTTAGTCTGTGGCAAGACTTAAGAAAGAAAGGTCTAGACATTTATCTCAATGGTAAGTTTAAGAAAAGTTTGTAGTAAAATTGCATTATTTTTTTTAAAGTTCTTTTCATTTCCAAACCAGATGTTCCTCATCCTTCCTCTCTCTCCTAACACAGTGGTAAAAATCTGTTGACACATAAAGAATTCCATAGCAAAAATAATTTTTAAGGATACAGCTATGAGTTAATTTACTATTTTGATGTATTTGAAATTACACTGTTTGCATAAGGCAAGTGACTCTACAGACATGGCCTCACAAATGGAACTAAGTCTAGTCTGTTCATAGATAGATATAATCCATATTAAGGGCCAAGGTTTACATCTCTTGCAGTTTGGGGTAAAACGTTCTGGCCTGAACAGCACCAGTGCACCTGAGCAAGGCTGTTCACAGCAGTTCATGGTGCCCACACACTTGTGAGGAAAAGTACAGTCTGTGATGAACATCCCCACAGGGACAGCATTAATCAAGTCAAAATCATAGAAAAGATAAACAGCTTATACAGCACATGGGTGGCAAGAGCTGGTGGAATGCTCCAAAGATGTTAAAATTAGATGTTAAAATTTTATAGCCAAAAATATGCAATACCACCCAAAGCAGAGAAAAACTGCGATTCATTCTTTGGTGTTGAAAGTCAGACTGGTTTTAATGTCTGAGAGGGGCCAATCTGATTTTTATTCATGCCTCAGCATATGTTACATATGAGCTGAAGAATTCCTCTAAAGGCTGTACATGGGCTGTTAGCTCTGTCCCTGGGCAAGCTTCTTCTGGCAGTCAGTCCAGGCAGGGGAAGCTCCCACGATGGGGCTGTGAGCGACCTCCCCACTCACCAGTGGGGAGACCCCCGGATGCTCGTGAAAAGTGCCCAGGAAATCAAGCCATGGAAGGAACCATAGCATATAAAAGCAGCTAACTGCAACACAACAGGAGCCAGTTTCATTGGGTACCTTGGAGCGAGCAGGGCCTCACCTGTAGGGTCTGCTTGGCTTTCTTCCCTCCCTCTTGCCTTTTCCCCCCTGTGGTCCTGCTTCCTTCTTCATCGTTCTCGCAAACCAGCTTGCCATTGCGATGACCTCGTGCTCCGCTGCGGGGCGGGTGCCGCCGCAGCCAGCTACTCCTCGTGCTTCCCGGGCACAGCCACCAGCCCGCGCCCAGCCGAGCCTGCAGCCGCTGCCATCGTCCGCAGCATGAGCCTGCTCATCTCAAACCACGACCCTGCCGCCGCTGTTTCCTGCCCTGCCCACCTCCACCAGCCTGCCATAGCACTAGCCCGTAATGTCTAATGCCTGTCGCCGCTGCTGCACCCAGCCGTGGCCGCCACCCGCAGCCGCCACCCCCTGACTCCTGCAGCTGCTCCAGGAGTGCACCTGTGGCCGAGTGTTATAAACGTAATTGCAAATTAAATCGAATCAACAATTTGCGAGAGCCAAATTATGATAAAATAACAAAGTATAAAATTTATTTTGCATTCGAATGACAAAATCTGAGTCAGCCACAAATCGATCATAGAATCTAGCCCAGGACTAGGCTCTGGGTGTGTCATGGTTTGACCCTGGCCCAATGCCAGTGCCCCCATGAAAACCCATCCTCCCCTGGTGTCTGCTGTGAGATGTGATCAGAGACAGAGCAAAGCAGGCCTCCACTTGCAAACAAAAGGAAAAAAAAAACTTTATTACCACACAATTATAAAATGGACACACAGAGCAGAATGGAAAAACCTGTCAAACATTCCTCCTCCCCCCACTCAATTCTCACAGAATGACACAAAACCTCAGTTCTTTATCCAGTCCATCACTCTTCCGATAATCAACACAGTCCATCTCCACCCTTCCGACAATCACTTCTCATTTCATCAAGGAGAGAAGAGCCCCCCCTTGTGCCACAGGCCAATCCCCGTCACTCAACAACTGCACGTCGTGACTTCTTCCTTCCATGTTCAGTGCTCTCACCACTGCACATGGACCAGAGCTGCTTTTAGGGTTTCCCTTTCAAGAATGCCCAGTTCCAGAAGAGAACGACAGTCTCTCACTGTTTCGGGACACCAGTCCCCCCCAATATTTCACCCCCTGGGGCCGAGGGGTCTCACCATTACTCATCACCTGTCGTCTCCGCTCACGTCACTCCTTGGCGCCACCTCCTCCTGTTCGGGACACCAGTCCCCCCCAATATTTCACCCCCTGGGGCCGAGGGGTCTCACCATCACTCCTTGGCGCCGCCTCCCCCTAAAATGCAGTCTCTGTATTACAGGAAAGATTCTGCTCATGGCTATACAAGAAAGAGTCCAGCCAAAAGCCACTCTATCATCTCCTCCACCTAGGATTTCCTCAGCTTCTCTCCGTCGTTCTTCACTTGCACCGCTCTCTCACCTTTTATATTTCCTCTTATCCGTCTCTCTCTCCTTCGACTCCCGGAGGATCAGCATTTGCCAGGTTTCCACCTTCCGCAGAAGGGTTAAAATCACAGTCTCTGCTCAGCTTGAACTCCCACACCGCTACACACTCTTCATTGGGCACGGTTCCCATTGCCCCCCCCCACTTCTCTTCCTCGGCCCGGCCGGTGCTATCAAGTTCAAGATAGCACTGGCACCTCTCTCTCACTCTCTCTCTCCCGAGGAGGGGGGGCTGCCCGCTGCTTCTCTGAGTTCCTCCACCCCTCCGTCTCTGTGGGGAACTCACTCTTATCCAAGCCATCGCCTCCCGTCTCCGGCCCATGGCTCCGGCCTACCTCCTTCGGCCGCGTGGCCTTTTCCCCTCCCCCACCCAGCCCGAAGCTGGGCAGGGGAGGTCTGAACTCTTCCATCCACCGGAACCAAGAGAGAGTTCCCGTGGGAGCTCTCGCTTTTAACCCCTGTGTTCTCAGAGGCGGATCCATATGCTCAATGGTCAAACCAGGTGCCAATATCCACATCTGGGCACCTATTGGTTTGACCACTACCACCTCCCAAAAACTCATTTCCTCTCAAACCACGACAGGGTGACACACGTACACAGCTCTGAGCCCCTGTATGCGTCAGAGTGGTAGTGGCACACCATAGCCATGTCCGAGTCCAGTTCTTATACTCTTTTTCTCGATGCAGGCCAGGATGTCCTTTGTCCTTTTCTTAATCAAGTAAGTCCCAAAGCTTCTCTGGTCTCAGGATAAAGCTATCAGATGGAAGACGGTCCAGTTCTCGATGTCTCGGGAATAATTCATCGGCTTCTTGTCTCCTGCTAGACAGAGCTTGAGAGCCGTGCTTGCAATACATAAAACCCATGTCCAGGAAGATATACAAGTTAAACAGTCCCTTACTGGTAGTCTTTTGCATGTTAAGGGATTTTCCAGAAATGGACCACAGGTCTGAATGGATTACCATCGGATATGTCATCTCCCCTGGCTATCTGCAACCAGGTGTGCCACTAATGGCTGACTCTTTACTAGTTAAAATTTCTGAAATCCTGTGCCTGCTTCCCCTTCTTCACATGTAAATGTAGTCATGCTATGTGTGGTATGTGTATGACGACAGGTTTCCCAACCCCTGCAAGCTGCTTCCCTTAGCTTTTTGGGGACTTGCCTGGACAAGCCTCCTGAGATAGAAAAATAGACCCTTAATTTTTTTATAGCTACTCTTAATTTATTCTATTATTTTTCACATCTATAACTATATTACATTCATCATATTATTTTATTTTCTCATTAATTTTGACACATTCCTCACAGGGGCACCATGTTCTTTGCTGATGGAAGGGACACGCAGCCTGCTGCTGTTTGGAAATCGCACCCAGCCCGCCACAGGAGCCACGCAGACTCACTGCAGCTTCAGGCACGCATGCTCCCGTCTGCCGAGGTGATGCTGATAGAGTGCCAGGGTTCTTGCAGTAACACTGTCCCGGTCTTCTTTTCCCCTCTCTATCAGCTCTCTTTTCTATTCTCCTTTGGAAGGAACACTTAGCCTTGTTTACCAATAAACGGTTCTCAGATAAATATAATATTGCTGCATTTACACTTTATTTTCATCCAAGAAATCTATCAAAAAGAATCCTCCCCGAGTCCCCCTTATATGGCAGAACAGGACAATGTCCTTAGCAGATTTCCACAGATTCAAGATTGGAAAAATTTGGACCCTTCCTCTGGAGTCAAGTCATTAATCATCAAACATTGATTCTGTATCTCTTCTCTATCTGTAAAAGGGAGAATGCAGCACACTTTTTAAGGAAAGTGTACTATGCCATCACATATTCTTTGACAGAACTGCTTTTAACTTCCCATGCCTTAATTATGTTTCATCACATCAAGAGCATTGAGTAGCCTTTCTGTGAAGGAATGATGGTTGCTTATGGCCCAGGGCAAGCTATTGAAAATGCCATAACATCCTTCATACTTTAGAGTGTGGAATAATTAATGAAATGCATTCCCTGGGCACAGGGGGGAAGTCTCTGTGCTCCCAGAAGGATATGAGGATAGGTATGCTCATGGTGAGTAACAAATACCACTAACTTCAGGAAGATAGACTCAAAGTCTATCTTTTAATGCTGGCACTAAATATATTGTCACATTGCTATCTCACACTAGCATCGCCTTTTTTAGATGAGCAACAGAGGAGTTTATTGTGCCTATATTAAGGGACAGTTCAGCCCAAAATGCTCAGTGAACTTCTTTTTCTGAAGGCAAACTCGACTTCACCTCAACACTTGAGTTAATGTAATTTTGAAGCAGGCTTTTTTTTTTATTGATACTTTGAAAAATTAAAAAAAACTATAATAATGGGATTGACCTTATAAAAATCACAGCCTAAGTCTGTGCTTTTCTCTGCCATCAGTTTTTCAGTTAAATTTCCTTTGGCCACTCTTGGTCTTCTGTGTCAGCTATGATATTACAAGGAAACTAAGCTTATATTGTCTTAAATATTTGCACGTACAAAATATAACAGGTAGGATGACACAGAGGCCACCCAGTTCTATTTCAAAACATCAAAGGTGCAAGGACAGGAATTCTGCTCAGGCAGGCACATAATTGAACCAATACAACTGGGACACATTGCAAAAATGTCAGAAAACAAGCAAAATAATAACATAGACACAAACTATTAAGGATATACATAATACAAAATTCACATCTGATAAATCTACTGTGTTTTTCTTATTCACGAAAACACACATCCTGTGCCATAATGATGCAGACTCTGCCCTTTGTCCCAACATTGGTGCTAGCAGGTTTGCAGTTCATTATGCTCCAATGAAAGAAATAGCAAACACACATCCATACAGCCTTAACCACTTTCCTGCTGTAAGGCTATTCTTCCTTTATGTTTAAGTCACAGTCAATTCACATTTAATTTACAAATTCACATTTCTGAGGGCAGGTGTGCGTTAATAACCTAAGTGTTTGTCTTGGGATGATTTTATGAAGATACTTTATTCCCTAATCATCTGCTTTATGCCCAGAAATGTCTGCAATATCTCAAAGATGAGCCAGAGGGTGGGGCGGGAGCACAGGAACGCCAGGCGCAGGCTCAGTTCAATCTCTGTCTCTCCAGTGTGCTCTGGACAGCATGCACCGGGGACGCTGCATCTGCATTGTTCCTTTTGTTGGACTAGGGTTTTTTGCTAGCTTGAAGCAAGATTTTTTTTTTCCCTCTTCTATTTCCCTAGCCTGGAGGCTATACTGGGAATCCCCTCAGCAGCTTTTTGTTTTATTCTGGTTTTTTTTCCATTTAATTGTTTTCGGCTGGACTTGTTTTTCTCTTTTGGCCCATCTGGGGAGCCGGTGGCACCACCCCAAACCCAAGACCTTGGAAGACCTTAACCAACACGGAAAAAAAACAGTAAAATCCCTCAATTTCAGCTGCTGCAAGGAGAGGAGCCACACCAGAAATCCAACAGGTTCCCAGCTGCTGTGAACTCTTTTCTCCTCCCCTCACAGAGAGAAAGAAGGGCAGTCACCATATTTTTCTCTTGGCCACACGGCAAGCTGGGGGTCAGGCATAAGGTTATTTTTTTCTTCCTGTGCTTTGCGGTTATCTTGTTTTGTTAATGTTATAGATCAGTAATGCAATGGTTGGCTCTCACAATTAAAGGATTAATATTGTGTGTATGTTAAGAAAAGTTTTATTGATGTATAGTTATGTTATTGTGATTTGTTTTTTGGATGTCCTCTGTCCTCCTCATAGTCTCCTTTTCCCCCTTGTGTGGTTGCCAAGAGATGCCCTGGTAGTTGGAACATGTGGAGGGAGGGTGCCTACCTGTGGCCCTTGCACGGGCATTTGGCAGGAGGGCCGGCTGGCTACTAGGAGACACAGCATGGCAACACCTGACCTCCAATCAAGTTGCAAGAAGTCACCACCAATGGCTGGCGAAGAAGAGTTGACTGGCAGACTTCAGGAGGGATCATGGTTGACTGATGCAACACCAAGAGTATAAAAGGTGGAGAAGCCATTTTGTGGGTGACCATGTGGTGGTTTAGTTCCATGCTCTCAGTGCTGCTCTTCCTCCTTATTCAATCCTTTTGTTGTATTTTGTTAAGGTTTAATAAACCTTTGAAATTTTAAAAGTGAGCATCGTTTCTCACACTTAATAAACCATTTTACTATTTCTTCAATTTCATCCCCTGGTAGCCATTTCTCTCACTAGCAGAAGGGAGTTACTGAAGCCCTTTCTCTTTAGAGGGAAATGCTCATTCCAGAGCATTTTCTTCTTAAATTTGTCTCCAAAACCAAGACAGTGTTCTCTTCAGATATGTTCATTTTCCTTATTAATAGAATCAATCCCATGAAAAGGGTTTTTTTCAGTTTCTGGAGTAGTTTTCAATTTTAAGATAAATACATCACTGTCTTGGTTTGGAAAGACAGGTGTCTGCTAAGGAAGGCAGGAGCCTCCCCTGAAATGGAAAAGGTAAACCCCCTCCCTCCGAATTGCTATAAATTTCAAATTAAGGGGCTCTCAGGCAAAAATATGGGAGCAGTAATAATGGTTCTTTATTTGGGAAGAAAATAAAAAGATAAAATAAACTATGCAGGAACACTGGCAGAGTCAGAATATGACCTGACACCCTGTTGGTCAGGGTTTTGGTAGCAGTCCAATTGGAATTGTGGCTGCAGCCCTCCTGGAGTGTCAGGTGTGGTTCTGTTGGAGCAGGGATCCTGTAGAAAGGGTGAAGTCTTCCTCTGAAGATCCAGTGGAAGAGACACCTGTTCCTCTGGGGAAATCCAGTGGAGAAAGCTGTGCTGGTGTTCCAGAAACTCTATTATATCCAGGTAGGAATGCTTGCTCCTCTCTCTGGGCAGAGCATCTCCCAATGGGATGATGTAGTTCTTATCAGCCATGCAGTGACATTCAATGGCCTGTTATCAGCAGGGAGGAGTGGGTGTGGAAGAGATAAGGAAAACTGCCCACTTAACAGGAGACAACTGCCTTAGAGATGGCAAATGGGATACAATTTGCTTGGCAATCCAGGACAGTCACAAAGCAGACCAGCTCCACATTGGGGTCCAATCCTGGGTGTTGCTGCTTTAAAAAAAAAAAAAATATGCAAGAGGATTCAATGGCTGTTTGTTCAGCAACAAGGTAAATGAGAAAACCACAAATTTACAAACAGCAAGCACAGCCTTCAATCTGAAAAGCTGATTGTCTCTATCTGCCTACAAAGGTAATGCTCAGAACACACCACTGGCACAGGCTGCAAGAGAAAATTTCTTTTTATTTTTTCCCTTTTATTTTTAGAAAAATAATTGGTGCCCAGACCAAGGCCCCTAATGTGAATATTTAGAGCCATTGAGTGACACTTTCTCTGGTGAACAGGACCATTAATTTTACCTGAGAACTTATTTGTAACTTTTTTATAGATTAATGGACTACACTGATGCCCAGTCCTGAACGCTGTTTCACGCCAATGGACACAGACTAATACCCCTCCTACTTTAATCTGAGCTCCACATCCTAAGATGAATCCAAAATCTTACATTTAAAGCTCAAGGACTTCTGTTTTTCTAAAAAGGCATTTAACCGAAATAACAAATAAGGAATAAAAAAATTTTAAAATATCCAGATATTACAACTGAATGAACTCAAGCTCCAGCCTACCAAGCCATTATGGGTGCAGAGGCTTGGTCATTCTCTCTGTCAGCAAAATTAGAATCCTCATGTCTGGTACAACAGTAATTTTAGGAAAAAAGACACTCTTGGAAAAATGCTTTCCATAACAGTTTCTAGAATTAAGAAAAACTTTGAAGTTAAACTTAAAAAGGTCAGTCAGGGAAGCTTCTATCTTTGTATAGACTCTGCTACCTCCAGAACATGCCTCAAAACACTGCTCTCTAGACAAAATATTTCTGATTAATTTTATCTTTCCATTATATCCAAAACCAGACAATCAATCCAAACTTCCTACTACAGCCTGTACTTTATATCCCACTCCAGTCACCCATTGAAACAAAATGTAACACCCTTCCCGGTTTCAGGGATTCAGGGAATTACCCATGACATTCCAGCTCTGCACAGACATATGAACAAACCTCACTTTGTGAAGGATGACTTATTTAGCATTGCTTTATTTAATCAGAAATTTCTAATGGTTTGCGAACATTGGAACAACTCCAGTGTGTGGTCTCAACAAAGATGTTCATACATCAGTTTGAAATACTGTTGGGCGCTAGGGGTTTTTTTCTGTTCTTTCCGTATTACCTGTGGAATTTTGTTCCCATTGAGTTCTTAATAAGCATGATGGCTGAGTGCTTGAGACAGCAGGGAGGCGGAACCCCTTTGGTCTTTGGCAGTTTCTCTCGGGAGGGCAGAGATACCATGAGAAAGGGGGCAAGTAAAAAATGGGACGGGATTGGGGGCAGCCACACTCTCTCGCTCTTCAGCATCGGAGGAGGATGGCCGGGCTGCCGCTTACTGCGGGGAGAATTCACCAGCACCGCTGGAGCTCAGCCCTGAGGGACCCATCACCATCTGCTCCTGGGCCCCAGGAATCCTGAACTTCGCCTCTCCATGCCCTGATCGGAGCCAGGCTGTCTCTGCCCCACCCCCGCTGTTTCTTCGGTACTGCTCTGCATTTTCTGCACGTCGCAGCCCGCATCCTGCTGCCTGGCCAGTACGTCCCCACAGTCCCAGCTAACACAAAACTGCTGCTATATCTCGCCCACCAGCCCAATATTTTTGTTCATTCCTGCCGGCTGTGATGGTAATTGTACCAAAGGGGAGAGTGACTATAAGCAAGGCGACTGCTACCAAGTCACTGGTTCTGTTTGTTGTTAATGCCATTGTTATTGTTGTTTTGTTTTGCCTTGTTATACATACTAGTAAAGAACTGTTATTCCTATTCCCATATCTTTGCCTGAGAACCCCTTAATTTCAAAATTATAATAATTCAGAGGGAGGGAGAGGGTTTATATTCTCCATTCCAAGGGAGCCTTTCTGCCTTCCCTAGCAGACATCTGTCTTGTAAACCAAGATAAATGCATACCAATACAGAGAGGGAACTCCATGCTCTAAAGCTCTTTGATGCCTCTTCTCATGATTAAGATGACTTTTGTTACATTTCACCTATTACACTATGAAATCAAAGCACACCACCTTTCTTCTCTGTGCCTAAAGGAACTTAGGCTCGGGAGGCTTTTTATAAATGCCATTCTCTCAAATATCTCCCAAATTAAAGAATTTAAAAGGAACAGCAATAATTTTTACTGCCCATTTTAAGGCGGTAATTGAGATCTGCTGTGAGATGTAAGTATCTGTAGTGTCACAAAAAAACACTAATAAAAGCTGATGCATCGGCCGGAGCTGCACTGGCTCTACCATTATGGCTGGTGCCCAGAGTGGGTCACACCCCAGGAGCAGGATGTGACCTGAGGTGCAGTGAGAGCAATTGCTCTACTGCCTTTTTGGCTGTCAGTCTGTGCTCTGAGGAGGCAAGGACAAGGCGGAGGCCTTTTGCATAGGATAAAAGAGGATTTATTACTCTGGGGAATCTGGGGACAAAAGACAAAAAGGCCAGGGTGCAGTAACTTAAATATGGGGGAGGTTCAAAGGGAGGATACCAATCATCAACTAATCGGGGATATCCTGGGGAGGAGTAAAAGGCAGGGTTCACAAAAGCATCGTCCAATGAGGGAAGTAGCAGGGCGGGGATTGGGTCACCTGGACCAATGGGACATGGAACTTTAGGGGATTTCCAAAGGGGATTTCCAAGCAGGGGGTTGGTACAAGGTAGGATTGACAGGGAACACAGTGGAGCAAGGGTCAAGTATCCAGGTAAATTGACAATGGGGGTGGGAGGGTATAATTTGGACCAAACCATTAACCTGCGCAACAACACAACATACCATTAACAAGAAACACACTGCAATAAAAAAACAGCTCCAAGATGTGATGAGAAAAAACACCACTTCAGAGTAGAATCCATGGAATAAATGTAGGTGTCTGTCAGCATAGGAGGTCCAGAACACAATCCATGAAATGGTATAAAAGATTTTAAGATTTTACTGATGCTCAGCTATCTGAAGGGTAATGGACAAGTAACCTCACATAAAACAGGAGTTCAAAGTGAAGACACTTTTGAAGACAAACCTCGTTCACAGTACCAGGCTGTGTACTTTTGTCATATCTCAGCAAAGGACTTGTCTAAAAGCAGATGTGAAGGCAGTAAAATGTCTCTGAAAAGTCTAAATTCCACACATGGAATTCAGATATTAAAAAAGTTAAAGACCTTTTCAGGTTGCTGATTATATTAGTGCATTTTACCTGTTTAAAAAATAAACAAACCTGGGTTTGTTTTTGTTTGTTTGTTTGTTTGGTAAGTTTTTGGGCTTTTCATGGGGTTTGGGTTGATTTGGGGGATTGTTTTTAGGAAAACAGCTTGCCAGTCACAATTTTCTTTTCCATGATGAGCCATTCCATAAAAGCACAATACAAAACTACCAATGAGGTGAAAAGTAGAAAAAACTGGATTCACTTCTATAACCATAAAGACAACTTTAGAGGGGAGGAAAGCTAAGGCAAGTTTGAGACCAAAATCAACTGTGGCAAAAAATGATAATGAAAAGTATTTAAACATACACAAAGAGTTTGAGCACAGTTAATGACCTATGTGCAAAAGGGGCTGATGAGTTTCCACATCCAGCAATCCAGCCACCTCACTCCTGGGAGAGAGCAGACTGCCAGAGATGAATGATGTGAAATGGGAAATATTTCAGATGAAAGGATTCGTTAATCCTGCTCTCAAACTGTGGTATTAAGGTGGAGATAATCTGATGTTAACACCACTAAGATTTAGACACACCTGTAAAAACTAGCAAAGATGACACCATAAAAGTGAAGGTTGGGGAGTAGTGTGATGAGTCAGAAAAAGCTATCACTGGTATAGCAGAGGATGAAAATTGAAAGGAAGTGGGAGAGGAATGCATTTATTTATTTGTTTTTCTGTGTTCAGGTATTCAGACGGATATCTGTTAATATCTGTGTCTCACTGTTTTACTGCAGAATGAAAGACTGACAAGAGGACTTGGTCAAGACTGAAAAAGTAAATAAATTGCAGAGCATACACAGCATTGAGGTGGGGAGAATTCAGCAGAGCAATCAGTCCTACAACTTAAAATGCAGCTGTGGTGCAGTTACTTTTGATATCACAGAAAGGTACAGAGCACTATCGTTAGACAGTTGACATTTCAGGAATGGTGAACGCTCTTTCCCAATTCCACCACATCACACTTGCTGCAAAAGTAATTATATAAAAGCATGCAAATGATTATAATTTCATTGCACTCTCTACAATAAAATAATCAGTTTCACAAGAATCACCACATTTAGTTCCAAGTTAAACTACTTCGAATCCATGATTTGCTGTACACAGAGGAGACTACACAAGGATGTCAATTCTGTTTCTTGCATGTAGCAAAGCCATTCAGATGTCTGCTTCTGAAAAAGTCTGACAAGATGCAGCACAGGATCTTTTCAAAGGCACTTGTCAGCAGGGACACAAAGAGGTGTTGAAAACAGCAAAAAGCTGAAAGTAAGGAAAAGAAGCACAGGAGGAGAGGGATCCTTGATTGATATAGACTGGGATTAGGCAATGCTGGCTGCTGAAGGTGATAAAGCAGAGTGAAGAAGCCAGCACAGAGAAATCTCTGCACAGTAGCAAAAGGGAAGAGCAAGTCAGCTGCAGAAAGCTCTCCACCATTTCCCTTGTCCCTTGTCTTCCCTGTCTGCTCCTCTCTGCAAACCAACAGGGAAGTGGTGACAAATCTACTGTTATTGCAGAATTAATGGCCACCAACAAAAGAAAAAAAAAAAAAGAGTAAAATTATTTTTAAAAAGTGATCTTTCCAGCAAAGCTGAGCTGTGCAGCACTGCAGGGTATTTAGTCCTTTCCAGAAATCAGGAGGTGTAGGAAATCCATGGCAGTCTCACAGTGACAAGGCCAGGGAGTGCACTGACTGCTGCAGGTAATGAAAGTGGCTGGTCATTCATGAGTTCCTGGAGATACTGGAGATACATTAAATAGTGTGACCCAATTATTTTCCTTCCTAGTTCAGGGAGGAAATTTTAGCTGGGTTCCTTAAGGACACAAGGCTCTTGGGATCCCAGTCTTTGGCAAAGCACTCTGGACCTGGCCGGCCAGAATTACCACTGCATTCCTAAAGCACAATAGAAAGAGCAGCTGGAGCTGGGTAAGGTGTACTCTAAAAGCAAGAGGGGGTGTTCACCCACCCAGCAATTATCACTGAATGCCTGGTCCTATCTGGGTTTAGGGTGGTCTGAGTGCAGGAAACAGGGCTGAACAGTCAGGAGCTTATCAGCTCTATTCAAGGGTTATCAGCTCTAGTCCTCAAGGAATGCCTTGAATTTACTGGACAATTTCGTTAGCACACATGCAACATATGCCAATGCTCATTCCCATTGAAAAGATATCACTGAGAAGCTGAACGCTAAAATCAGAAGCAGAGAGTAGAATTAAAAGGCCTGTAATCCACATTTCCCACATAATTATTAAAGTTATGGAAAAACAGGCAGCTGAAGGTACACACTGCAGTCTTCCTGTGCTGAGGTGGATGTGTAGGACACAGGACTATATGTCTTTTTTGTAGTGTATCAGCAGATTCATACAAGGAGTAATCCACTACCGGTAGAAGATAAGCTTTGGTGAACCCATGCCTATGAAAAGTTGCTTTATTTTTAGGGGGAACACCACAGCTGCCAAAAACATTCTTCTGTTTTTCATACAGAGGAATTGGTGTTTTTTAATTGTTAATTAAAAAGGAGGTCTTTCACTGACCTCCTCTTTTGAACTGACATCCTTGTACAGCTCCACCTTGGGATAAGCACCCATATCTCAGCTTCATAGAAGACTTTAAAGTCAATCAGTCCCAGAACAGGCCATGAGCACATCAAAATGGAAAACACAGTTAACAAGAGAAATGCTTTTAAAGGAGTAAGAGAAACAAGACAATTTAAATAAAGTAAGCAAAAAGAGGAGTACTTAAAATGCCCTTCTGTACTAAAACTGTTTATTTTATCTGAAAACAAAGTAACATTTGCCAAATAACTCAAGTGCTTCAATGGATGCCTCTGATAATTACCCTGTGGTCCCTGTGTGGCAGAGAAAGCTGTGTACGCTGCGTAGGATGCCATTTTACAATCAGCTCATTTCTATAAAAATAGAACAAATTCCCAATTTGCAAGAAGGAAAAGTACTATCAGAAATGTGGCTTAAAAGGATGGAACAGCTGATGCTATGAAATCTGCGTGAGTTAATGTGCTTATTTCCCAGAGTAGTGCTATTATAACCATGATGTAAAATCTATTTCTAGACTATAACCTTTTTATGGAAATAATGTATTCTGATGGTAACTCAGCCCAGCTTGGCCCCATCCATTTCCCCCAGTAATTTAGACATAGAGGGTATGTCAACATGGACTTACTTGGAGCACCACTTATATAGAACTCCATTTTCAAATACTCCTAATCTTCCAAGGCAATTTTTCTCTAATGTCTGGGGAGGGTTTAACAATGATGACTTTCCCTGTACACGATTTACTCTTCTGGGATCAGGCAAACTGAGTGAAATGATGAAGAAAGGCAGTTCTACTGGAATGCATATCTTGTATTCTCTTTTGCTCACATTTTTCAAACCATCTAACACCTGAAACACTAAGTTAATTATGGTTTTAATATATTCTTTGTTAAGAATTTTCAGTTTCAAAAAGCTTCAAATTCAGACATCTACTTGAAATGCAAAAAAATTATAATTTGGCTATTGTCACTATTGACAATACTATTCATGATACTCCCCTAGATTTTGGGACAAAGACTTTGCCTCCAGCTTCAGTCAGAGCCTTGCATATTATTTCTGCTTTCACTTTCATTTATATATGGAGCTTCTGTGAGGGATGTCCAAGTACAGAGGGCACATGACTTGCCAAACATTATCCAAGAAGCTAGGGATGTAATTGGGGTCTCTAAAGTCCTGAGCTGTTAGCATAATGAGAGCATTGCCCTTTTACAGGAAGCTACAGGTACAGCTTCAGTGTCTCTGCAGTTTTACTCCTGGGGAATAGAAACAACAGGCAAAAGAAGGCAGAGCCCAGGTAAGAATAAGTACAAGAGGCAAGAAGCGGGCACAGGTGAGTTTTATGGGCAGTAGAAGTTGATGAGGTGGCTATGGACAGCATTGACATCTTTTATGTTAAATACATGTGATTTAAACCTAAAAATTGATCCTCAACACTGGAGCACTACTCACCTGCAGTGGCTGAAAGACATTGCTTTGAGCTGAGAGTGTAAATCCTGCAATCCCTTAGCAGGACCAACCTCCCAGGGTAGCCTTTCCCCGCTTTTGCTGCCTCTTACCCTGGAAGAAGCCATGCAGAAGCTCCTGAAACATGGATCAAGCCAGGATTGTCAAAGTAAAGAGCTGTCACCCACACAAATCACTATTGCACCTGCCCAGGGTCTCCTGCTCTGGAGGTAATTGCATTAAATAATGTTGCATAATAATAATAATAATAATAATAATAATAATAATAATAATAAACCAACAAAACTCTGATTTCCCAAGGCATTTAAGGCACCTAACTCTTGGCAATTCCAGTTCAAATTAATGGGAACTGTGCATCGTAATTCTTTTGCGAGCACTTTGAGAGTGTCAGAACAAATCAATGAAATGAAAATGCTCTTTCTGCAAAATGGAAATAATTTTCAAAGACCAAAGCAGGGAGAAGCTATTGATAGTATGTTCTGCATTTCTCATTCTTCATGTGTAGGTAGAACCAAGCCCTTTCCCAGCAGCATGCCCCTTTCTTCAAAGAGGGGAAGTTTGTCACACTCACTAAAATTAGTGCCCAGAAGCCTCCTTTACCCAATTACTTGATGTAACTGTAATTACATGTTAGCCCAGCATGTTGGGAGTTTAGCTGGATGTCTGGAATCTTTAAAGAAAAGTTATTGTCTTGAAAACAATAAAATTTGAAAGGAAAACCAAGGACTCTACTGTCTCCTGATTTTCACGTCACCAAGGAATAAGATGAGGACCGAGCTCACCAAGTGAAAAGCTTAAGAAACCAAATTCTTACACAGACCCTGAAAAAAGCTGAGCTGAAGAATAAGAAGGCATAAATGTGGATGGCACAGTTCCTCATACAGGCAAGACATCTGTGACATTCTTGTCACATGCAATCCCCCAAATCATGAAGATAAAGCTGACTGGGGAAGAGCAACCCTGGTCAAAAGAGAAGACAGAACTGTGAGCCAACAGAGGCAGTTCTGGACTTCACAGTCACGCTGGAGGGAGGGATGGGTTATAGGTTTCCCAGCTTAGTGTGCATGAAGTGATCCCTTAAACCAACGGCAGTGAGTGGAAGTAGTTTCTGTGTGTTGGTGCAGAGTTCAACAGAGTCTTAATTTCAAGCAGCAAAGTTCAAGGATGGGGTGACACCCTGTCATTATTGAACATCTTGTAGCAGGAGATATCCAACTACTGCTAAACTCCATGGAGACTATAACTCCTCACTTTTCCAATTGTTTTGGTGGCTCAGCTTTGCATCAGCAAAAATATAATGGAGAAAAATGGATTGCACGAAACTTCATAGAGAGAGCACGTCAGTATGTGCATGAAAATAACTGCACAATCATCTAGGGTTCATGAGTGTATTTTAGATGTTAAATTCCTGAGGATGAAATACACTGACTCTACTTTGAGTGAACTGCACAGAGCTCTAACCATACCATAAGATATCAGCTGTGAGATGGCAAGGGAACTCCAGCAGCCACAATTCTTTTACTCTCCCAGAAATGCAAAATGTTACTTCATTAAGCAAAGATAAGCCTGAGATGCAGCCTAGATTAATGATGCACATCTAATTAAAGAGGTAAATAATTGTGGTGATGTACTGTGGTGTTACATTTTAGTTAAATGGTACGCTCTGTCTCACCCCGCGAAAATGTTCAGTTCATTCCAAGCCTGTGATCCTCCCCCGCAGTATCATGTATCTGTAATCCCATTGACCCAAGTCTTATTCCGCGCCCTCTTTGAATCTCCCTCTTAAGCTGTGTGAGGGAGACAGACTCTCTCTTGGCCTCTTTTCTCCCTAGGCTCTCCCTCCTCTCTCTTGGCCTCTTTTCTCCCTAGGCTCTCCCTCTCTCCCTCCTCTCCCCCCGCTTCCCCCCTTCTCCCTCAGAAACCATGCTGCTCCCCGGGGGTGGGACCCCCAATAAACCCTCATCTCATTAACACCCTCTGAAGCCGTGTGGAGTCTCATTGCCTGCCTGCTGCTTCCAGCGAACATACAGCTTAGGGGGCCCAGGGGGCCCCCAGGGACCCCCAAACGGAAGGCAACAGTTGGCGCCCAACGTTCGGCAACAGCACCGACAACCCTAAGACGAAAATGGACCTGCAGCACAGCGCAGCACCCCACAGAACACCGCTTCACGGCCACCTTCGGCACCATGGGGTGGCCGTGCGGGGCCACAGCCACGGCCCCGGGAGGCCGCTCCACCACCGCCCAGAGACCCCTTGAGACACCGCACCGCAATCCACCACCGCCAGCTGTCACGATCCACCCTCATGGACAGGACTGTGATGGTTCGTTACTTGATCTCAGGGTACAAAACACCAACACGGCAAGGGGTTTGCAGTAACAATCAAAATCAGTGTACTTTATTGAATAATCGCAGCAAAATGCGATTGGAGGGGATTGGGGAAGAGAGAGAGAGAGAGAAAGAAAACCTGCAGGAAAGGAAAAGAGAGAAGGAATGGGTATAGCTACCAACGTAGAGGCGATGTAATTCTTTGAGGTCCAGTCGAGGTCCAGTCGAAGTCCAGTTCGAGGAGTCACTTTCACGCTGGGGAGATCTCAAATCCTCAGGCTAACCCGAGGGGTTTTTATTAGAATTTTCTATTGAAAGTTGGGAAGGAGGGGGGAAAAGATACAATAATCTTATGATCTCATCTGGTCAGCATTGAGCAAGAGCTATTGTCTTCTTGGTCCAGTGGTCACACCTGCAGCTACTTGCCTCCCCCTCACCCATCTTCCCCCTGGGTTAGAAGCCAGTCTCAATTCTTAGGAGAAAAGGGGGGTTTTCCATGTAAGGGTCCCATGTCTCAGTCTTTGAGAGAAAGACTTATCTCAGTTCGTGTGTCACGGAGGTTGTACAGTAGATGAAAGGTCTTCTGTGAGGATCACCAAAAGGTTACTCCAGAAAAGAGTCCAGCCAGGCTTGGGGGTGGAAAACTCCAGGCCATTGTCGCAGAGCAAACACAAGCGAAGAAAGGTCGAGGTGCCCCCTTCTCCTTTCACTGGGTTCAGTGTACCATGGGGTGGACAAACACACCTGCAAGCAAGAATTCAAGCTCCAGTCCCAAGGTCCTGGCAAATTCCCACCGAACCAGGATGTCGAACAGGATACCCGGTGGTCTAAGGATCACGAGGCAAATGAGAGAAATTTTGGACAGAATCTCACACCAGCCCACCACCGGCCCTGGCCCGCCGCTCTGCGCACGCCCTGGCACCCGGAGAAGCCGCGCGGAGCATACCCGGCCCAACACTCGCAGCACCGTCGCCACGTGGCCACCACGTGGCTGTTTAGAGCTGCCGCCGGGAGCCGCATCTGGGAGCCGCCGCTGCCCCCTCCCCGAACATGGCAGGTGGGGGGGCCCGCAGAGCGGGCGAGTCATGCAGACCGCCAAGCCCCAGCAGCCGATGCCCTGGACCACAGCAGCAGTGAAAGAACAAACCAAAGCCCACCAGTTTCCACGGGGGAGCCACCAGAGGAGCAAAGAGCAGTTTTCAGCTTTGCCCAAGCCCCGCATCCCCCAAAACTGATTTTGTCAGTTCTGTAACCTCCTTCCTCAGTCTTACTCTCTCTCCCCTCGCTGCTCCTTCTCCCTACCTCCATCCCCTAACCCGCCTTTCCCTTAACAGACCCCCAACACTTCACTCCATCCTGCTAAGCCCAGCACAGCAGCCACACAGCTAAGCCTCAACATTTCATTGAATTGAAAATTCTACTTTATGATCTCCTTCCCCTGTCACTCCAAGAGCAGGATAATACCCTTCTCTGCAATCCATACCCCTTTTTTCCTTATTTTGGGTTCACCGGGAGCAAACCGCTCAAAGTCGCAGGGTACCCCGAAAAGGTTTTTCTTTTGCAGAGTCCCTGGCTCCCCGTAACCTCCCCGATTCCCAATCCATATCTACTTGTTCTAGCTGAAAAGAGCACATCAGCTGGAACTTTTACCCTAAAACCCTCTAACCTTGTTGTCATTCTTATCCAATACCTGTCTTCTCTCAATCTCCCTCCCATCCCCATGAAGTAGTTTTTACAATTATGCTTTTCTAGTTAAAATGTGTGTTTATATTGCAGATTGTCCTGTTTTCAGTTTTAGAAAGCAGAGGCCTGTCAGGTCACAAGGGCAGATCCAACGAGAAGCAGTTTTCGATTGTTTCTTTCATAGCGAGTGTTCAGATAGTATTAGACTGCTGAATCAAAATTGCTGTTGGGTTTATGCTGTCCTCAGTACGTTCTGAGGGTGACTGATAACCTAAAATGGTGTCTGGGAAAGTATTTTGATGGTTTTTGTGGTGAATGCTCCTTGAGTATAGGTAGTAGCTGAAGCCAAATTTCTTTTTTTCTTTTTGTTTTTCTTTTAATGACCTAGAACCAGGGGTCTTCTGGGTTAAACCGGTTGGAAGGTGAAAGCAGCAGTAACGCTCAGATCCAAGCGTGAGAATCTGAGGCCACAAACCTGCCTGGAGTCCGGGGGGCTCCAGGTGATTTCCTCTCCCTAAGAGGGGGAGCAGAAGTTGGCGCCACAGCCTAAAACTGGGGGCTGTGGTGGTCCAAAAAGCCACTTGGAAAAGGTTAGACACCATTAGGCCAGTCACGCTGAAAAGGCCAATCCCAAAACTCTCATATGAGCTTAGTGCCAAAGTCTGAAGCACTTTAAGCACTCGCCCATGTTTTAAATTCATTTAAAGTCTGCACTATGGACACACATAACCCATTTATTACAATTGAATGCTCATTTTATCCTTAATATCTACCACCAAAAGCAAATATCAAGTCAAATGGACTGTTGAAAATATAATCCTCACTGCAATTGTATTTATTTTGATGTTACAAAACTGTATAATTACTGCTTCATTTTTTAAATTGTTAATTGTCATATTTATCTTTTCTTTCTAATGAAAAAAGGGTGAATTGTGGTGTAACATTTTAGTTAAAGGGTACGCTCTGTCTCACCCCGCGAAAATGTACGGTTCATTCCAAGCCTGTGCTCCTGCCCTGCAGTATCATGTATCCGTAATCCCATTGATCCAAGTCTTATTCCGCGCCCTCTTTGAATCTCCCTCTTAAGCTGTGTGAGGGAGACAGACTCTCTCTTGGCCCTTTTTCTCCCTAGGCTCTCCCTCTCTCCCTCCTCTCCCCCCCCTTCCCCCCTTCTCCCTCAGAAACCATGCTGCTCCCGGGGGTGGGACCCCCAATAAACCCTCATCTCATTAACACCCTCTGAAGCCGTGTGGAGTCTCATTGCCTGCCTGCTGCTTCCAGCGAACATACAGCTTAGAGGGCCCCCGGGGACCCCCAAAACAGACAGCAGCAATGTACCCTGAATATGAAGCAAAATATATAATGCAGCAGGAAATAAGAAATCTCTAAATTTCTAATGGTAGGTAGTACTTGAAAATGCCAAATATTAATGCAGAGTAGCTTAATATAAATTAGACTAAGAGTTTGTTTTCCTCAGACAGTACTATTGAATTAATTGTTACAGCTTACTTTTGTGGAGGTTAAGAAGCTGACATTAACTAATGAGAAGACAGTGATGTTCTACAAAAATGAGACATCTGGGGTTGAAGGGAACAACTCAGCAAAAACTGTACTAAGGACAAGACTTGACCCATCTCCTCAAGCAACATGCATTACTGGAAATTATTTCAGTTTTTGTGGCTCTGAAGTAAGAATTTCCCAGCCAAATTCAGGGAGGGACCAAACAGCCCCAAATATTCTGCCCCCACCCCCTCCCACACATGCAAAGGCAGAGGAAAAAAGGCCTACGCTGCCAATTCTCCTTTGGACACAAGTAAACAGAACATATAAAACCAGGAAATCTGTCCCATCATACATCAGAGCCCCCAACAGTAACCAGGGATGTTACTGTGCTGGGGAAAAATTTATTAATCAAATATTGCATCAACCTTTGTTCTTAACATTACATCAATCCTAATTCAACAGCATCACCATGGTTACACTGTTACTACATTTTAGCCTTACAGGTTTCTTATCAAGATGTACCAAAAAAATCTCACTATTCATTCTATGTACATTCCAGACAAATAATCTGGCTATCATATCTACGCTATTAACGTGAGGCCACAGTCCCTACTCCCTAATTAACACAAACTCACAATGGCATCTTCTCTGTCAAAAGCAAGTTATTGTACATCCTCTCTCCCAGAGTCCAATCCCCGATATAAAACAGCAAAGCTCCTAATTAGCTGCCCGACTTAGGGAGCTGCTTCCTTCAATTTGCGTTCCTATATTACTAAGAACTCTTTTACCACTATCAGCAGAACCATTAAAATTACAACATCCACAACAACACAGAGGAAAGAAAATTTATCAGAGCTTTGTTAAAGAGGTAAAGCTGAAGAGCGGCTATAGAAGTTTTGTAAAAAAAACTAAAATAACTTTCAAAAAACACTAATAAGAGTCTGTAATCCCAACTGAGACTTCATCTCAAAGCATAACAAAACACTAAATTATGCAATATACCAAAGTATGGAAAAAACTCTCTGACAGACAAAGCAGATTTTGGTGATTTGATTCCATTTAATTGATTTTCTTAAGGTTTTATACAGAAATTCACCAAAATAGAGAGTTTAAAATTGTCAGCATGACTAAAACAGACCTTTGGCTTCAGGATAATTTGGTATCCCACCAGATTCCAGACTTTAACAACCCACACCCTTCAGGATTCTTGTCTTTGTATTCCTGTTGCTCTTCACTTGATATTTCTCTGCAAGGCTTCATCGCCTTGTGACTGTGAATCAGAATGTTCATTATCTGATGAACATAAACATTAATTCAGCTTCCTCTTGCTTCATTAAGCTGTTCTGGTTTGCTCCTGATTTATTCCATGTCTGCCTGAGACTGACCTGCATATCCTGGTCCCAGGCTTTTGGAAGTGTTGTGTCCCATGTGCAAGCTTTGCAGCTGGAATGTGTCTTGAACGCCTGGTGTAACCTGTCTTTAAACAGAACTACAAACTGCACACCTACAAAGTAATTTGAGCAGAGGCTTAGAATTTCAGTGAGCCAAATAAAGTTCAAATAACAGACATTATGAGAAAAGTGGTTTTAAAATAATTTTTAGAGATGTGGAAGGTTCTGCTTTTCAGCAAGAACGAGCCCTAACTTTGCATTTCTGGTCCAGATGCAGGTTTTCAATGAAAATTAGGAAAAATAAAAACACTAGAAGAATGACTGGAACACTATTTTCCCCAGTCTGGGAATTAAAGATAGAGGCATTAGGATGATTACACTGAAGTAACTGGACGGTAATATGTCCAAGCACTTCCTACAATACAGCAATTTATTTTGCATTTAAGGGTTTCTCCTACAGGATTGTGTTTTTTCTTCCCAAATAGCTGAGGATATCCCAGGATTATCCCAGGATATCCCATCCCATGTCCGTGACTCAAAAGCACAATGATTACAACAATTACAATATGATTAAAAACTCATTATCAGAAATACCTCTATAGCATACTGAAAATAAACAGTTCTAAAGTATTTTTTCTCACAGCATTCACTAGATGATGATGCCGTTAAATTGGCTGACAGCCAAACAAATTACTTATAATGAATATTTTCTTTTAGAAATGACAGCATTCTGCCTTTTTAATTGCACCTGAATGGAGTATGATTTTCAGCAATCTATTTCCTATTCAAAACAAAATTTGTATGTTCCATCACTTGGGAAGTTAAGTAACACCCAGAGGATTATTTCCTGCAGGTCTGCAAAAGGTAGAGTTAATTTTACATTCATTTAAGCAAATGTCCACACTTGAACTAACCTGTAGATTGCATTGGTGAACCAAATGAAGAGACAGGGTGTTAGTATTTAGATGGGACTTGAAAGGGGAAAAGTCAGTGTCTTGTAATTTAAAAGAATAACAAAATTTAGCTTGTTTTATTCCCTGCAACTACACAAATTATCTTGCCATATCATGTGTAACATGGGTTTTCAAAGTGAAATAATTCCTGCAATAAAAAGATCAGACTGCTTTAATTATTTTTACTTTGTACTGCAGTTAACACAATGGGAATTGTTTGAGCTGGCATACCCAAAGATTTATTAATTGAATAGACAGCTCTGAGAGTAGTCGGGAAAGCTTTCCTGAAAATCTGCTGCTTGAATATAATGAACAAAAATCAGTAAGAGAAAAGCAGTGCTCAAGAATGATGTTTATTGACATCTTCCTGGTAGGCAGCGCTGATAAAAAGGACAGGACACAACCCTGACATGACAAAAGCAGTGCTCAGATTGGAGTGTCTGTCCCTAGGGCTGCTGCTCTGGATTTGATCTGGCATAGCTGATAGCAGAATCAGGGCTTGAAATGGACAATTTTCCAGCAATAAGGAAAAGATTACAAGACAAAGTGCTCTATAAAGCAATGGGGGGAAAAGGGGGGGGGGGGATAAAAATTGAAACAAGAGGAATAGAGGTTTTGCTGCATTACAAATATCAGGGAAGTAAATGTTTCCAATAAAAAAGCTCAAGCCGAGGAGTGTTATTTATCAGGGAACATCTGTTTGGCTGCCCACTATCTGTGCTAGTAAGGCCTGACATGCATACTTATGGAGAGGAACACAGCCTGGCTTGGTAGCAGAGAGATGTGCTCTAAGGAAAGAGTGAATATATCCCCATCTCTACTGTTAGAAATCCTGGATTTCTGCTGATATTTCTAATGCCAGGCTTCTTTCACCAATTCATCCCTGAACTTTATCCCAGAAACTATTTCTAACTTCATATGCTAGGCACCCTGTAAGATTTCAGTCTATTCTTGCTCTTTATTCCTCCTTTTATCTGTTTTTTTTCCCCAGCTTCCCAGATACCCACATAATTCCATTTATAGCAGATACTTATTCTGGAGACCAATGGATCCTTCTGACAAGAATTTATCTAGATTCTACATCCAGCTTCATCTTTGGCAGCCTATACCTTCATCCTACAATATTTTCAAGTTTCCAGAGGATGAAGGAGAAGACTTATATAAATTATTAAGTTCTGCAATCCATATTGGAACTGCATTGTTAGAAAATTTGTGTAAAATAAGTGCACATTGTCATAAACTGAGGGAAGAAATACAATGTTTATCCTTAATTTTGAAGTAAGATGGACCAACCTGTTCTCTGTGTTAGAGGGAAATTTTAAATAGAGGTTTATCACACCAAAGTCAGTATAGAAGGAATAGCCTATACTGGAATATGGAGTGAAGTTCACATTCCCACTGCTGGCAATCTGTCACTGATTGCCGAGTTTCACTGCTTAGGACTTCAGCTTTACTACAGCCCTCAACTTCTCTTAGACCTTAGTCAATTGAACCCAAAAATTAATCACATTTGATTACCTGACCCAAAGTCTTACTAGGCTTTAATCTACGTGTGACCATCCCATTTAATGACTTCCTTTGTTCTAAATACCCATTTCAAAGGAACATCATTAAAAACCATTAAGGAATTGGAGAGGGAAAAAAAAAATTATATCAGAATTCATCAAGCATGTAATACTTAATTCAAAATTACTTCCATTTTTGCATTAACAAGCAGGTAAACGAAAAATCTCCTCCTCTGTCAGAACTGCTCTGGGGCTAGTAATTCAGAGTCATTTCCACTCATGGTAAAACATGAACCAAAAATGAACTGGTATGGGTTTTCTCAGGCCCAGTAAGAGTGAAGTTCACATTTTACTGGTAAAGGAATCACTCCTCTGTCTTCTCTGACAGCTATTTTAACAAACCTGTGCTCCTGTGGGCATATATTTATCTAAATTTTGTTAGGTTAGCCCATTAGTTGTAAATTATCTTGCACTGGCACACATTGTGAGGGCAATACTAGCCTTGCACCCTGACTGGGGAGGCAGTGAGTGCCAGGTTTAAGTAAGAAGAGAATTATGCACAGTGGATGCTTCATAATCAAATTTCCAAGGAAAAGGAAAAAAAAACCCAAGTCTGCAAGGATACCTCTTCCTGGCAGATGGTAAGGACAGCACCAGGAGAACACGTCAGTGCCCAATTAATCCATCACTTTCGGGCAAAGGGCAAAGCCAGGTAGAAATGGAAAAAAAAAACTGGCTCAGGCAAGAGCCTTTCCTTCCATGCTCTGAAAACTGCTGGCATATGGATGGTTGAGATCAGTATCTGATGTGTTGGTTACATTACTCCTTGCATCACAACTACAAGTGAAAAGTCTCATTTGACTCCTAGCTGACACCCTCTAAAATTTGGAGTACTTTAATAGGAGCCCCAGCTTCCAAAGTGCTGCTTAAATTCAGTTATTTTTGCTTTGAATATGTATCATTCTATTTCTTCAGAGTGCTGAAAACCCATATAAATCACATAATAAACTAACTTTGCATATTTTAAACTTGTCAGATATTAATTAGATCTCTTTTGTATAATTTTTTTTTTTGCCTATCATTTAAAATATGCAGGTACAGGCCTATCTTTAATGATGTTTTTATAATATATTTAACATCATAATTTTGTCAAAGTCATACAAATTAGCAACTGTCCCCTCTCAGGTATAAGTGGATTATTCTTGCTATATAGCAGTTACACAATAAACTGCTGTCTTGCTAAACAGGTTAAGCATGGACATGGATATGTTTTCCACTGGCTTCTTACATTTACAGAGGATTTATTTACAATAACAAAATTGTCCAAATAGTTGAGATATAGCAATGTGATACCACAATGTTAAATATTTTAATTAAAACTATTTTAATTTAAACTAATTTAATTAAAACTATTTAATTAAAAATATTTTAATTGAAACACAAAGCAGAACAAAAAATACCTGCCACTATAATCAGGCTCAGGACTCCCAAACAGAGAAGGCTTTGGGGTAATATCTTAATTGGAAAACACAACAGGTATCCTGCAGTATGGAAAAGGGAGCAAACTTCTATATGCTACAAAATATTTGGGCACCAGTTGTGTTACAGCTTAGCAGCAGCATCCTTGAGACCAGATTCACTTACTGCTTTGGCCATGGCAATAGTTTCCTTAATTGCAGTTGAAATTGGGATTGGCAGCATTTCCTTCCAGGATTTAGTGCAACAGACTCCTTACCTTGGTCCTGCAGTCCCATTATCCTCAGTCCTGTGGAATTATTTATGTCAATTTAAAAATAACGCTGTGTGTGATAGAACAGTAACACTGTTACATAAATGAGGGTACGAAGTACAGTACAGATCTATTCCAAGATCTGTACAGGGCAGTACAGATCTATTCCAAGCCATCAGAACTGATCTGTCTTCTATGGATGATCATTTCTTTTATGTGTCCTGATGGCAGGATCAGACGATTAACTTCTGCCATCTGTGTGCAGCTTGTTCCTTATCACAGAATTTTGACTACAGATTGTAAACCTCTGACTCAGCAGGTGATACCTGTGTGACTGCTGGCAAAGAGATTGAATGCTTTTCTCTCTGCATATATGCAGTGGGGTCAAATTGCATTAAATACCCAAATATTGCCAGATCAATGACTTTCTTTTCTTAATCCAGAGCAAGACAATATTTATATTTTTTCATGGACAGTATGTAAAGGTAAATTAGGCTACTCCAGAGAGTAGCCTAATTATTTGCATTGCCACTAAATGCAGTTCAGCTGAGAGGGGTCCTTACACAGCTTTCTTAGACAAATCCTTAGAACCATATATCCTTAGAACCACATATCCAAGCCTCAGGTTAAGTCAAAGAATTTTTTTTGTTTTGTTTCTTTTTGAAAAAATCCTTGTTAATCAGTCACTCTTTTATGGTGCAGTTCCTAAAACTCTGAGGCCTTCTAAACCTGTAATCTCAGATTTACAAGCCTACTGAAGTAGTAACACAACAATCACTACAACAGATAATATACTAACACCACTTTAAAGGCAGCAGAAAAAGTTCAAGTATAATTTCCAGCAAGGTTCAGGCAGAGCCATTACTTGCTTCAGGTGCAATTTCTATCCTAATGCTTTTCTGCATTTTACCCCAAATAACACATCCCACCACATGGACCTCTGCCACGTTTCTTTAATGCGGAATCCTGCAGGGTGCTAAATAGAGCCTCAAGTGTTAACTGAATTGAAAATCATCTGAACTGGCTGCTAAAGGACTGGAAGTAATGGGAAATCTCATTCCACAGGTCACTTCCACAGCTAGGACACAAACTTCACCCCTCAGCTTGGTTTTGGCAGACTGACCCACAGACAGGAAGGTCTCAAGTTATGATCAGTACTCAACAGACAGAAGCAGACACAGATCCCAAGGAAAAGCCCTGTGTGATTCCCTGCCCTGTCACCCCAGTGACACTGGCCACCTCACCCCCAGCCCGTGCCACCCAGAGCCATGCCAAGCAGGGCTAGGTGAACCCGCTGTCATCCTCCACCTCAGAAAATTCAATATGCATCAGGCTCACTAAAAACCTGCTCTTTTGTCACAGCTCCAATGACTGTACCAGCACAACTGATACTTTTGTTTTTTAAACAGTTTAAAAAATAAGAGTTCATTTCCAAAATTGACTTCCACGGCAGCATGGCATTTGTAACTAGAGAGTATTTAGTCTCTCTCTCGAAGTCTCCCCTCACTTCCTGAATCATTTTTAGACTTCATATTTAACTATAATCAATGAATGCGTTTTTTTTAAATTACCATTTCAAAGGCAAGTAATACTCCAGCAGCTTAGATGAGGTGGAACCAATGGGATCATTTACAGATGCAAAGGAATTAGAGTTTGGCCCAGAGTTAAAATTAGGCAAGGATAAAAAACTCAGCTGTGTCTTGGCTATCCATTCAGGGAGCTGTGACAATGCATATGATGATTGAGAGCTTAGGGCTCCAGGGCTCTCCCTGTTGAGGTACAGGGAGCCACTGGGAGGTGAAAACATTTAGTACCTCAAACATAATGCAGTCTGTCAGCACTGAGCCTTAGGGCAGGCATCCTGGTCAGGGGCTAGGAGGGTCCTCCTGGATGAAGTGATGCCTTAAGATTTTAGCTTTTATATTTTTCAATTCCTGAGCTGCATTAGTGCCTAACTCTAAACTCCATATAAAGTGTTAACTACTGTCTTCACATTTTGGTCAGACAATTCCTTTGGACCTAGAACTCAAGGGCACGCTACAGCCTCAGGTCCCAAAAAGTATAAACAAAAGTGAATTGGGAGCAAACTGGGGGAATATGACTTCATCACCTGAAGCTGTAATTGGAGAAATAACTCCTGATATGTAAATGGACCACACTTATTTCTGTCTGAAAAACTTGTGACCACTGTCCATCTTGGATGTAGCCTCTGGGAGGCTTTTGACTGCCAAAGGTGTATCTGTTGAAGGCCTTTAAGAAATACCCACTTTTATTCTCTTGACTTTTGTTCTAGGTAGTCACTCCAAGGCATGAACAGGTATAGCAGATTTCTCCTGGATGAGACTGAAATCATATTCAACCTCTTTTCCTCTCTCTCCCCAGGTCACATCCCTACCTCAGAAAGATTCACACAAGCAGTGAAATCTACTGTCTGTTTTAACCATGGTCTAGTACAGGAACACTTCTCACTTTAGCTATTGTGATGTGTTTGGAACAATCCCAGGTGAGTATTCAATTCCAGCTGCTAGAGTAGTCATCACTTCAACAGGTTGCATTCCACTCTCCTTTGCCCCCTCTTAAGTGAAGTGAGCTTCCCAATCATTTAAATGATAATTAAAACCAGGTAGAGCAAGTAGGTTATTTCCCAAGCATTTCAGCTTAATTGTCAAATTAAGTAGCCTCCTCATTGTTGTGCATATTTATCAGGGTGTTAATAATTCATTTGAAGACACCAGGGTGAAATGGCCTCACTTCACTGCCTGATTCCTGGGGCTCTTACCCTCAGCACCAGAATCAGCATGTGACATTTCAATATCTCCCACATTATTCAGAGGTCATCTCTGTGCACTCAGATACCAGAAGATATTTCTAAAATCCCTGTATATTTTTGTAATTATTTTTCTTCCATCACTTCCTGCTCATTCCTTCCAGAAGTGTATGGAATTGTCAGAGTGTTTGTGGTTCAGCATATCTTCAGCCTGATCCTTGTTGACAATAATTCAACATTAGAAGACATTTATTTCTCCTGACTTTTTCTTCTATTCTCCCACACTGTAAAATCTAAGGCAATAAGGGGAGAAAATGAAAAGAAAATCCTTCTGGCTATCAATGCCCCTGAATTTTTGTGACGCTTACATTAGAGCAAGAGCAGTGCCCACCTGAGAAAATTAGATCAAATTCATCCATTTCCTTGATGAACAGCCAATAACTGGGAAGTCAAAGCCAGAGACTGCTCCAGCACTAAATCAGAACTGAAGGACAATACAGGACTTGGGTCACACCATATATCAGGAAAAAATCATTGTTTGCTCCACTTAGATTTGTATTTACATAGGAACCCAGTTTTACAAAAGAGCTGACCTTGTCTTCTATCAGGATAGAATGTCTGCCCTAGATCTAGAAGTTCAAAGCAGGGATTGATCTTTTGGATTTTTGGGCATTATGTCAATCCAGCTAGAAGAAGGGTAAAAGTTTTTTTTTATATTCCTTCTTAAAGCAAACACTCTTAAATCATAAAAAAAAATCCTAACAATGAATAGCCAGTCAATTTTCAGTCTTATAACTGAACTGGTGAAAAAGACAAAGGAAGCTCTGCTTAGAAGTCAATCAATAGGGTGAGCACAGCAGAGGAAGGTAGTGGAGCTTTGCTCTTCTTTGGGTTAGAGGGCTTGTTATTTGGAGTTCTCATTCGGATAAAGAGAGCTCCTTCTTACTTAGCAAGCTCAAATCCAAAGGCTGTTTTATTTCTGACCCCTCAAAAACCAGATGATCTAAAGTTTCCAAAACTTTTCATCATTTATAAATGTCTTATTCAAGGCACATTGACCCAGTCTTCAAAACTCCTGGAATAACCACTACAAAAAATGATGTGGGTTTACAAATTTACAAACACAGGACCTCACAACTATGTTCCTGAATTCCTGGAAGCTCCAAGCCAAACAACTCCCCATGTGATACAGATAGACTATGTGGTAGAAGGACTTCAGAGTAGTGAACATCCTTCCATTTGCCAGATTAAAGGCATTTCTACTAAGAGGATTTCCTAGATAAATTAATTTTAAATGATCACCTCTGGGCTGATGGGCTGCCTGAGCTTAAGGAAAGATTTTTTTAATGTTTTGTCATTTTTATAAGAATTATTTAGTCAGTAGCTATTTCCAGCTATGTTGAGACCCAGTCAAACTTTCTAGAAATTCACCTGGCTTAATTTTATATTATGTTAGACTAAAAAACTCTAAAATCCCCAGCATACAGACTGCATCTGCAGGCGTTTTGTGGTAAATAATGCTGCACCACCTCACTCCTAAAATAATCAAATTTTTCAAATTCAGGAAAGCACTGTTCCACCTCCTTTTTTCCTGTTGTCATTTAGAAACACCAAGAGGGCTGAATGACAAATGTTACAAGTCTCTGGCCCACCCGACCTTGACATCAGTTTCTTGATATTTTTATATTTAACCTCACCTTCTGGCAAAAGATGAATACATTTGGACATTTATTCCACTACTCTGATCCTGCTGTACCAACTGCCAAGCTTGCCTTGCATTTTTTGTCTCTTCTGCACACCTACATACATCAACATACAGAAAGAAGAATCAGCTCACTGGGTATTTTTAGAAATATTTTCCACTCCCTTCTCAAAATTTTCTAAGATACCATAATTTCTGCTCAACCAAACAAGCATGTAATCAGATAGGCAGAAATCTCCATGAATGTATATCAGTATGCAACTCTTCAGGTACATTTGAGATATTTTCATGCCAAGAATCTCCTGACCTACATCTTCCCCTTAAAATTCTGAGTCCCAGTCTAATCCCCCAATTGACAGTAATCTTCAAGTATGACTGGGAAACAGATGCACTCAGCAAACTGAGGAGAAGAAGAAAATGATCCTTCTGAGATTTTTTTCCCCTGCAAAAATGGATGTCAGCAAACAAATTACAGCAAACAGTGCTTTCCTGATCATGGTGTCCATCCCAGTCAAGAATGATGTAGAGCTTCCTCCTTTAATCCATGGCACAAATATGGTAACAGCAGATGGAATTTCTGGGAAGCCAGAACTGCTTCAGACACAGAACATGCATTTGTCAAGTCACAGGAACATTCTAAGTCTCATGGAAGTCTAGGATCTGCACCTTAAGTACATCAGAGATGTGACAATAGATCTCTGTTCAGTGCAAAGTCCTAAACCAGAGCATAACACAGGCAGAACTGAATAGTCCTTGAGAGAAGTGTCATGTAAACCACACTTCAGAAGGCAAAATAATACCAAAAAGTTCAGCTATAAGGGACAGGGAAATCATAACCCAGACAATCTTAAGTATATCGGTCACCAAACCTGAAGTACTGAAATTAGACCTTTGGCAAATAAATAGAATTCAGGCAAATAAACAGAATTCAGACGCACAACTGGAAAAGCACAAGAGAAAAGGGGCAAAGACGTGAGCTTGGATTAGATGACAATATGAAAGGCAGTATTCAAAAAGGAAATTTTAATCTAAATAGCAAAATGCAATCTGTGTTTATGGCACATCTACAGATCCCACAGAATGCTGTGCTAAAGCTTATTAAAAAAGTGTACATAAAGACACTGTTGTCTGATAAGTAGATAAAGAAAGCAGCCATAATATTCCAGCTTCTAATACAGTTATTCTGGGAGAAATCCTTCAACATGCAATTAACTCTGCTTACAATATACCAGAGACAAACAAAGGTAAATTGAAAAAAATCTAATTAAATTAAAGAACCACAAAGGACACATCCAGTGACCAATAAATAACACATAAAGCGCTGGTGGTGTAGGTTGATGAGTACTGTTATTTATCAAACATTGAAGGGAATTCCTTCAATAAAGACAGAGGAGATGTAATACTCAGATTCACTGAGGGAGAAAGTAAGGGAGTAAAGGACACCTCCTGGCACAGGTGCTGGCTCTGGTGAGGTCCAGAATCCTGCTGTCAACAAGTTACCATAAATTAATTTCTCAGATTAATAGTAGGAATAAAACTGTGCTCTTTTCCTCCTTATTACACCAGTCTCTTATGGATTCACCGCAATCACCTCTACTGCCCACTGTGATGGAAATTCAAACAATCTATTTTTCTGCTTTTCCCCACATTATTTCTCATGCTAAGGAGGAGGTCCCAACAATTATTACAATGTGCCATGGTTTACCTTCTTTCCTTGATTGTTATGCTTGTAAGAAGTTCTAGATGAGCTTGATGAGAAGGCACAAGAACAACACAAGCTTTATCACTTCACTACTCAGAACACTTACTGAGAATTCGCTGACCAAACCCTCCAGAATGAAAGGAGCCAACAGGAAACTTGTTACACAAGTCAGGGCTCAGCATTCTCAGCCCATAGATCTTTTCAGTTTCATTTGTGTCAACAGACCAACACTGGTGCAAGCAAGAGAGTCAGTTTTAGGACATTGAGATTATTTTAGTCACTTTAGTAAGATGTATTTTCTTTTTGAACCTAACAGCAAAATCTCTTATCTATATACTTAGCTCAAGCAAGACTAGAAAAAAAATCTGGTAATTGCGAGCAATTTCAACAGAACAGTTTTAAAATTCAGTAAAAGCTCAGTGATTTCCCTCTGTGAATCCTATGTGAATCTTAGTCCAGCGGGACGTTCCAAGTGGAGGTGCAAAGGTTCTGCAATTATCAATTCAATGTACATCTTGGGGACAAAAAGAGCAGTGAGTACCAGCAACACCAGAACTGGGTGCTTTGGAATAGTTCTACAACAAATACAATCACAGAGTGAGGTCATGTTTTCTGAGCCTCCTGGTTAGTAGTGAGTAATTTTCTTACAGAGGATGCAAATAATTTCTGGAGATCTTTGTTCAAAGCCTGTTTTCTTTAGCAGCAAACTTGAGCCCAATCAGATAAACAGTTTCAAGAGAGATTTAATGTGACACTGCAGTTACTTTGTTCAGTAAAATAAACTAAACTTGTGTATGGAAAACACACTGTATATACAAAGAAAATAAGTAAAAGGAAGACCTGGTTCAGTAAGAATCTTTAGCGCAAAGCCATCAGGTTGGGCTGCTTCACATCTGGAACAGAGACTTGCAAGAAAATACTTTGTAAAGAATCAGGGTTTTTCAACACCACTTCACACCACCAGAAATGTAAAATACAACTTGTTTTGGGAGGAATATTCATTCCACCCAAAACATTCTTTGCACTGAACAATCTGAAATTATGTCGTTCATTCTGCCTGTTCTTGAGTTCCTCTTTCCAACCCAGCATTTTATCTTTTGAGATCTCTGGAGCAGAACATTTTACACACATCTATATTTGTCACATGCTGAGCTCAAGAGGCCACCTGTTTGGTGTATGGCATCTTCAAAATTACTCGGGAAGAATGTGACTTGTGAGCCACCACACATATACCATATGGCCTTTCCTAAGTTGTTCTGTGCAGAAATAGGAGAAATACTGTGTTTTGTATGGTTATCTTTCTGTGAAACACTGTTTAGGGTATAAAATGTAATCAAAATTGATTGTTTTCTTTTGAGGTGGTTTCTTTTACTGGTTTTTTTTTTATTGTCTTCCTGCTACTCGAGGCAGCTTCTTCTTAAAAAGCTACAAAAATAATCTATTTCATTTCATCTACCACGGTGCAAAACACTCTCAATGCACAAAGAAGGACTCAAAATTTTTTGTGGCTTTAATCTGGGGAGTAGAATACTCATTCAAATCTAAAATGTAATATTCTCTGGGGGAAGGGCATAGTCCAGTCAGCATTCTGTTCTTTTTCTCCATGTTTTAAGCTCAGCTTTCTAACACAAGTCTCCAGAATAGTGATTCAGCATAACTGCTCTCCGTAAATGCTCTTGCATTTACATGGAGATCCTGGAAAGCTACACACCATTTAAATGTTTTAGAGATCTGACAGTCATCCCAACATGCTGGCCTTGAGAAGCCCCTTGCCTCAAGGACTGTGAGAGCTCTGTGATCTGACTTGTACAAGGCTGGTAAGAATTTAGTAATTTTGAAGCTAACAGAAAATACAATCATCCTTTCATTTACTTCATTACCCTGGATAATCCCTAACTTCTATGGCTAAATTCACCTTAAGGGGCATCCATGCCCTGCAGTTTCAATGGGATTCTGGTTTCTCCTCCACTCCCTCTCCTGAGCCATCCTTTGGCTGCACTGTTACCCTGAGGACCAGCATTGCTGAGAAAATGAAGGAACTTTTCTCTCCTTGCCAGCATACAACCCCTTCAAGCCTTTACTACTGTTTTATTTCTCTCCATGCCAAGTTTTAACCTGTTCTTGCCACTAATCCCCTGCATAGCTCTGCACCACCAATACTGCATTCAGCAGCAGCCAGCTCTCTTTTCTGCTCATTTTCCTACTCCTCTCTATCAGTATTTCTCACAAGGCATCCATCATGTTTACACTCTTCCTTGGAATTAGTTTCTTTTTATTAGCTTTCCCTTTTGACACCTAACTCCACAAGGTCTACTTCTAATCTCTTACTATACCTTAAAGGACATCAGAATTCAGGGAAGTCACTTCAGATTGAGTGCAATTCTCACAGTCCAGAGGACAAACCCAGCTGGTGTGAAGGGGGTACCAGGAAAAGGCAATAATATTATTTTGATCCTGAAGTACCATGATGAAACTGGACAGAGAACTTTTGTTCTGCTAAATAGGAATTGTGCAGCCCTGTCCTGGAAGGACTCAGAGCAGCCAAAGAAGGAATCGAGTTCAGCTGTGAAATGAGGTAATCCTGTTATCATAACCTGAAGTCTTCTGCTCTTGAGAGAATAATGAAAATCAGTGCCTCTCCACCAGTACACAAAGAAGGCTGCACAGAGACCATATTATTTCCATTTGTTTTCTTTCATTTCTGCTAGCACCACTTCAGAGAAGTGCTAAAGTCCTTTAAAGTCCATATGTTGACTTAAGAAAATCTGTTTTCCTCATGCATTTGTTTTGTCGGGCTTTTTTAATTTGGCTATATCCATTTGTTTTCACATGTTCACCTTGTTTTCAGGGACACCGGTAGCAAAAATCCCCATGAAAACTGCAGAAACTGCAGTAAAGCTGAGAAATGCTTTAGGCACCCCTAAACAAAAGGAACCACAGTTCTTTAGTAATAACAATGCTATGAAACTTGCTTTAGGTTGAAGAATATTATTTTATTACCCCCACTCCCTCCTATCAAAACAGCCCTGTTACCACTTTGCACAAAGATATTTACAGGGCACAAAGGGATTTTTTCTGTTGTTTTGCTCTTGTCATCCAAAGGGTAAAGCAGCACCTGAGCTTCAGGGAGGGAAAGGTTGCCACATCAGAGCTGGGAGATTCACATCACTGGAGAGGCACACATGGAAAAGTTAAGAGTGTAGTAAAAGAGTTAGTTCAGCAACAGCAACATGCAAGGTTGAAAAACACATACACTTGAGGAATCAAACTGTGAAGTTTCTCGCATTCATGATGGCTTTTTGAGTAAAACTTGCCTCTGGTATATTTTGGCTGGTCAAAACCCAGCTGTGATCCTCACAAGAGAAGCTTCTCTCTCCCTATCATCTTGTCCTACCTTAAACCCTCTGCACGTGGAGGAACACAAAGCTCTGGCTAAGGCTCATCACAGCACAGGTGAAATACTAATAAAGTACAGAGCTATCACAGCTGGGAAGGAATCAATACCAAGTTATTTTATTCTGAACAACAACTCCCAACTTGTAGTCTGAGAAACCATTTTGTTACATGCCCATCATCTTTTCAGTTCTATCAGCCAACATTCACTAATTTTGCACCACTGTTTATTTTGGGACAAACACACGATATTAACTAGCAATCTAGTTTCCAAGGAACCTGGGTGAAATTGAAACAAGAATTGCCTTCAATTTTAAGCTTGGAGTGTGCAGCTGATCTGCTGCTTCCCATCATCTCAACAACTGATTTGTGGCAGCTGAAGGTTGATGCACCTTGGCCTCTAACATAAGTCAGATGATTTTGTAATATGGCTCAGCTGTAATTGCTGTACTAAGACAGAGTTTCTCACTGAGTAGATCTATCTCTTGTTGCTTCATAAAGAGAAATTAGCACTATCACACAAGAGCCTCTTTTCCAAATTACCTAAGTACAGCATAAGCACAAAGTGCCAACTAAAGACCTTCATGAAAGTGGCAGAAGCACAAAAAAGAATCCTCAGAGTTCTGTTAAAGTACATTTAAGAGACCTGATTGAATTTTCCCCAGGAAGGGGACTCTGTGTAAAGCAGATGGCAGAATGTTGAATTCTGTGATGCTTCTTTAGAAGGACCTAATTTATAGTAGCAGGGTGATGGCAAAAATCTATCTCCAAACTGACAGGTACAATTAAAAAAGAATTACTAAACATGAAACTAAAAAGACCCAACTAACAACCCCCCCCAAACCCTAGAAGGAGGTGCATCAGGAATTCTAGTAAACTTAAACATGCATAAACAACCATTTCTTGAAGAATGGGGGTTGTTAACTATGACAATACATTACTGGTTTAAAATTGGTTTTGAGAATCTGTTTTAATCCAGACTGGCAGCAACTATTGCTTTTAAGAGACACATACCCTTTATAAACAAAGCCAGCTGTATTTTATTTTTTGTTATTAAAGATCCACATGTAGACTGTTATCTTTCTCTCTGAAATATTTTCAACTGCTGTGGGTTGTCTCAGGTGTGCAGCCTTAGTATAAATAGATAACTCTAAAAGTTACCTTCAGGCATAGCCTTGAGCTATGGAAATAAAAACACCTTGCCTCATGAGCAGCCCCTGGCACAAGGGTTAAAGTGTTCAGAGAGCCCTCTGAAACTCATTCTTAGTCCCCCACTTCCTAGTTTTACTTCAATTCCCTTTTTTACTCAGAAAATTTATCTGCCCCTGTCTTGTGTTTCGTGAATCCTCTGCTAGTGAGCAGCTGAAAGAGTTGAAAGAGGAAAACTGTGGGGCACCTGTTTCCTCTTACAAATCTTCACACAAGGTTTTTGTGGCCCACAAAGAGAAGCCTCCCCTTGCCTGGATGTTTTTATTCCACTCCAGCACAGTCTTACGTATGGCACAAAGGCAGTCTCCCATGGCTGCTAGCAAGAGGCAGGGGACCCAGGGCCATAACATCTGTTGTTGTTTAGGAATAGGCAGCTCATGCCTCCAAGCAGCTCTAGGAAACCACTTAAGAAAAATACTATAAAACATGCCTCTCTGCTTTCCCCCACAAGACACTCTCTAGTTCACTTGTTTGTTACCTGTTTAAACCTAAGGGATTGCAAATATTTTCCTCACCTAGAACACAGCCATATACAATGTTATAGGCTCTGCCTTTCCCAAATTGTGTTTTGCACATTATGTAACAAAATAAAGCCCAAAATTTTGGTCAGAATAGCAAGACTCATTCAGATTAGTCATTGACAAAACCAACAGATATTGGTGCCTTTGAAATTCCTCAGAAGGAATTTTCAAAACCCTGCTGCCCATAATCATAAGCTTCTGGAAGTGCTTCACCCACATCTTTCTGGGATTGTGGTGCAATTCCCAGGCTCCCCTCGGCCTCTCACCAACATCTTGTCCCCTTTTAGTCCCTGTCACCACTCAGAGCTCCTGCTCTGTTGCCCTCCAGAGCTCCCCTTAGGAAGCCCCAGCAATTGTACCCTCTGTAATGAGGGCTTTAACTGGCAGCACTTTTGTTTCAAGGTTCCCTGCCTCTGGTCAGATTTCCCACCCCATCACAGATTGATCTCCATTTCATGATGAACTATCACCTGCCTCTCGAGCCTCCACCCTGCTCTATGGCAAAGGTGGTTCAGAGGCAACAGAGCACTGACCCTCTGGGCATAGGGCACAATCACCCCTGCTGGATTTGGTTACATGGAGGCCAAGGATAAAATGAATAAATTCTGCTGGGGTGCAATGAAGTTTCTGTTCAGGACATTACTCATCACAAATATATTGTGTCGCACACTGACATGATTCATCATTGTATCTTATCAGCACAATGGAGCACATAAAGAAGCAGTGGCATCTGCAGGACCATTTCCCCTTATTTCCTTAAAAATGTGCTGACCTCACTGGTTCGTCCATCTCTGGATCATCACTGAGCACTTCTTTTCACACAGGGTGTTCTGATTGCATATTAGATGAAAACCCACTTAGCATTGCATCCTCAGGCAGGCCAAGACTTGCTTATTGCAGGATGTTGTTGTCATGATCGCTTCCTCCCTGTGCTGGTACTTTTTCATCTTTCACATAGCCTTCTACCATAAATTTAAAAGTTTCCCTATTGATCCTTTCCATGTATTTCCACAGGTTTATTTATCAACTCAAAGCAAGTTGAAGAAGGTGGAACAGGGAGTAAAGAGAGAATATGGAGGTAAATTATTTGAATTCTCTCTGTGAAAATAATCCCCTCATCCCTTCTCCATTACTAACTTCTAAACTCATGTTACTGTCAAACTGATCTACTCCGTATGAACCTTGCAATGTTAAAAATTCCTCCAGCAGCCTGTGGTCCAAACAGAGACCATCTAGGGGAGCTCCAGGAGCAAATGCTCTTCTTTCTATCCCATACAACTGTATCAATTTGGCTTCATTGTCTAGGAAAAATTATTTCAGCACCTAGTGTTGGTGGTTTCATTCAAATATGAGCCTCAGAATCTGCTGGCAAACCCCAGGCATCTGGGCTACCATCTAATTAGTACTCCTTCTCTTTTTGCAATGTGAAGTTTGATGCTAGACTGTCATATACTAATGCCTAGATTTCCCAGGAAGAGGATGAGAACAGCAATAGTTAATCCTCTGGAGAATGTGATGATCTTTGCAAAAGCAAGCAAACACAGAAGCCTGGAAATAAAAGCAATTGATGGTGATAGGCTGTATTTGGCCCAAGCAGGTACCTCAGTTTGGTGGGAATATTCACCTGGAGATCCCATCTCATCCTCTAAATGTCAGTTAGGTTTTCTGAGGATTAATTTTCATCATCAGATGATCTTTCTCCCCAGAAATGAGGGTCTGCTTTCAAAGTGTGTGGTGTTTCTGGGGACAGGCCCAGTTTCAAAAGTGTTTAATATGTAAAAACTAAATACAGGATCTACATTCATCTCATGAGTTGACATGGGCAGTCGCTTGGTGATCCTCTGGCTGGCCCCCACCTTCTGGCCTGTGCCAAGAGTGGCTGCCCCCTGTCTGCCCCTTGGGCCGGTCTGGTGGGTAGTAGAGCAGGGCTGCCTAACTCCCAGAGGCAGCAAAGCTGCTCTGTGTGGCTGCTGATAGGAACCCCAAGTCGAGGAAGCCAGAACAAAGGAGACAAGAGGAGCCATTTGTATAAGTTCTCAACAGGGTTCAATCTCCAAGAGAGTCCACAGACAAGCAAAAAATGACAAAGCTCCAACAGAGTAACAGCAATTTAAGAACAGGGGAGGGTACTAGGGGAGGATAACTAACAGTAGAACAGCGGGGGAGGAACATAGGGCGGGGATCATATTCTAGGTAACCAATAGAGGATAACATGGGAGGGGATCAGGCTTGGCACACCAATGGAACTTCGAGGGAAGGGTGATAGCCAAGGAAGGTTGTAGAGAAAGGGGTGGGGTTACATTTGATAACTTCCAGGATTGGCAGGGAAGGGTGTGGAAATCAGGGAGGTGCAAGGGAGATTGACATGGGGACTGACATAAGATTAGGCAGGAAAATAGTTGTAAACAACTTCTGGGGCAAAACCACTGGGGAAACCGAATGGGGTACATGGAACAAACCACTTTAAACTCACAATAAGGAACACCTTAAGACTACAACAGAAAAGCCATCTAGCACAATGAGTGTCTTGAAATTAAATGTCAGGAATAACCAAGAAAACAATGTTAATGAAGAATCTTAGCCCACAGTACCTACTGCTATTCCTATTGAATGCAGAAGAACAAAAAGATTAGTATAAATGTTGATATTTAAGCAAAAAAACCCCACTTAATGTGCATATTCATGAGGTATTAACATTGGCCTAATTTTTCTGCCCAATGAGTTCTGTGATACATAGATACAAAACGTGGTTGAATGTGGCTATAGAAAATAAAGATGTTCTGGGAGCTAGCCAGAACATCAATTGATTTTACATGCTTGGTTTTTCGCTTTCATTGTTCAGTTCTACCTTGGGTTATGAATTTTCAGAAGGAAGCATAAGTAATTCAGAGTAAATATACAATTGCTACTTGCGCTGGTGTATCATTGCTCTTAGGGATCTTTTTTTAAAGGTTGATTAAATCAATAGAACTGTACACTTGAAAAACTCTACAATATATTCTTGCATTTTTCTTGGCCATTGCAAATCTTTCCATAATACTTCCTTCTTCTTTATTTTAAAATAAATATAGGAAATCTTTAATGATTATAAGACTATGGCTGGATGCATGATACAAGAATATATTCATAATTACGTTTTATCAATATAAGTGGAAATTACTGCTTGTATTATTTAATACTACCATAACATGCAGGTAAACATTAGTCAATTCAGTTTTCACATGTTAACATATATAATTTAGCTCAAAAGTATAATAATTTTATTAATTATACACATATTTTTAAAGCCATCCAGACATGCAGCAGAATCATGTTATACCAAAGAGCCTAATACACATGAAGGAAACAATTTCTGCTCTAATATTTCTCAACTGTAGTTCAACCATTTGGTTCTTCATCAATTTCTGCTTCTTCTCCTCCTTCCAACTAGGAAATGTTATAGCTTCTCTATAGAGTCTTCAGAGCAGGGACCCATTAATTACTATGCTGTGCCTGTATTGAGAGTCCCCTGATGACACTTGAGGCCAACGGATGCTGCTGAAATGTGTGTAAAAATTACCAGGAAATGTTTAAAGCATGAAAAGTAATTGTCTCGTGGCCCACTGGTTTACAACATTAATCTATAACAGTATAATTAATGTATCTTTTACTATTTCTCTTAAAATAAATTCTGAATCATCACACTGGTGTTGAGCTTTCCTCTGTCTTAGAAGTGCTTGTGGATGTGGTTTGGATGTTTTAGAGCTCAGAGAGCCAAGGTTCCCAGCACCTGGTTGCAATTTGCAGTGGAAATGCTCCATTTTTTTTTTCCAGAGAGTAAAGGGCAAGTAATTAAATCCCTCTGCATTGCAGTTTGTCCCCTCTACAATACATTGTCTCTGGCCCTTGGTCTGTTTTGTTATTTGAATTTGTAAGTTTGGCAGGGTGGGGACAATCTCTAGATCTGTGTCCTTTTCAATAACTATCACAAGAACACCAATTTCAATGCTAGTCCCTGGCACTATCACAGGAAAAAAAAAAACTCAATTTAAACTGATACAATGTTTCTGTCCCCCTCTTCCTATTTCCATTTCTCCCACACTGGTCTGTCTTTGGTTTAAAAGTGATTTTGCTCAGTCAATGCACTCTGAAATATCCTATTAAAGATAAATTGCCTTCTTGTGGTATTTACAGTATTCATCACATGCATCACCAGTAGGGCGTGACCAAAATCAGTACCAAGCCTTTGATCAATATTATTACTCAATATTAATCTAATGATGCATTGATGATGGAAGAAAAAGACATGAAAATTTCTGCATCATGTAAAATGTAAGCTCAAGTATTAAATTCTTTGAATTTCAGGTTATTTTCTCCCTCAGCTCCTAGTGCTGTGGGCTATTTGTTACAGGAGGCAACTGTTGGAAGGTGGATTATTTTCTTCTGCATGCAGCCTGTCCCTGGAACAGCCACAGCATCTCAGCTGGCCGGGGCAGGACTGCAGGTACTTCTTGATTTTGGATTCTATGTTCTTGTCTTTAATGGGGTTTAAGGTAAACATTGCAAATACAACTGAATGGTACTTGAGGTAGTACTGACAAAAACAATTTAAAAGCAAAAAAATAACAATAAAAAGCCTTCAAATAGTCCAATATTTACTGTGTGATTGGGAGATTAGTTTGCCAGAATTTATAATCAACAGCAGCTCCTTTCTTAGTCAGCCTCCTGGAATCTTTCCTAATCCCTGCTGCCTATTAGGCACTTGGTAGTCCTTGCTCTCCTTCCTATTCTCCATTCATCTCCTTAACCCTATCTTTGGGCTCACTGAGAGCCTCCGTGCAAGGGGTGAGTTCTGGGGGAGGGGATCCCACTGGGCAGCTCAAATGGGAGCATGTCCACCTCAAAAATGTGGGCTGATTAGCAACAAATTAAGAAAAATTTCCCAGCTTGAGACTTAAAGCCACCAAACCCAGAGGTCAGAAAATTATTGTGCCCAGGTCATCACTCACTCTGCTGACTGATGTTATTTTTTGTATCTCCCCTTGGTCCCTGTCTGGGTTTTTGCCTTCCCTGCTGTCTGTAAGCTCTTCCAGACAGGTATTTCTCTGTGGTCTGTGCTTAGACTGCTGGGTAAATTACATTCAGATTGAAGTCTGGCACTCCTAGGTGCTATCATAAAGTATTAATGTGCATACTTCCCATTGACCATAATTTTTTAATGATATTTAACAGGCGCTGGATGGGGATGTTTGCCAATTTAAAGGCTGGCAGCAATGCTATTTAATGTGTTGTTTACTTTAGGTGGTACATGCAGTTTACTTTAAGTGGTAGGCAGGTTTTGGCTTCTAAATCTTGTTTGAACATACCAGTAACCAAATAGTGGCTAAGAGGATGCATTTCCAGGCAATGCAGGGGTTTTTTTTCCATACAATGTATATAGCAAAGGCTGTGTTCTCAATGCTGCAAAGCAGCCCACCAGCAAAGCTTCTGTGATCAGTTACTGGATCTCCAAGACTGAAAGCATTTCCAGTCATGTATTCATGAGGCTTGAGTTTTGTGCTTTTCTCACTCAGCTTTGCATCACTCAGCTTTGCACTGTGTATTGGTATGAAATTGAAACAGGGAGGATGAGACAGAAAGAGAATCCTATGCAGGGCAAAAGCAAGAGTGTCAAACTGTCTTTCAATCAAAAATATTATACCAATGAATTAGACAACGAAGAAAGGGATGGTGTCACTGAACAGTGATTTTAAAGAATTAACTGAATGTGTAAATCTGAAATATTGGTTGTCTGTCACCCATGTTACGTATTGTTCTTTCAGCCACTGATTCAAATGAACCTTGTAAATTGAAATCTGCATCCAGAATAGCGTGTTCAAAAAAGCCTTTGAGACTTTCACAGTTTGGGCTATAATTACTTTTTTAGTGCAATTCCTAGATGCAGTGACTACCTCTCGAACAAGGACTGATTATCTATAGTTCCTCCTGGTTTCATTACAAGCTCATTGGGGAAGGCCTTATGCTATGCAGTATCAATGGAACCTGGACTAATAAATAAAAATTGAATGATTGATTAAAAGCCCAGAAGAGCCTAAGTACTCCAGATGATTCACTGTGCTGAAAATATCATGCTTTGTAGACAAAAGAGACAAAGAAAAGCAGGAATAAAAACGCAGCTCATGGCAGGGAGGGAAAAGGACCCAGAAGCCAATGGCTTATTTGCTAATCTCATCTTCACGTTAAATAACTTCTTTCATACTCACTCTATTATTTTAAAATACCTCAGGCCAGAAACTTGCCTCACATTTCTTCATCTTGTTTGGTTCTAAACCACAATAAAATGCCGATATATCAAGGTGAAGATGGGATGGCTGACTACAATCCTTGTAGAGAGGTGACAGGGTATTAATCTTTAGTAGCTTATCTGTAGCATTATCCAAAGCAGAGATCTGTTCATTTAGGAGTGATGCCCTTCACCTAACTGGAGCATTCTAGTTCCCATTATTAATCTAGTTTCTCTATGGAATTAATGGAGAGCACTGGCATAGGTGTTTTTCTGGGTGAGATTATTCATGCTTTGGAGGTGTGAATAATTCTTGTTTGACTAAGGAGAGAGCTTAAGCATTTTTTAAAGATAATTTATTTTTACATCATTAAAAGTAAAGAAAATTAATTTTACTACTAATAGTTTATTTCAGTGCACAGCTGTATTAGTCAAAAATAGGTTTTGAAAACAGAACACAAGAGAAAGGCTTCAGTCAGCTCAGTGTCAATGGCAGGACAATTCCATTATTCTTCATGACAGCAGAACACTACTTTTGCCTTGAGTTAACATTGTGGTCCTGCCCTTTAAAAATGTTCAGAAGTCCACTTCTTGATTGAGATCATAAGACAGGCTGATCACTATAAAGATCTGTAGAAAGAAGATCACTGTAGAAAGATTTGCTCATACAATAAAAATGGAAATGTGAAGCTGCTTTATGACTTTTTAAAACATAAAACTATTGGGAAGTGTTATAAGCTCTGACCTGCACTCACAATTATAGTTGCCATCACTCCTTGGGAATGAGACCTGATGTTATAAATACATCCACTTCCATGAAGTATTGGAAATGTCTTCAAAGAATTCACTTTCAAAAGGAAATTATGCACTAATTAAATAAAGGGCTAAAAATCAGAAACTTGTCCCAGAGATAAGTCCACTTTGAGCAGACATTCAGGCATCTCTCTAATAGTAATGCAGAGAAAGAGTCAGTGGGTAGGGAAGTACCTTCAGTCCCAATATATCAAATATTCCTGTACTCAAATGCTGTTGTCAAGCCTCCTTCTAGTGAACCCAAGAAAAAGTCCAATTGGCTGAAAAGATGGGAAAAGGAAAGAATCAATGTTAATATAAGCTGTAAAAAATAAAATTAAATAAATTAAAAGTCTAAACATCTCCATTTATTTAATTTCCTTACAGTAGACAGACTTCAATGGGCTGATGTCCTAAATTAGACTTAGTTTCATATGGAAAGAGAGAATCATTCACATGCCTTGAACTTTACATGCATTAGGATACAATTTCCAAGTTTCCATGGAGAGTGCAAAGTGCCATTCTTCAATTTCCCGGCTAATTTCACAAAAGAACTTTTGAAAGGCCTAAAATATTTGAGCTGTGTTACCTTTATAGGTTTACAAAAAATCCTTTAAAGTGCTAAAAAATAATTTTTCCAAGTGAAATGTTTTATGGGAAAATTTCCTTTTACAATAGTTTTTTAAAAATACATATTAGAAAGGTACCACCTAGACATTCTACTAAATTATTTGATGTTATTTAAAATACATGTAATGCTGTTTTCATTTGAATTCCACAGAAATTTTCTGCTAAAGCGTAGTTGCAAGACAGGAGGGGAAAAATAAAATTTCTATCTCCTTACTTCTGGCTAAGCAGTCTCCAACTGGAACAGGCAGCATTTGCAAATGGATCTGGGCTCATTTATTTTCTCCAAATTTTCACAGTGTATTTAAATATTTCATTTTCACTTGTGCAACAAAAAAAATGGAACCCATATAAAAAGATGACAGACGAGAATTCTGTGCAAGTCTTTGAAGTAATACTCATAATACAGTCCTGAGAAACTGAATTCCCATTTGCATAATTACGTTGGCCAGAACTATCTCCTTGTCCACCTTGCTGGAGTTCAACTCCTCTGAAATGCTGTCTCCTGACACTGGTGGATTACACAGGTGAGTTGAGAGATGAATTCAAAGTACAGCTGCCTGACTCAATATTACACCTTAATGGGAAGTCTAATACAAGTTACACACTATGCAGCAGCAATATTTTAATATTTTGGGTAAATAGCACACAACTGCTGAGGGCATATTGAATTGCAACACTGCAAAATTGAGGTTAATAGAGTAGAGGCTTTTTTCCAAATCAAGTGGAAAGTCAGAGGATGTGGCGAGAGGAGCTTGTAAAAAAGCTGACTTGGTTTCCACCTGTGTAAATACAAATCCTCTGTGCAATTGTTGCTCCTATATTTTGGAATTGGAAGGATGATTTCCATACAACTGCAGCAATGAGGGGCCTTGTGTCTGATTGCAGAGAGGGAAACTTCTACCAAGTGGGTCACTGTTAACCTATGCACCCCAAAATTTGTGTAAAAAAATTGGTGCCATGGAATGACTGCCTGTCCAAACCTGCAGCCAGAACTCAGCCATGGTGAAGCTTGGAAGACAAAGATGTCATGGGACAAGCTGCCTTCCCTTCCCGAGACACCAATATATTCATGCCTGCAAAGCAAAGAAAAGCCTTGGCTGTATCAGGATCAGCAGCTGGTGTCTAGCCAGCTAATTTTCAGTTTCCTTCAGTCAGTTATGTATAAAGCTTTCCTAACTGTTAGCCAACACAGAAGAAGAAATTCCTTCTCCTCCTCAAAAACATGTCTGGAGCTGGCTGAGCCCTCAGAGACACTGAAGGGTTTCCTGAAAGGCCCAGAACACTGAATTTCCCCCCAAGGTGGCAGTGCCTGCAGCAGCAATCTGGAGCTCTCAGTAATTATGTCAGTGAGGAAATATCAGTAATGTCGAGGGAACATGAGACTTCAATACAAATAAGGGCTCCTGGGGAATGACACTGTGCTATTAAGGGCAGGAAACAAACATGGAGTTTAATGGTGATAAACTCTAATAAAACAAAACAAAGACACACCCCCAACACCAAAATACCAAACCCCCACCATGTATTTGCAATAAAACCATAAAGTGGCAGAAATCTATCAAGTATCAATCTATCAATCACAAGGTGACCTATGTGTTTCCTGAATATCTTTTTAACAGTGAATGCATTTATCGAAGACAGTTTTCTGTGAATAATAAAGGATGACGAACCACCTAAAGAAAAGTCGGACCATCTGTCTGCCTCCTTAGTCATTAACATTCACCTTCAGTATATGCTTGGCTTGTTTTATAACTACTTGACTGACAGGAGAATTAGTTCATTCCCATGGTTTGGGGCTTTTTCCCTGTAGACTTCATTTTTTTTTCTGTCATCTATGCATACATTTGTTAAACAGAAGGTGGGGGTGGAATATGTGAAGTCTAAACTAATTTGAGAAACTTGCACAGCTCCTGCTTGCAGATGTCATGGTGTTTGCATTTTACATATTCATTGAAATTATTCTCTTTTTCTGGGGTAATGAAAATGCATTTTTAGGCTGCCTTTAAGTCTCAGGTACCCATGGAAGCTGTAATCATGCTCAGGTTTTCCCTAGTGCTGAGGGAATTCTCCTCCAAATGTCTTTATACACCGATGGATTTGTAAGGTTTCTATGTTCACATACAAATGTGAGGACAGTGGTCCTCATGTCTGAGCTGACACGTGTCATAGCTGGTTTTTATAAACCAAGAACGGCCTCCACAGAGCTGCAAGATCTCACCAGGTACTATCTGAGGTAATAAAATGAGGTAATAAAATAGAGCAAAATTAAGGGAGTCAAGGATTTTGATCAGAGTTTGCAGGCTGTAATATGGAGACAGGTAAATTACCATGTATAATGGATTCGCTTTATAAATTTACAATAAAAAAAACCCAAAACACAACAACAATAAAAAAAACATTTCCACTCAACTTTTAAAATCAATTTTATGCCTCAACCCCTTTAAAACAACAACACAGAATTTTGTGGGACAATAAGAACTGAAAAAGAGGAATAGTGACTAGAAATGAGTTCTGAGTATCTAAGTGCTTTTAACATTTTTAAAGATGTTCTGAACTAAAATATTTTCTTGATGTTCTAGCTGTTTATCTTTCATGTGTTTACCCAATTCAAAACAAAGCAGGAAATATCTCAAAAATGTAACCTTAAATAGATTTTTGATTAAAAACATAATGAAAATGAAAACATAATTACAGGGTAGTTTGAAGTCTACTGAACTCAACAGGAAAACTGAGAATTTACTCAACAATGGCACAGACAAGATGTTTCTATACTTTTTTCCAATGCATTCTCTTCTTCCATTTCCTCTAAGTTTAGATATTTTTGACTCCTATATTAAGTGTGGTTTCTGAGCCCATTTTGTAAGATAAAGTATTAAAGAATTCTCCTTTTCCTCTAGAAATGATATTATTTATAGCTTAGAGTTAGGATTCAAATGGAAGGATGATTCAACAGGGGGTTTCGCTGTCTGTCCACAACTTATTAGAAGTGTTTATATTGAAGTCTAGAATTCCAATAATTAAGTTCTTCTATTACCTTATTTATGCAAAATAAAGAATGAGCTACTTAGTTAAAAATACCCAAGAAAGACCAGCTTATATTTACCAACACATTTTTTGCTTCAACTGATCTAAAACTGCTGTGTAAGAGCTGCTCAAATGGACTGACACTGCCTCCCAAACTGCTTCCATTTTGTCAGGAAACAAGGGAAAATAGATGAAAGTTCAGGCTCAGATAAATGAGCAGTTCCCACAGCACCAGGAGTTACCAGTCAGCTCAGTCCTTTCAACTTCATATAAAAGGCCAACAATTTTTATCTATACCTTCCTGACTTCAGGAGAGTTCATCTGGTTGGATTTTGGGAGAGAATGGGGGTGGTTTCCATCAGATTTTATCTGGCTTAGTGACATTCCAATACCAAAAACATGCACAGCAATATGCTAGTGGAAAAACTATTGAGAAAAGTCTACATAATATTTTTAACATGCAGGTGGAGTTCATTTTATCTGTATCAGGAGGAATAAATCCATCACAGAGAAAACTGGTGACATGCTATTGCCTTGTAAAAAGTAAACTCTCACTGGAGATTCACTTAGAGAGTACAAATAATATAAATGGATGAATAAAGAATCAATAAAATTAAACTCTTTTGCAACTGGTGACAGTAAGAAAAATTACCCTGTCAGTGAGGAAAGAACTGATGTAGACTCTGATGATTTTAGGACAACTCTACAGTTCTGCTGTTTCCTGTCTCAGTTTGCCTTTCCTTACCAAATAATAATAGCAGGCAAATTAAATTAAGCAGGCAAAAAGAAATGAAATTTAAAAATTGAGCCATCATATTATTTTATGGTGATTATTAGTTTTGTGCTATTTAGCTGAGTTCAAGTGGGAAATTTGCTACCGAGTGAAAGAAGGTAGCTTTTTCTACCTTTCAAAAAAGTCTACTGCTGATATATCTTACGTCTCCTGCATTCAAGTCACTAGACTCAGCAGCTGTGAGGAGAATTTGTTTTGTAATTGCAGAAATTATGAAGGCATAGGCATGGAAGGAAGAAAGGATGTCCAACCACAAGTCTGCCCTGCCATGGAAATCACCAGAAGCCAGTGGGTCCTGCTTGTAGGGAATACAGCCCATGCCCAACCAGTCATACTCAGGGAGGAAGGCAGATAAATTTTGGATTAGGCTGAATTTCTGGATTAGTCTGGTTTGCCCCTCTGTTCAGGGAATAAGCTACTAGTCCTTGCTGTCCCCACTTTCTATTCCTGGCAAGGTGTTCAGGATGACACCTATCCTTCCATACTCTGGGATGGAAACAGAACCATCTCCTTGTGTTAACCCACCAACACATGCTGCCAAATGTTTTATGTGTTTTGTTGCAATTAGAGCCACTCCTAGAACACAGGAATGTCAAATTAGCAGAGAGCAGGGCTGTGTTTAAAGTGAAAAATCACATGCACAACCTTTGAAGGAACAGGGTCTGACACTGTTCACTCAGTCTGTGCCTTCAGCTGAAAAATGCACGTTTCAAAATCTCAGAAAATATTTGATTTTTCTTCAAACTCCTGCAGCTGAAGAATCATTAAAAAACATTTCTGAGACCCCCACTACACTTAAAAAAACCCACTTTTTATTCAAATTGTAAAATATACCTAAATAAAATATTAAATAAATCCCAAGCACGATACCATATTTCATAGCTAAATCTTTGATATAAAATAAGAGGGCATTCTTATATTCCAACAGGAAAATGCAAAGAAAAAAATACAAAGAATGGTTTTTCTGTCAAGCTAATTTTATTTAAAAGAAGATGCTGAACTTAAAAAAAAATCACCCAATGATCCATACAATATTCTTGGCAACACTTTTTTCATATTTTCTTCTTGGTTTAAAAAGAATCAGCAATTATGACAAGTGCCTGACAAAAAGTCTCAAGGATATGAAAGTTATAAAGGAATTAATAATCTGGCTGAGATCCCTTTTCAGGTGGGAAGCTGTTTGATAACTATCTTCACCATGCCCTTTATGGCTAATTTTTCTGAGTGGCTTTTGCAGAGACTTATCTGGACTCAGAGAGGATCCCTCCACTAATTCAAACATTTCAAATGCGTGTCTTCAGAACTCGCATTCTCTATTTTACCATCATGCTTTTAGGTGAAAAGTTATTGATGGAACTTCCTTTATTTCAAAGCTTGGAAAAACAAAAAGATAGGCAAGAGATGAACTACCCACATGTGGCCTTTTGTCTGCAGCTCCTCCCTGCTCCATACTCAACATCAGCTTCATCCTGGCCCACAACAGTTGAACAACTTGAAAGATGTTAACAAAAGTGGCTGAATGCTGGGCTTCTCTGTGGAGCTTAGTAAAAATATACTAATGGAAAACAGATTCTGATTTACTCAGCTGTGCTTCAGTTACCCCCCTGTGTCACTGGAAGCAGCCTGGATTAGTGGATCCACTGTAGAACCATCTTTCACAGTGGTGTCCCCTCCTGCATCACAGCACACAGGAATCACACCCCTGGATTCAACAATGCAACAATTCCAACGCCATTTCTCTTTCCTTGAGTTGACCAGCAAGATCCCAGTAATAATCCATGTTTTCCTTCCAGCTGCACTCAATTTTCATTGATCTCTGCTGCTTTCAGGACGTCAAAATCTGGCACAGCCAAATTTCCCTACAGGTAACCCTGAGCAGAGGTAGCAGCTCTGCTTAGAGCAGTCAGTTGCTTCTAAATGCTGGATTGTCTCATGGTTAGAGGTGGAAATGGTACTTTTCAGGGAAAAAAATAACAATTAAAAAGAGTGTTCCAACACTGAAATCCGGTTCAAATAGTAAACTCTTATTAGAGTTTATCCACAGAGAGCATTGTGCCAAATTGCAGCCTGTATTGCAAGAATATATTGCTCTAGGAGTCAATCTTGTTCCAGCACATTTATATTGACACTCCCATTTATACTCCAACATTCCTGACTACTGATAATAGTCACACATGCGTATCATGACTTGTAAGTTGAATTAAAATAATTTTTTAAAAAAGTGCAGATATTACAGTGCTAAATATTGATCAATCAGGGCAGTGGTGTTCCCTTACTCTCTTTTAAATTCAGTCTTGCAAGAGAAATCCACCCTAATGATTAGGAAAATCACTCATGTCTGATTTTCAATAATTTTTTTGTCACCTTCCAAGTGACCAAGTCTTCCCACACAGGCAGGATTTGGTTCTCCCTTAGAATCAGAACCATCCTGGATATAGCTGTCTCGTCATGGAGCCATAGAGCTCAGCTGGATTTCTGATAAAACCAAAATTGAAATGTTATGGATTTATCTTAAGAAAACGCCAAAACCAAAAACGCAAACAAACAAAAACTACTAAAAGAAAAAAAACAATCAAACAAACAAACCTACCAAAAACAACCCTCCAAGCAAACAAAAACAAAACAAAATTAAGCAAAAAATCCCAAACAAACAAAGAAAAAACCACAAACAACAAACCCTCGTATTTTGTTCTCCATCCTTTCACTTTTTTTTTTTTCTTTGCTACATGAAACAATATATTCTGCACTAAAACCTGTGCATGTGTGGGCAAAGAGGAAATTACTTTTCATTGCACAAAGGCATATTTTTATTATTTTATCTTCTTCCTCTTGTCTTTTTTCCTACAGTTCCTATTTTTTCTCTCATGAATGACTGCAGAAGAATTGGGAAAAGAATGAAATTCTTCAGCATCTGTGTTAGTTTCTCCTCAACTCATTATTTGCACCAAATGTTTATACTTCTCCCTTCACCCTGAGCCTAACAAGGCATTCCCTTCCCCACCTTCTCAGTTGTCAGTGATCCCCAAAGCAAATGCACAGGGAGGGAAGCTGGTCTCACAGTCATGCCATGTTTATGAAGAGCAGGTCTTGCACATTTAGTGCAGGAATTCAAATGTAATTTTTGTATAGTCAAGATCAAAATTTGGTCCTCCCTGTTGGACAGTGTATTCCAGGCTTGGAACCTGTCCTTAGAAATCATCCCTTTTAAGATCTGCAGAAAAATTAGGTATTGTGCCTAGTGGTCTGTAAGATGTCTGAATTTTTGAGCTGTGCAGATAAAAAATTTACAGTGCATTTCCCTAATCTGCTCTGCCTGTTTTCCCCCCTCAAGACAGGTGCATTTCTATCTCCAAATCCATCACACAGCACCTGCTATTATCCTTACCTGTATACTCTCAACACACACCAGGAAATATAAAGAAGAAATAAAAGCCCTTGACAATAGTGTACTTGGTTCTCTGCAAATCCCTGTGGATGTATAGCACACAGTAAGCCAAAATAATTAACAGGGTCAGCTCCAAGAGATGTCAGGTTCACTGAAGCGTTGTGTGTTTCTTTGAAAGAGAAACAATGCTGACACATTTTTAAAACTTAGGGTAAACTAAATGTTGTCTCTAGAGGTTGGCACTTCAACAGCACTTCTGTAACTTCTCCCCATCACTGCCTGTGTTTACTCTCATTTATATTGCTGGAATGCTTTGCTTCTTTCAGGGATGTGGAAATTTAAGGGTAGAATTGAGAGAAAAATCTGGTATGCATCTTACCACACTGTTTTGCCATTAATCCAGACACAAGTGATGGCAAAGCTCATCCATTGCTCATTTCTCCACTGCAAAAGGAGCTTATTTCCGCCAGGAAGATGCATTCACAATTCAAACCAAATTAATGGACCAGATTTGAAGCTCATATCAAAATTTGGTGAAGTACTTGGTGTTTTTCTACCTGAATTCATCATAATCAAATACCAGTGAGTTTCAAAGAATGGAAGTCAATGCTTTTAGCAAATCTCATTATGCAGGAAGCCATAAGAAGCACTTGTATTTGTCACACAATTCCACCTACATTTAGCAACTCTGATTTTAAACTAAATTCATTAACATTTGCTTTTCTAGATACAAACAGCACCAATATTTGCAAGCTGAAATTTCAGTCACTGAGAAAGAAAGGAGTTCATCCTATGCAAATACAACTTAACAGCTTGCCCTACCCAAGAACCTCTCCTTCCCAACATGGAAAATGTTTCCTTTAGACTATAAATTTATCCCAGCATCACCCATAATAATTTTTTTGTTAATCTGGAATTTAAAATAAACCCTGATGTGATGCTGAATTCTTTTCTGCACAGTGAGTGCTGCAAACTGAAGTCCTTCCAGGGTTTGGGTTTTTTTGGGGGGTTTTTTTGGGTTTTTTTGCAAGGCTCAGTTTATTGGTAAACACTGATTTTAACAAGCAGAAAGGAGCTTCAGTTAATTGTTTTCAGAGTCACATGCAGAGCTCTGCCTTCTCAGGGACATGTTGGAGGCTTGGGAAGAAGGCAGGAATCATTAGGAAGGGGACTGGCAGTTCCAGTGGCAGCTCTCTGCTGGCAGTAACAAGTGACTTCTGCCAAGGCGGGTCATTGCCATGAGAAAGGCCATGCAGCAAGAAGGGAAGGAATGAAGCTAAAGAGAGCAGCAGCATAATGCAGTGTAATTTAAAAGCTGACCCTGTACATTTAGGCTAATGAAACTAAACAACTGTAATCCTGCAAAGAAAATGGACATTATTGAGAATGGAGCTACAGTACTTGCAACCAAATTAACTGTTATATCTCCCCAGAGATTTGTATCACATTCTTCTTCCTTTCATTAACTGAAATTTATTTTTTTCTTTGATTAAAGTTTATATTAAAAAACCAAACAGAGCGATAATCAAAGGTATGTATCATCTTATGCCCACTCTGCATTATTAAAATCTCTCATTTCAATAATTTGCATGATATTTCACCAGCAGTAGACACATTCAGAAATAATCTATCTGCCAATTAGAAAAATTCTGCCCAAACCCACAGCTTTTATAGTGCCATGCTAGGGATATTTCTGCCTTCTGCTGTAGTTTGACACATTTAACTCCAAGAACCTGATAACCTTCCAAGAATATCCAAATTCAAAGCAGGTGAATCTCAAATCGGAAAGTTTTTGTTAGTGATACAATTAATTAATCTTTTAATCTGTTCATGATACATTCTAGGTAAAATCTCAGTAGTTAAATACAAAAAACAACCTTAAATCTTTCTGTCTACCTTATTTATTAAAAAAGGAAAGAAAAAATCTATCACTTAGCTTCTGGGCTTGATTTTTGATGTTTTATTCAGTTGAAGAAAGCCAGAATTAGACCCCTGGATATTTCAAAAAGGAGAAATACCAACATATTTAGTGGGTATAAAGGAAATGAGATATACAGAGGAGTACCTCAGAACACAGCCAAGGACAGATTTCTCCAGACTCCCTTGATGCACTCAGCAAAGGCACCAAATCTCAAGTAAACCCTATGGATTCTGGAAGTGTGACATTTTATTTTACACCAGTTCTCCAGACCAAAGACTAAAGGCATTAAAGAAAGTGGGACCAATATTTCACCCTACATTCACTCTCCTCCCCAAAGCTGAGCATGCTCTCCTTTCTCTGCAGTCATCCTATCACTTTCCTGGCTGCAGAAGAACAAGGGAAAGACTCAGTTTGAAATAGGACAGGCAAGATTTTCCTATTCTCACTCCCTGAAAGGTGCAGAGTTGCACTGTTGACATGAAAACTGTAATAATTTTGAAGGTAACAAACACAGGGAGTGGGGACACAATTAGCACATGCTTGACTTGGAGTCTGGGGGGATGGAAAGTTGCTTTGTATAGAGTTCCCTGTATTTCAGTCAGGCTTTTTGGACTTACCTTACTCATCTTTAACTTCAGCATCACACACCCAAATTAGGTAAATTGGCTGGGATTGCTACTATAAAACTAGAGCCTAATGTTACTTCTATGAATGCACTATATGCACATATGGAAATCAGAGCTATTGACAAAAGCATGTTCAATGTCCAGAACTTGTATTGAGGTAAAAATCCAGTCAAAAACATCAACCTAAAGCATTCTCATTTTAATAAAGATATGTAGGTGTAGAGTTAGGGATTACAAGTGACTTCACCCCTGATGAGCCACAGTTGTACTAATTACCAAAGAAGAACAGCCTCAACTAATAAAGCTGTAACTAAGAAAGATAAGTGTGATAAAAGGGGTGGGTTGGCTGGTCAGAGAGTGCTTTAAGAGGACCTAGAGGAAGAAGACCTTGAGGAGGTAGAGGAGCCTTGAGTAAGAAGGAACACAAAGAAGAATGAGACAAGGAAGAGAGTTGCTGCTGCAAAAGATCTGCTGTGAGGTCAGTCTGGGTCTGATGGAGTTAGAGCCTGCTGTTGGAGCCTGCAGTCACAGTCGACCCAGGTAAAAGCTTGCGGTCAGAGGCAGCAAGGAAATACCTGCAGTCATATTCCAGTAGGAACAGCCAGCAGTCAGAGTCTGTCAGAAAAGCCAACAGCAGGAGCTTGCTGTAGTCAGAGTCAGGATGGCTAAGCTGTAAAGAAGAATAAACTTGGACACTTTTCACATTGATAAATGTAAGTCTATGTCTTGGCTCATTTCTACGCCTAATGATCTGCTGCAACAAAGATAAGCTGGTTGATTTGTAAAAGAAAGCCAGGAAATTATTTTAGTAATTGCTTATCCAACATTCTATCAACAAGATAACAGAAAGGACATGATTTCTCTTATTTTCAGGAAGAAAAAACAAAAGTACTTTAATTAGACTTATTTCTGTGCTGTTTTGTTTCATAAAATAAAGACCTATAATAATTCAAAAATCTGATAGATTTTTTTCAACATTTTCTAGAGATTGCCTACTGAAAATACCAATAAAGAAGTAAAGACCTGGGTCTGTGTCCACCCAGGACACACCTCAATAATCAACCATGTTTTAAAATTATGTCAGTCTTGGTCCTTTAAGCAAAACAAGCTGAACTGTTCAAGTGCTGAGCACCAGGAGGTCAGAAATATTCTGTGCTGATCCAAATCTAGAATTTATTATCTCCTTTCCTGACAGCAAATTTAGCATAGGACATCTAAGGATCAGCTGTGAAATCTTGGTGATTCAACTCCATATCAAAATAATAGAGTACAAGTATATTTGCAGTCCAAGAGTGCAAGAGAAATCTGGAAGCTAATTTTGTGTAAGATCACAACCTCCAAATTAAATAATAGATGTAGCCTGCCTGCTGCATCATCAAATTTTCATTAGGTTCTTTGCAGCTGTATGTCTTTGATCTCAGCTAAATAAATCATAGATGCGTTGTGGTTTTTTAGTTGGATTATGTGCCATGCTAAACTAATTTATGAAACTGAATGATGTGTTTGGATCTGCATTGTTAAAAGGAGGGAGGAAGAAGGTTATTCCCCCTGAAACTTCACCTAGAGCACTAAACTGCTTTAACATCTATCTTTATCCCCATACTTGTATGCAAAATCGGGTAATTTTTTTTTTTCATATCCTCCCCTTCTTTGTCAAACAGCAGTACCAAATTTCAGCAACTGCTCTGCTGTAACTTGTGAAGAGAAGACAGAATCTGAATCCAAGAGCTACAAGGGCCCCTCATGAGCCAAGGTTTGAAAACTCTTTGCTGTTCTATGTATCTGAAATGCCTTTGTGCTTTTCGTACTCCTCCAGTGTCAGTTCCTAGGCTCATTTATACAAATTGAAACAACAGCACTGAAATGTAACAGATATTGAAGTTCCCGGCTCCTGTAGCAAAGCGCTGCTCACAATCAGGGCAGTTTGGTTCTCCTTCAAAGATCAAATGTCAGGTCAAGTCCTGCATTGCAGGGCATGGACACCACATCTTTTACCTGAGGAGGAAATTTATTCATTTATTTATTTATTTATTTATTAATGACTTGCAGCAGGATTTGCATTTTGAGCATCACAAGATTTCTAAGAACTCTGACTGCACATCCACACCCTTAACCTAGATCTGAATGAGATCAAAAGGAATCCTTCTGGGAGCTGTTGCTGGAGCTGGGAGCTTCACTGCTTCATGTTCCCAATAGCTGTTTATTTCTAGGCTCTGTTTTGCTCCTGATTAAAACCAAATTAAAAAGCAACTTTCTATAAAGTGCATTAGGTAGTTGTCATCTGCTGCTGGACTGCATCTCATGGCTTAGGAGAGTAGAGTAAAATAAATTATTCTATGGTCAAGATTCCTTTTGCAAAAGTTGATTGTTTTAACTAGAGCATACAAATTACTCTGTAAAACAACTGAAATCAGTTATGTTTTACCAAAATTCATTAACAGCATTGAAATTGGTAAGGCTTATAAATTAAAATTGGTAACTACAGTCCCACTCTAAATGAGGCAGTTATTTTAATGTTCACATGTGCAATTGCTTTTTAAAAAATGTAGACCAAAAGCCACCCTGAAGCAGTTTATATCTTCCATAATGTAAATAACTCCTAGGAGAGCATGTCAAAAGGATTTTACATAGAAAAACACAACAATAACTAATAAAACTGCAGTGACGTGGCAGAAGCTGCCGAGTCACTGCCTTCCCAAGAGCATCTCCCTTAGGGAAAGGCAGATAGCTCAGGATGAGCACCAGATGCTTGTGCTGCTAGGTGAAAAATGCACATTGACGTAATGAAGAGGCAGGAGGGGTTCTTTGTATGAGGTTCCAGTGGCAGTTTCTTAACTGGCACATCAAAGGGCTTCAGGGGCAGAAGAACCAAGAACAAAGCAGGGTCCAGGGTTGTATATGGGATGAGAGAGATGGAGCATCAGGTCTGAGGACCAATGGGTAGAGGGATTAGGGGCGGTGCAAAGGTGGGGTCAGAGGGAAACAACCAACTGGGATACAGGGAAGGAGTTGCAAGGAATGGGAACCAATAGGGAGAGCAGGAACAAGGATCATTCTAGAACTGGGGAGGAGCACAGGGGTGATGTACCTGGGACCATTAATATAAAGAAGCAGAGAAGTGTGGGAAAGTGTTCCACTGTGTCATCCTGTCTTAAAAGTGAGTGTCCTCCCAGGGCATTCCAGTCTCCACATCCCCTTTGTCAACCTGGGATGCAACATGAAACTATTAACTAATAAAATTATTACACATTTGTACCCTGAAGAGAATCTGCCATTTAAAACCAATGCTAAATCAATACCAAGAACTGTTAAAGAATATATTTCCCATGTTATTTCCCACAGAGAGAAAGAGGAACACTTTGTAACTCAGATGACAGTAAATTTCTTTCTTTCATAGAATGGACATCTGCTGCATTTTATTTTGCTATTACTCTACACTCCTTGCAATGAGCTCTCTCTCCCACAATGTAATGAAAGATGTTTTCTAAAAACAACTTTTCAAACTGTGAACAAAGTGCATTGATGAGAAAGTCAAGCTTCCATGGATCTCAAATTCCTGATTTGGTGAAATGAGTTTCTTACTACAGAAAATAGAATTTTTCTACTTATTGAAGGATGGCATCAGCTCAGGATATATTTGAATTGTCACAGAGCACTTCTGCTTTGCTGCTTTAACCCTGGTGTCCTCCCTAAGCCACCATGCCCAGGGGCTGGACAGAGCAGGTCCTGTCTATGCACAGCACACAAGGACAGGCCGGAGTGTTTGTATCAACACTCTCAGATATTTATCTGGTTCTTTAGCGCATCCTCCTCACTAAGCTGTGTAGATTTGATATCAAGTGTTTAGACATAGACCATTTGTACAATTTAACCTTCAGTATTTATACAACTATAAAGGGAAGAGGGTGTATTTTTTATGTCACAGAATAGTTCATAATAAAAATGCAAAGAGTGGATAGACAAGCTTTCAGAAAAACTGTATACCCTGCTCTTCTGTTGCTGCATAATGGTGTGTAAAATGTACTCCAATTATTTGATCACAGGAACAGAGTGTAGCATGAAAGCAAGAATATTAATGACATAAATTCTGCATATCACTAGCCTTGAAATCTTCATGTGCAGAGCACAAGTTTCATGTTCTTCCTAAACTGATTTTTTTTCTTGTTCTTTTCCTCTTTAAAACAAAGCATTTTGCATAGCAGAGTATTTTGATTACCTATTCATGTGGCAAAAAGCATGTCTTGAGGCATATTAAGTTGCCCTAGTACTCTGGATTCATTTTTGACTCAACATTTTACTCATCTCTTTCTTCCTCACTTGTTACTTTTAAAGCTACTAAAGCACAGGGTACAGTCTAAAAATATGTAACTCAATGTATTAGTTTCTTTGCCACATCAAGGGCATCTACTCTAAAGTAAATAACCATGACTGGATAAGGAACTACACATAGTATTATAAAACACTTTGTGTTTTATTTCACCTTTTGTTACACTTTTTGAAATTACCCAATGGCTGTAAAAATGTACCTTTCCTTAGGTTTTTTTTTTTTTCAGCTTCATACAATCTCTCTACAGCTCTCTCTATGTAAGCATGTATATGGGATGCACAAAGGATCATATAATGAGAAACAATCCCAAGTTTCTGAGGACAATCATCTGAAAATGTTTGAAATGATACAGGGGTCCAACTTAAGTTGTTTTAGAAGATTCTGATTTACAGAGAACTTGGCTGTTTTTGAGAGGTCTTTCAAGATGTCAAGTTAGCCCTGTAAAAGGACCAGTCAGCTCTAAAGTTATAGGTCATTAGGAATTAAATGCATGACAAATTTTAATAGGAGCTGAGAATAATACCAATATTTATGTTACCTTGTCAAAAGACACTGCCATGGACCCCCTGCTTAATTCTTCATGCACATGGTCCAGCTGAGATGAGCCCTAACTCTGTCAACAATAGAACTACCACTGCAGGAAGAGGATTTTGATTGAAGCAGAGGGACTGAGACCTGTTTTCCAGCTGGAGAAAGACATGCTGCACAGGACTGTTCCCAGGCTGCATGAGCACAGTGAACAGGAGAGCCAGGGAGCAGCTGAACCAGCACAGCCTGGCAGTGTGACTTGGGACAAGTGACAGCACACACAGGGACACTGGAGACTTTGAGGAGCATCCCCAGCACTGCTGCAGGAGCATGGCAGGTCAGCACACCCTGCTCCTCACAGACAGGGCTGAGTCACTGTGCTCCCAGAGCTCCAGCAAGCACCACTCCAGAGCCCAGTGCTGCTCAGAGCACCCCTGGCTCGTGGAAGAGGGAACAAACCCATTAGCCCACATCCAGGGGACAGCCTGGAGATAAACACAGAGATGCTCTCAGGAACATCTTGAACTTCCCTGCTCCAGCCCCTGACCAACAGGCAGGGCACACACACAATCACACACACACACGGAGACAGAAGAAGCAACAACTTGCTGCTACTCCTTTTCCAGAGGGAAAGCAGGGATATGAGAGGAGACAGTGACTTCATTCAGTACAGCCTTTGTCAAGGGCTGACTTACAAACAAAGCAACTAAATATACTTGCAAGGTAACCAAATGTATTTGCTAAAAACTAGATTGTGAACTGCTCCTTAATCCCTGAATAGGACTGGACAGATGCTGTCTGCCCAGCTAGTATTAACCACGCACAGTCAAAAATGAAAGCAGTTCACATACAAAAGTCAAAGTATGAAATTATTAAATTAATTAAAAGCTTGTTTCAATTGCAACTTCTTTGAATGAAAGATTTGGTTTCTAATCAGGTCTCAGTGAAATATTCATTTCCTGGAATCCTAGCATTTAGGAGACAAAAATCTCTTTTCATTATGTATGTTACATACAGTGACATATCATCTGAACACCTTAGATGTTCTTCAAGGCAGTCTGAGTCAACCAATTTAGTCAACATTTTTTAAAAAAGCCCCTCACAGTTCAGGTCTCAGTCCTACCCTGAAAACCAGGTAATGTCCATGATACAGGGAGTGCCTAATTTGGGACGGGATGAAATCTTGGCTTATTAATTGAGAAAGGAGAAGACAGATATGGACAAGGAAAAATATGGATATTCGAAACAGAGATATAAAATAAAAAGAATAATTTACTCGTTGTTTCAGTCTTGTGTGCTCTTTAACAAAAAGATCTTTTATAAAACTTATGGAGTTAATCAAAGAGCTAAGCATAAAGAAAGTGCAATTTTTCTGATAAAGTATTAGATTAGCTGATGCTTGCATTCTGTACAAGCTGAACAGCAAAAGCATGCTTCTACAGCTGATAGCAGCCAATTTTCTCATTAAATCTAAGAGAATAGTATTATTTCATGTTCTAACTCCTTAAGACCCTCAGTAATTCTTGAGTCATATGTTTTCAAAGTAGGGCATGAAAATGACATGGCTCAAACCACTTAGAGAAAAGCTTCAGAGTAAGCCTAAAATAGGCACTTCTGTTGTAAAAGTGAAAGGAGGACAGGTATTAAATAAACAATGTACAGAAGGCAGGAACACACAGGCTACATTCAGGATGACAGAAGGAGGCCAGAAAGGAAACACTGGCACAGAAGTTTTGAGAAGACACTGTACACTGAAGAATTAACCACAGTATTTCCATCTCCGTTTTTACCTCTGTGAGTTTCACAAATGTGAGGACTTTGAGACATAAACAGACTTACTGATTACGGGAGGTGTATTGTTTTACTCTAGCAATTGGATTATGAATTTGTCACACTTTACAACTGAGAGGAACATGTGCCTATAGATGTAAAGACTCTAGGAATTACACTTTGTGTCTTCCTCCCCAGATGAAGAAAAAAAAAATAAAAAATCTCATTTTGGAGAAGACTGGATCAGAGAATTTGAGGAAAGATTGCAGCAATCCCAGAAGGCTGGAACACAGCAAAATTCCCATGTCATAGGACAGCAGAGTAACTCCAAGAGGCCTCTGGCAGGAATGGCAGACATTTGGTACTTCATAGAGATGGATGCACTGTGAGGCTTTTACAGCAACAAGCAGAGCTTTATGATGGTCTTGTTTCCAGCAATGTGACAGATAATGCCCATGAGGGCCATATTTCAGTTTCCTTGTAATCAAGCTGAACAACAGCACTTAAGTTAATTCATGCAACTGCCATGCCCAGAGAGGAGATGTCACAACAATATGGAAATGAAAAGTGTGATTGCTGAAAAGAACAGTTAACAATAACTTTCTAAAAATAGCATCACATTTTTTAATTATACTCTCAGCTAGGAAAAGCTAACAGAGATGCAATAATTTAGTCTCCAATATCCTCCCTCCCCGTGGACTCCTATGAATTATCTGTCTCATTCTGGAAAGGGCCAATTCTCCTGTTGGGATCTCACACTACAGGGATAGTAAATCCTGGCAGATAACCTGGATCACCCTCAGGTGCATCCAAACTTAACCAGGAAAATAATTTTTGTACATGACACCTCTTGCACCTTTGGTGTCACAGACTAGGATTGGGTTTATTTTCACAAGTCCTCTATAAAAGAGAGGATAGAGGACAAGAAGATAGAGAAGAACATAGGAAAGTTCACCTTCCTATAGATAAGGAAGGCTCACCCTGATAAAAAGATGTCTTTTGGGGCACAGAATTTGAGAGAGTTCCCACAGGCCATCATAAAGGCGGAAGAGACATGAGCACAAATTGCTGGAACCCAGCACAATCACTGAATATTCCCATTAGTAGGGATTAAGATGTTGATAGTTCCATTAGTCACTGATTTTCATAATGGACCTCTTGCTTTGGAATTCATAATTTCTGTACAGATTACATATGAATAAAGACAGATCACACAGAAATGAAAGGCGGCATTTTATCCCATGCAAGTATTCACATGGAAGGCATCAGACACCAAACATTATCAGTACAATGTAATTGGGATAATCTCACTCAGTGCAGCAGCATGCCAAAATATCCCTCTGACAAAATATGAGTCCCAAGAAACAAACTAATTTACAACCAGGGACCAAGAAGATTAATTGCTTGAAGACAGAGGAAGAAGCAGGTAGACAGACTTCATACAGCCATCATAAAATATGCCACATAATCGACAATATCATGAAATATGCCACATAATATATAATATAATAATGTCACAAAAGAGAAAATTACTGGGTTTTTTCAGGAATTCTGTTCACTGGGAAAAGAAGTCCCTATTACACTGCATGCAAGAGAAAATAGATTGGTTTTAAAAGGTTCCCCACTATCACCAATTTTGACAGCAACAAATGTACTAATTTACCTGGCTGGCTTCTGGTGATTACTGTAAGCTGATTTTCCCTCTCCCTGGGCACTAAGCTCTTGGTTCTTTGTGTGGATGCAAGGTCTTTCAATCCTGCAGCCACTCAAAAGCAGTTTGGGTAGGTAACTATTCATGTTGGAAATAAACATTGCGGGGCACATCACAGCCTTTAATAAACTTGGAATAGAGATTCCCAGAACCTCTCTCAGGGACTGCATGACCTCAATAAAATTTCCAATTATTTTTTTCTCTATGCTCAGTCAATAAATGTGGCTTGAAACCACAGGCTCTCCTTTACTGCTCTCCATCCTGCCTGGTTTCTGCTGCTGAGCTTTCAGAGAGCTGGGACAAAGTTTGTCTTACATTTTTTGAGAAATTCTTACTCTCCCTTCATTCTTTAGTTTTCCATCCTCAAATTTAGCCGAATTTTATTGATTCCCCTCTGGCCAGGGCCTTGGGTCTGATGTGGGGCCTGACAGATTGAAGGAGGGAGGACACATCAGAATCAGTCCTTGGCTCTGTGACAAACCCAGTTGAAAAATGTTTTAGCAGCATTACTCACAACTCTGTTACCATTCCCATCAACATTCTGAGAAAACAATCAGTTTTTCTGCAATAAATGACATTCAGTGACAAACAACTGGAATCAGAGAGAACATTAACAGCAAACTCTGAAAAGTATGTTGGTAGAGTACAAAACAAGCTACATATGATTAAATCAGCAAAGTAATAGCTTTTGTACTCCTGCTGGATTGTGTAGGAATAAATTCATGTAGATCTTTGAGACACTATTGTCCACAAAGCCCGTGAATGCAAAGGACTTTTGTCAAATGTAATTTAATTGCACAACATGTTAGCCCCACTGTCACCCTGATCATGCCTTAAATACATCTCACAGGATTAACATACTTATAATGAATTATTTATTGACTTAAACAGCTCAGAACAAAATAATCCTCACTAAAAAGAAGCCTGAAAATGGAAATTTAAATTTATATGCAAATATATATTAATATAAATATATAAAAATAAAGTGAAAGACAGTTTTCCTTTAAATACTGAGCAAAATCTCTAAATAAAGTTTTTAAAACCAAGTTCAGACTGTCAAAAATATTTCAGTTTGACTCTGCAGAAATTAGCACAGGAAGCAATGAAATCCCAGGCTATTTCTCAGGAGTACACAGGAGTTCAGAAGCTGGAGAACAAGTTCCTGTTTCTATCAAAGGACTTGAATTAATCAACTCATTTCCCTGTGCCTAAAATTATTTCTGTGGCACTTGCATCTTTATTATCAGAAGACCACAGATAAAACACACACAGCACCAGGATTAATTTTATTAGCAGAAATGAGGAAATTGCACACAGCTTCCCCCTGCTCCTCCTCCCCACCAAGCAATGCTAGGACTGGTTTTCACCTGGTGTTTATCAGAAATTACTATTAGCAGACACATTTCTCTTAAGCCATAATTCTTAGGCCCCCATCTATGCACTTGAAACTCCTGTTCAAGGTGCTGGGAGTTTGGAGACAGCAGGTGTGATGACCTTTATTATGGCTTGTCAGCATGCCAGTAACACCAGCCCAGTTCCACTGACAGTGAAAAAAGAACTCCATTACCTGAGTGGTAGCAGGATCTTCTTACTCCTTTTAGGCTCAACTTCTAGAAAGAGATATGGCCACTTATTCAGTGCATTTGGAGAATTGTAGCAGAAGGAGGGTTATTTATTCATATTGTTCATGTAATGCCTCAGAGTGCTCACAAAAATAAAGAGAAGCAGAAGCTCCATTTGAGAGACACTGCTCTCTGAGTTTTGGGGATAGAAATGCATTTCTTTGGATTAGGCCTCTCCCATGAGTAAGTGCTGGCACATGCTGGAACTGGGCAATGCCTGATATTAAGCCTCAAAACTGCTCCACTCTTTGGATGCAATTGCAATATGTAGAAAAAAATCCCTTCCAAACATCATCTGTGATCAGCCAGAGACTTACTGAAGAAGATTTTCTGTATAGATTATACGTATATATTGATGCTTACCAAATCCTGTCCCCTAAATGAGTTATATTTCCTTGCTTCCAAGTAAAATGTCACAGCTTCAACTGCACTTTCTGCAGATCATAAAACCCCAGATGATTTTTTTTCATAAATACAATTTTAATCTCATTTAAAATTTTCATACCTTGTGCTCTATGTCATAGGGCAAATTAGCAGAGGCTGAATGATTTTTTTCGGTCTGAGCCATACTGTATCTAGCTTCAAATTCTGTTTGAACCAATAGCCTGATTTGAAACAGAACAAGGTAAATACATAGCAATAAATTCCTGTTGATTTGCCCAAGAATATAATCTCAAATTAAAACGTCTATGATTTTTAATGTTTTGCAGATGGCCTCTTTTACAGATCTATAAAAGTACTATTATTATTTAGAAATACTAATAAAAATTATTAATATTTCCCTGCTTTTGAAAAACACTTTTCTTCCCTCTCAAACTATGCCTTACATTTTTATTCCCTAGTATGCAGAGTTAATATCTAAGCAACAAGAAAAGAAATCCATCAACATGACTGGAAGCCTCAGAGGTTTGGTAAGAGGATATTGAACATTTCACCCAGAGGTTGTTGCTTCCAAAGTGCCCTTGGCTGGCCATGACTGAAATTCATTAACATTTGAGGGCTCTTCAGTGGTCTGCAAACCTGGATCTTTAAAATTCTAACTTCTGGTGCAGTCAGATTGGGCGTGACAGAGGAAATTCCTCAAAACAGGATGGAATGTGACCAGAAGTAAGGCACTTTTCTTGCTGACAAGTAGAACACATTTAGTCATGAATGAAATTCAGACAGTCATTTATACCTGCTCTTGTTTTTCACTCAGGTAAAACAGCAATACTCAGTGGGCAGAAGATGTCTGGCTGAGCATTTCTGGGGTGCCATAAATGAAAAGAAATTGCTGATGAGGACACTTCTTGCCCATAGAAAGGATCCAGGGGCAACAGCATGGAGATGGAATGCCAGAAGCACTCTCGGTTGAACTCAACCTACTTTGCAAATAAACAGAATTTAGTCTCTAAGGACATCAGCCTGGATATTTCATAAGCCCTTAATTGTTTGAAGTACAGAGATATCTTATAGATGAGGAATGTAACAAATAATTGATGTTCGCAGTGCCATGGACTGCAGGAGGAGGAATGAGGGAAACAGGACTTCTGTATGACCAACCAATATGATTAAGCAGAAGCCCTTTGTTGTTTACATTATGCACTTATTTATTGATTCTAAAAACTACTGCACACGCTAGTCACACATTTCTTCATTGGTGCCTCTATCTTGTCCATGTGTTCTGTATGTCCTCTTCAGAGTATGTGATTGGTTACATTCCAGGTGCTTCACAGCTCCCTGTTATCCAGTTGTGGTCTTGGTGCTGTTTCTCAGCCTCTTCTTTCTTATTTTAGAACAGTTTATGTCTTAGTAACTTTGATGCATACCAGAGAGCTCTGATAAGAAGAACTACAAGCAGTATGGCTGGTGCACAATGTGGCCTAAATTGTTCAGATACATTGCTACAGAGGAAGACTGGGTCCATCATAAACTGTCATGCAGGATCCAGAGACACAGATCGGCCAGGACAATTACTCATCTGCTCATTAATGCCCCATTAATGAAGCTCTGAGAATTTGCCCTGTAGAACCACACAGATGTCAATTTTCTTCTGCTCTCCACCTCCCATGTGACAGCCATAAACCCAAGTCTTCCTTGGTGCTTTATTAAATAATTTGAGTTGACTACTTGGTGGAATTTGTGAAAATTATTTATATTCCCGCCTCCTAAATAATTCTCCTTTTTACTGTCTTAAGGCCAGATGTCCCTGTGCCTTTGCTACCTGGAAGCACCATAAGGCAGTGGGAGCTGAGAATTTCCCTTCTCTCAGGATTATGTCCTTTTTAGCTGTATCTCAGGGAGAGTAATAAAGCTCCCTAATTATGCTTCTGGATTATTTGAATATGTGAAATTAAACAATCATCTCAGCAGTATTTTGAACACAACTTTACAGACTCTTGAAAATCTGAATCAAGTTGTTGGATTAAAACCACAGCAAACAGCAGTTAGCAGATCACTGGAATAGTTGTTCTCATTAATTCTTGGAAATACTAAATTTTTGGCAGGAAACTTTTTGATATCCTCAAGGCTTTGTCTGTTCAAATTTCAATGAATAATTTCACTATAGTAACAGAATTCCACAGGGAACCCATAAGCTTCTGCTCTTAAGAGCTAGGTAAGAAGGGAAAAATAAATCACAACGAATAAGGGAAAGCATTCCTGAGTTAATGAAAATGTTGTTATTTAATGTACTGTTGGATTTACTTTTTAAAATACACCCCTTATAGTCAGAGGCTTAGAAACAATTAAGTCAGTTTGTGAATTGTGTTTAGGAACAGATGCAGCTGAATATGTAAAGGATGAGAAAATAATCACTGGAACGAATGGTTCTCACCCTATAAGCAGTTCACAGTTTATTAAAAATCAGCTGCCACATTTTCCTCCTCCTTACCTATTTCCTTCCTAATATTTGCAGAACTAGGTCAGACATAATGTCTTTATACTAACAAAGTAAGAAAGTAATTTCTCCCTATTCATTAAGTTCATGTTTTCAATCATATCGTAAGTATATTAAAATATAGATGGAGCTCCAACCACTGATCATAAAGATGAAGATTCGGCAAATAGTTCAGCAAATAGTTTCTACATCAATCATGGCACGAAGATACCTTCTGGGCCAGATCTTTAACTGGAGAAACTTTAATGAAGCTGATTCTGCATCCCTGGAGGACACATCCTTCTCCTTCCATTCCATTTCTTTACCACCTACTTCTTGTCATTCCCTATATTCCATCTCCACCTTCCAGCAGAAGGGAGAGATTCACCTTGTTGGTCTCACACATCAAAAAACTCCACTGTGGCAACTAGCCACACATTTACAGAACATGTATTGTTCCCAGGATCCCAGGTTCTTTACAGACTCTATTTTATGGAATCATTTTGTTCACAGACAGCTCTGGAATGATGTAGAGCATATAAATATATCCATATAGGTACATATAAATAGAAAGCAGCTTCTCAACACAGTGAAATTTAGGAGATTAGGAGAATACTCTAAAATGTTTCTTTACTAGAAACCCTATATAAAAGTACAGTTGTTGAAAACAAACTAAAAAATACAACCAAAGAGAAGTTGCTTTTAATCTGACATCAGAGGTGCCCCGAGAAGCTGTACTGGTATATGTGGGTTTATTCACACCTTATCTGACACTAGAATAGCTTATTGCTTTAGACAAGCCCTTAAAACAATGAATACCATGGGGAACAGAGAGTTTCGCTCTCCCTTTGTGTTGTTACCAGTCTCTTAGGGCCTCATTTGTGGTTGGCAGCTTTAATACCACCATAATAAACATAACACTTCTGGGCTGGTCATTGTGATTGGCACAGAAAGGGGAGAAATTAGTAGTAAACTTGTATTTCAAAATAACACAGCTCTTCCAGCTGAGCAGCACAAATCTCAGTCTACCCCTCACCGGCCCAGAGTGGGTAAGCAACACTCACCCAGGAAGCATGGGAAAGCCGGCAATAAAATTCATTTCTCTCAAGTCACAACTCAATATCCAGACACCAAACAACCCTGCCCCATGTGCAGCTGTGCCACAGTCTCACAGGGCAGGACCTACACTGCAGAGTAGCACCTGATGTGACATCCTACCAGTGGGGCACAGCTGGTGAACCAGAACAGCTGGTTCAAAGCAGAACCTTCTGCCTGCCTTCCTTCTCCACCAATTTCCCCTCTCAGGCTCTCAAACAGGTTTCAAGTTATTTAATATCCAAGATCTGCCAAGGCCATTGCTCAAGGCTGAATGTGTGACTGTATAGATTCAGTTCCCAGATATCGTGTGCTTTTTCTACAGGAAAATGTCATTGCACAGCCCAGACCTGAGTTCTGCTCAGGGTTCCAGCAGCAGAACTGCCACTTTCACAGGAGACAGAGACTTCTTCACTCAGGACTTGCCAGCTGGTAGCCAACCAAATGACCATTCATTTACACTGGGGGACCAAGCTCACATGGTTCAATCTGGGAAAGAGCTGCTTTGGAAGGTTATGGCTCCTCCTAGACCAGAAAAAAAGAAGTCATATATGAAAAAGGGTCCTTCCAAAAAATCTTTCACATTCCAATCTGCCTACATTTCCTTCTTAGAAGGAAATGCATTATATTATATTGATTTCAGTCCTGCATATTCCTTCTGACTCGCCTGATTAAACTGATGTCTGAAATTGTAATGCCTGGACAACTTAATAGTGAACCCCATGTACATCATATTTCTCCACTGTTTTTATTTCATATTTCAGCAACTGAAAGATTATTTATTCAAAAAGCCCAACCACCTCCCTCTTTATATAGAAATTATTTTGATGTTTGTGGATGAAAGCTTTCCAGTGTCAACTAAAGTCTTGCTATTCCAGTTCAAGGGGAAACACGTACCTCTTCCTGAAGCCACTCACAACTCCCTGGATTCTGTTTCATTACCCATTAGGAAAATGTTCTCAAGGGCTCATACATTTTTTAAGGAGTACTTCTGCCTCTGTCTGCTCCACAAGGTGAGTTTCCAAACCTGTCTGCCTAGAGGCTCAGGTACAAAACAACCAGGGAGCGATGGGTTTTCCTGCATATGCACGAAGTCCCTCCCAAGCCACTTGTAGGAGCTGAGGGTCATCCTGTGCTACTGATGTGCTTAGGAGGTTGTGCAAGATGAAGTGCAGTCTTTTCTACCACATCCAGTTTGAAAACAACAGTCAGTCCTCTTTTTAATGAGGCATTTGATTTGATGTCCAAAACAAACTAAATTAAAATATTCTAATCCCCTAATTTATCACTTTATTCACTCACTCTTTCTTCAAGCCATTTGCCAGAGTTTCGTTTGCAACTAACACAAAAGAGCTAGTCTGTATTAGGGGAAAAAACCCCACCAACCAACCAAAGAAACCAACCAAACAAAAAATCTTGAACACCAAACTCTTCCACGAGCTATTGAATAGACCATAAAAAGCTCTATAAGGCTCATCCTTATAATTTCCTTTTTCATCCTTAAAAATTCCTTTTGCATTTATCTTCCATCTTCTATTTCCATGTAACAGATTCAAGAAACATCAGAAGATAACTGAGCTGTGGAATGATCCTATTTGGGATCTGGTGGGCAAAGGCTATGGGCAGCCTCACATTAAACTCAAAGGTTCCCTCATCGCCTACGTGTATAACGAGCAAGACAGATTTTGGAATGTGACAAAATTTCAACATCAGCCCCTGAAACAAACTCTATGAACATGGAAATTTCCATCGTGCTTAGATTCTGAAAGAGCAGACAATAATGGGCTCAGGTAAGGAGTCCTGGCAGGGCCATCTCTGTTTAATTTATGAGCTCAGTTATTTGCTTTACTTAGCAGGCAGCCACAAGAAGAGAGAAGACCTAGATTATTTGCCTGCTGAGGTGCAGAGCACTACATTGAGCAGCTAATCCTAATATTAGACTGTACCTTTAGACTTCTATTTACTTAAAAAAATAAAAAGAAAAAAGAAAGGGGAGGGGGAATAGGAAGACTTCCTAAAAATCAGAGAGGTAATTCTTATTGACTACATTTCTGCTTGGCCTGGCTACCAATAGCACACAAAAAATAATACAATTTAATTACAATAGTAATACTATTTTACTAAAAGTCTCAGATTGTTCTGGAGAAGGCCCTGCATTGCTGGGTAAACATTTGCCACTTCCATGAAGGGATTGCACAGATTCCTGTGAAGAGCACAGACACTGGGCAGATGCAGAACAAGAGGTGACTAGATGAGTAATCACCACCTCCCTCAACACAGGTTAAGGGAAGAGCAAAATTGCACAAATATGAGAGAAACATAAAAAAAGGATCCTACCAACACATCAGTCATTAAATACACAGTGAGGCAGTTTCTGCACAAATTCCAAACCAGGCTGCACAAGCAGCAGCCAAGCAGCATCCACTGCTCACAGTGATGGGGTCTGTGCCTCAGTCAGGGCCAGACTATTTGCTGGGTGGGTCAGTTTAAAAGTGAAAATTAATTTGCCAGGTGAGAGCTCTCATCTGCAGCAAGTTTATATTCTCCAAGCGCCAAACACAAAGACTTCACAGCTGTTGAGCCTAATCCCAGTTTAATGAACAACTCTCATGGTTCTGTTGCAGAGCTCCTGTTTTGCATCAGGAGATGGTGACAGGGCTGCCTACACCCTGTCCTGGCTGCTGCACATACAGAGATGAGTTTCCTCATATCTGTGCCAGAAACAAATGCATTGCTGCTCAGTCTACTACCTTTGGAAAAAAAAGGATTGCTGGGCTCAGACACAGAGACAAAACCCCCCTTCCCAATCTGCCCTGTGAGAGCACCAGGCAGCATAGCCCTGACCCAGCCTCTGGGATCCTGCCTACACAGACAGCTGCAGTTTGTCTGTGCACACCAGCAGCTTTTACTTTGAAACATCTCCTCAGGCTATTTTCTTTGCTCTGGTTAAATTCAGGGATCCCATAAACCTAATGAGGTCTCCCTGTGGAAATTTCAGAAAAGCCTAAGGAAACTCCGTGTCCAAATACCACCAGAATTGCTGTTCAGCTGCCCATGCTCCTTTAGAAACTGCAGCCTGTTCCCTTTAGAAACTGCAGCCTATTCTTCCTCTTGCTCTGGAGACGTGGCTGTATTTCTCAAGTGACTTCCATAAATTCTCAGGAATTTAAAATAAACACAACCTTCAGGTGACTCAGTTGCTCCATGCTCCCTAGTCCATTCTCTTCCATTCACTTGTGCTTAACAAATAAAGCCTTCAGTAGCTGATTAGTTCACTACCACTAAGTTATGTGCAGCTCATACTGCAAATTATTTGATCCTATCAATTCCCAGCTGCTGCAGTTTCAGCTTTTCTATTCTCCTTCCTTGTCTGTTTGAACTGAAAAGCTCATGACCACCTATGCCTTAACTCTTATTATTTTTAACCAATGCCCTGGATGCATTTCCTATTGCTTCCTGCTTAATTTCCCTTGCATTTTCCTAATGCTCAGACCTTGTGTCATGTCACAGTCTAATCCTAGGCAAAATGGCCTCAGCTTGTCTTCTCTAACTAACAAGAAAAGCAAGTTCTTTGAGCCAAACTTCCTTCTAATTTACCCAAAGATGCTGGTTCCCCAATAGCACCATCAACACTAATGGAGCTGCCAAAGGGGGACACAGCAAAGCCTCACCCACAGCTGCTGGCATTCACACTTTACAATGTACCAGGTAATAGATTGTGATACTTCTCTATGGAAAATTCAAACAAAAAAAAAATATAGTTTGGTATACATATAGTTTAATTTGATGTGACTATCTTTTGGATAACTTAATAATCCACTTTATTGTACTGCTCTATTTACTGATGTTTCTGCTGCTAGGAGCCCGGACTTCTTGTTTATTAGAGTGAAATGAAAGTTTGGTAATGATTAATTTTAATGGTTTAGCAGGGAACCTGAGGATAATGCATATTGGCTGTCAGGCTACAGATAAATTTTGTCCATTTGGTTGTAAAGATTTCTGAAATAAAACCTGTTGTTTGCTACTGTAGAGCAATAGTTGGGTGAAATAGTGTTTTCTAAGGAAGCCACTGATTATGCAGCTGGGCTCAGGAGTCCCAGACAAACAGGCTGATACAACATCCCAGTTCTGATATCCCTCACGCTGAGTGCTGATGTAAGAGATTTGAGAAGACTTTGTGGATGTAGCAGCAGTTTAGAGCCAATTTGCCAGGCAGAATTCCAGAAGAACCCAGGGCAAGGAGTCAAGAGATTTGGACCTTACTCCTAGCTCTTTTAACAGCCACTTTTCCCTCCTGTGCCTCAACTTCCCCAGCTGGGGTGCACATCAGGACACTGATTTCCCCTGCATGGGAATGCAGGGAATGCATCAGGGGTAATGCATGGTAATGCATTTCCCCTGATGGTAATGAGCACTGTGTAAGTGCTCATTACCATCAGCTTTGGCAGCAGAGTGTTCCAGGAGGATCTGAAAGGGCTTGGAGAGTCCATCTGCAGGTGGAAGTGGTGCCTAATTGGCTCTGGACTGCACTGCTGAGCACCCAAATACTCTCCCAGTCTTCAGGGCAACACTTTTATTGAACCTTTAGACCTTCTGGAAGCTGCAAACATCCCAAGGAGACAGGCTCTATGTGTATGTTTCTTCCAAAATGGAGAGAAAAAGGGAAGACGAGAGAGAAGAAACTTTCTTTCCCCTGCATTATCCTAAGCTCTTCTGCTTCAGAAACAGTATAATGTTTCCTTAATATATAAAAATTTCTTTAATATGTAAATTTTTATCTGGAGGCTATCCCTGCTTCTATCATGACTTCCCTGCTTAGGAACTGGGCTGGAGAAAGGAGGTGCGGGTTCATTTGTGGGATAGACAGGTCAGGCTCTGGCAAAAGGAGTTTTAAAAACCCTTGTTTTCAGCTCTTTTTCAAGCTACTTAATTTGGAATATAAATAATTTACACTGAAATGATTAATCAATGCACTCATTATACCTGCATGGTTACTTAGCACCAAAGGAGGTAAACAACATCCTGCAGGATAGCATGGAAGATGAACAACCTTATTCCTCAAACCTACAAATTAATATATTAAGTGAACATCAAAATCTCTGAACAGAGGCAATATTAACTCAACCCACACAAAGCAGCAGGCAGGATCAAGGCAATAGTGCATCTGTTCTAATATTTCACAGTGCAGATCTTCACTTATTTGCCAAAAAATATCTATTAAAATTTAAAGGGAGTTGCACAATTTGGTGTTGACATAATGAAAAAGAATAGTTAACTCTATTTAAGAAACATAGTTAAGTATATGTAAGAAGCACATCTATTCAATACAATTCATATCAGTTTTTGCAGTGATGGGTTGCTAGTTTGCATTAAATTCAAAGGGCAATTTTTTAAATGTCATTTGAAATTTTAAAGAAACTTAACTAAATTCTTCTACCAAAAGCATAAAAAATATTCTTTCATGCTGACTTTTTATTTCCTATATGTATTTGTTCAGTCCAAATTCCTACAAACATTCACTTATTAAGTAATAGTTAATAATTCCAGTATAAATTTATCTTTTCTCTCTCTTCCTCATATCTATCTCTTTTACATTTTGAGTTACTGAATTCCAGCAATAAACATAGTAAAATAAGTAATGTGGATAAGATAGATAATGAGAAAATATGAGTTTGCATCTTAAATTGGCACTAATTTAATAATTAATCTACTTATCTAAACCAGAGTAGAAAAGTTTAATGGAAGGATAAACTTCACAGTTTTATCAGTGTACAGACAAATGTTGGTGCATGAGGAAAAGACACCAAGCACATATCTCAATATACAAATCTTAGCAGCTGAGCAGGAAAAACAAACACTTATTTCTCACCATATCAACTTATTCCCTGGAAATGTCAAGGAAACTGGTCAGACCCAGGGGATGGTAAAGCAGAGCAACACAGCAAATCTCAGCTTAGAGAGAAAATGAGCAATAAGTCATCAAAAGGCCATTCACCTGAAGAGAAAACATTGAAATAAGCAGACATCTTAAAGCAAAAGCAGAATTTCATCAAATTAGTATTTTCAGCTGTAGAAGAATTCCTCACTGATCAGGGGCGTGGGTTTCCCCTAGAGGGATTGGACAACCCAGCCTTAACCTAACAAGGGACTGATGTCCTTGGGGTCACATTGAAGGCCCAGAAAGAGGAAATGTTACGATGTTGCAAGAGCTAAGACAAATGTTAGACCGGATGCTTTAACCACAAAAAGGGCTGTACCCAATGATGCGGTGCCTTGACGCTTACCAATGAAATAGAGTAGCAGATGCGTGATCGAGGCTGTGCAACCAATCATATATAGTTGGCTGCCACATGCACAAGGGAAATGTGTATAAAAAGAGCGTTGTTCAGGCAATAAAAGGAGAACTATATGTAATCGTATCGGTGTGATTGCCATTACTCGACAATCCATGGGACCCTCTTCATTCAGCCACATTGAGTAAATTATGTCAAAAATCCCCAACTCAGAAAATTGTCACAGAAGCATCTCCAGAAATCTGGGGCAGGATGGTTGAGTTTGTTTGCTTGTTTTCTTTTTATATTTGGTTGTTTGTGGTTGTTGTAAGGTTTTTTGGTTGGTTGGTTGGGTTGGGAGGTTTTGTTTGTATTTTCTTTAGTTGTTGTGGCTTTGTCCTTTCAGGGCTCCAGTTTTTGATTTACAGCTGGGCTTTGGCCACATTTTCAAGACTGTTCTTTTGGTGGAGACTGTGGCAACCAGAAAGATTTGGGGGAAGGATAGGGAGAAAGAAAGCATGATTTGAAATGGAAAATATGAAAGCAGGAGTACTCTTTACACCTCAGTAAAACACTCAAAAATCCTAAATTTCAGAAAAAAAAAAAACAACCTTATAATTGTACAGGAAAGCTGTGACAAAATGCATTTTGAAGAAGTAATAAAAGTCCAGAACTCCACATTGAAGAGATTCTCTTAGACCTTAACCAACTTCCCAAGGGATCAGCCCTCATGTAATGAAAGGCTCATCAGGCTTCCTTGGACTGTTTTGGTCATCAAATCTCACAAAGAAACAAATTGCAGAACACCAGCCTGTCCTCACTATTTAGAATATAATCCTACCTACATTATCACACCTGCTTTCTCTCTGCTCCAAATATCGGTGTAGAAATGACTACAACAGAGTTTACAACAGACAAATAAAACAAAACAATGCTACCCTCACACCATTACAGTCCCCAAAAGAGCCATAGCCAGGCAAAAAAAATTGAATGGAAATTTTCTGTGCAAAAAAAATTGAATGGAAATTAAGAACTGCAACAGGGCCTCTTTGGAGTTTATTTATTCTTAAAAGACAAAAGATTCTGAGTACATAGAATTTGGACACAGAATTTGTCCAAGAACACCTTGGATGGGTTTCAGAGAAGCCAGCTTTACCCTGGCCATACCCCAGTATGTCTCCCTAAGGCAGTGAAAAAGCAGATTCTCCTGAAAGTAACTTGGAACAGAAATCCTTGGTCCCCGAATGCTGAAAGGTTTGGGATACTCAAGCTAAACCATATGCTGTTGTTTACCTGTAATTCCATGACACCTACCCACACCAACTGTGCTGAAATGCTCAGCTTTCTTGGAAGTGATCCCTCACTCTTTGCAACCGGCAAATCCATCGCTGGATGCCTTTACTCAGCAAGCAGAACCTGGATCCCTGGAGCTTGGGACATGACAAACGGCACAGAGCATGTCATTGCCTTGTCTGCCCCAACAGCTCAGCTGCTCTCTGGCTTGCAAGAAAAATAAATATTTGCTCCTTTCATTTGTCCCAGTAGGACTGGGAATGTGAAATATTTGCTGTAAGATTTATGATGGTGGCACAATTTTCTCTCCATCAAAAGAGAAAGGCTGATGCATGAATAATCTATAGCCACCACAAACTGAACTCCTGATTAGAACTATTCGACACAAAATGAAGTCTCTTACATAATTAAAGGAGGGGGGAGTGGTTCTTGGTGGTTCATACAGTAGAAGATGACAAATCACTACTCAAAATAAACCTTATTCTCCTGGAAATTATCCAATTAAACATCTGACAGACACTGACAAATGTTGTATCCCCCTTCCATAGCAGCTGAATCTTATGAAGAAACTGTGTACTGTAGATTTGTATTTTTAAATGGCCTAGCAGAGACGTGAAATTCATCCTCACCACATTTCTTTCCACTCAAAAGTCTATAACCTAATGCCACAAATAAAGCTATAAACCGAAACATATTTTCTCATCTTTTTTTTTTTAAGTGTTGCATCTCATCCTCAAAAATTCACAGGGATGAAGAAGACAAGCCAGTATTGGTACTGTACTCCACACCAACAGTCTTTACCCACATTATTCCCACCTAAGAAATTCTAACCTAATTTTGGGCACAGCAAGGAACAGAGGGCAGGGCAGGGCATGTATCCAGATCCTTGATCTATACAGGGTGTGTCCATCTGTCCTTTGCCCAGCACAGGATCCAGCCATGAAAGCAGATTATGGAAAAAGCTCCATCCCCACTCCACATTTTGAGCTGTGATTCATGTGCTGCTGCTTGAAGTACTCCCTTGTCCCATGGTATTTATCATAATTAATATTCCTTTTCTGAAGACCAGTCACTGACCATCAGTTGCCATCACTGCTGTCCTGGGGCTGGCTACAGGGCACAGTAAGATCCTAATAAAATTTTTTGATAGGTAACTTTTGTACTAAGCAAAATCTCAGCACAAATTAAAAAGATATACCCTTCAAGTCATTTAATTTCAATCACCAAGCCCATGTTATTCCTAAATGTACTCATAAAACTTAGAAAGTGAATTGCACTGAAAATGTGACAAACTTCCCCTAAGTTCTGAAGCTGTAAAGAACACCCAGTTTTTCATCAAGCTCTTCCATTATCATCACACTGAAGACCAGACCCACAGTGAACTCCTTCTATGGGCTGTGACTCCTCAGGTAATATTTAATTTTGAACAGTACAGATAGAAAGAAATGGGAACTCCTGTAAGCAGCAGGAGTAATTATTCTACTTGCATAAAATAGCAATAAATTAATCAAATCTCTGGGTACTTCAGCAAAGTTGTGGCCAGCTCTAACAAAACTGTATGTGCCCTGAAAGCTCTCAATGCATAATGGCAACCGGACTTTGAAACTGCCAGTTCAAAAAGCAGCCAGATTTAAAAAGCAGCTCCCTGCCACTTTCCAGTTTCATTAAAATCTTTGTCTTTGGAATGAGACATTAGAAATGAAATGCTTTATATATTCATGAAATACAACCCAGCTGTTTGCCATGCTGACCTTTTCAGCATTCTGTGTTTCATATTTTGATAAGCCATGTACTGGTAAGAAATCTCTCCCACAGCTTTTGTCAGCAGCCCTGACTCTGAGCCCTGCATGTTCCCATATAAAGAAAAATAATGCAAGAATGTCAACAAGCAGCTATTTCAAAGCAATGGGATCTCATAGGATCTCACATTTCCTTAAACTGCAGAAGGCCAGTGTGCAGGTTTTATAGTACACAGGGAGTCATGCTTCCTGCAGCCTTTATTAAAAACTACTCCACCAAAAGCAGTATCAAAAACCAGATCAAAAATAAATTTATTGGGAAAACTAAAGATAAATGCACCATGTTTTTATGCTCTTACAATGGATTTTGAACTTGGGAACGTTTGTACCCACTGAAGCCTCCTCTACAAGCACAGGCAGAAAAGCAAGTTGATTAGGTAAAATTTAAGCACTGATACAAAAGCAGGAAGTGTACCTTCAAAAAAATCAACAGATTCTGACTAAAAATTGTTCCAGAAGCTTTCGGACTTTGGTGCAGACCACTGTGATTACTGAGAACAGATAATTGCTTTAAGCTCAAATAATGGCATTATGTCTCTAAGAATTGTTAAATCTTTTGAGATGATTATTGGAAATGGAGTTGTAATCTGGGCTGTGGCTATTCAGTTTCTCTGTCCATTCTATTTTTCAGTTTAGTGTTTATTTTTTAAAAACAAACAAAAACCAAACAACAACAAAATTCTAAGGAAAAAGTTGGTATTTTTAAGATATTTATATCAAATGCAAAATTTAATCACTGAAATAACCAGAAATATTGAAAATAATATAACAGCTGTTTCATAAATATACACAAGACATTGAAATCACATTCAAAACCAACTTTGTTACTATGGTGACTTTAAAAGGCTCTGTCAGTTCAAAAAATTGCTATTCTAAATGTGCTGAAGAATAAAAAATTACAAACACACTCAGACCCTAAAGTTAGATATTTGACAATATTGCTCCTCATTTACAATCCAAGAATCTGAGCCCAGAGTTGCACCTGAAGGGCTGAGCCTTTTCTTGGCCTAGCAAGAGGCACCCAGACCCAGGTTACCCCCAACAGGAGCTAGGGTTAATACGAGGTCAAGAAAGGAGAATTTTTGGGTAGGTGCAAGAAATGCGCAACTGAAGTAACCTGAAAATGAGCAGCCCTGCTTAGTTAGATGAAAGATTTTTAAATCCTCAATTTCAAAATCCATCATTTCTACTGATATCCCATTCTTAAAAATCTGTTTTCAACACCACTTTATGGGGACATGCTCAAAAGACTATTCTGTATTGCATTAAATATGTGAATTTCTATTCATAAATTTGAATTTCCTCAACATGGGCAACATCAGCCTAATACAGAAATTATCATTGGGAAGTTGGGTTGTCCTACTCACCTCCATGTAGGATACATGCAGTTTTGGTTGGGGTTTTTGGTGTCTTTATCCTTTCTTTTTAAAATAAATCTCCATTTCTAAACCTGTGTACATTTAAATTCATACCCTCATTACTTGCACCAGCAGAAGTGTTTCACATTTAATTATATGGCGCAGGCTGACAAACATACAGACCCTTTCATAGGGTCTTCTTAAACATATGGATGGAAACCAAACTAAAATACCACTGGAAGAAATTCTAATATTGAATAAAATACTTTCTTATCTTACACAAGACTACATTATGAAGCCACCATTTTATTATTTAGTTTATTATTTGAAATTAAATAGAATAAAGTGGCTACTTCATCTTGCTGATTTAATAAGTTAATAAAGTCTTCTGGCAAATATGTATTTGATGTATTGTCGAACACAAAAGCTCCTTCTCATGCTGAGGAAAATATTTTAAAACATCTTCCAGGGAGATGCTGCACCCTGCACTGTACTTTATGATGCCAATATTTACCAACAAGAGGGACTTAAATGATTCTCTGACACAGCCTCTTCTCAAGCTTTGCCTGTGCTTTTCCTGTAATATGGTAAATTTTCTGCATTCTTACAAATATCTTGCTGCCTATCACATTTACAGGTGGGGCAGGGATTTTTTTAAACATTCCATTTGATCAGCAGTCAGGGGAAAACTGTAACAAGAGATGCAGTAGAGCATCCCATGTGGAATGAGAGAAGTCTCCTACTCTCAGGTGGCAAAGGGATCAAAGTGCCCAGTTCAGGTCTCCGCCAGCTCCACCCTCAAAGTGTGTTTTCCTTCCCTTACAGTCATACAAACATACTGATAACTAAGGTAATTAAAATAGTTAAGCTTATCAGATGCATCTATGACGCTGTTATGGTTTGGTTTGGGGGTTTTGCTTTGGATTTTTTTTAGTTTGGTCATCAAAACATGCAGTAATTGAGAATGTCTATCAGGCTACTAACACAGCCAAAAAACAGGATAAAATTTTGGGAGAGAGTCTGTTAAATGGCACTGGGTGATCAAATTCTTGTCAGTGCAGACCTAAAAAGTTTTAATATAACTAAACTATGTCTTGGTATTCTCGCAGATAACTAAACACTTTCATACATGCACTCCTCTTCATCAGGGAGCTGAACTTCTCTGGTATTATAGCTGAAACCAGTAAAAACATCTAGAATTATATATATATATATATATATATATATATATATATATAATTCAAAAATGACATCAAATTAAAAATGGTCTGTCAGAAAGATTGCTCAAAAATGAGAGGCTGTCTGTCCCCAGACTCCAGCAATGTACATGGTGCCTGTGAAATATGAAAACTGGAAAATAACCTTGAGCTGCCTCTGTACCCACTATTGTTCGGGGAAATACTGAGAATTTCTCAAAAATGCAAAGCCCACCTTGACTGGGACTTTTCCATATGTCGTCCTTAGGGTCTTCATTATGCACAGCCTTTAGTATGTGATGGAAACTAATCAAAGTGAGACAATATTAGGCCAGAAAGGCAAAGCTAGGCAAAAGGAAAGAAAAATAGAAATAGACGGCATTATATGTCCATATGAGGAAATTAAAATGTGACTGGAAAGGAGCAAAAGTCACTTAGAGGGGAAATAATCAGAAAGAGAATTTGAAACAAAGGCTTTCATCTTCTCTGACATTGATTCTAAAATCTTGAAGAAATGAGCACAGTTCTATTGAATGTTATTTAAAAACAATTCATATATCACAACCAAGCATGTCAAAAAAAGATGAACATTACAGCCTTAGAAGTATTTTTTTCACTCCCTGCAGAGAAGTGCCTCATATGAAGGAAGCCAGAGCTGGAGGAAACTATAAATATGTTTGCGAGATATGTAATAAAACAAGATTATAAACTCCTAAGTTTAGGTGAGATAAGGTAATACAAACATTTGCCTTTACAGAGCAATGACAATAAAAGAATTATATCTGCTCGGTCATCTCAGGAAGAAATGCAATGTGATTAGGCAATTTTTTGCATAATTAATTGTGAATTAATTTCTTTCACTCTAATGACTTCAAAGAAAGGCCAAAATTCAGACATTTGCTATGTACTACTCAGCCCATCAACAAAAAAAAACCTCACCTGGTTTGGTTCTTCAAGTCATAGGACTGGATGATGGTTGAATGAAAACAAACCCCAAAACACCCTGAAATGAAAGGAAGGAGAGGGGGCTGAGGCAGATATTGCCCACTAAGTTCATTTTGAAAATCTGGTGTCTGCTTTTCAGCTGCCACCAGACACCAAAGCAAGAAACATCCTGAGAAGACTGGGATTAGTCACAGAGCTCATGGGAAATTCGCCACAAATCACAAGAGATCCAAGAGTTCAGCCCCTATGAAAGGATACATGAACTGGAAGGGGGCAAGGAGTGTAGGAGTGGGCATTTCAGAGAGCTGAGAATGACTTTAAATATTAAAGCCCAGGAAAACATGTCTTACAAATAAAAAACCTCACACAAGTCCAATAACTACACTGTGAGACCGTCAGCAGATCAGAGCTACAGATAAATAAGTTAAGAATACTGTGAAGACCACAGCTAAGAGTACACTGGAAAACACACACTCTTATCACACACAAGTTGAAATCATGATTTCTGGAAAGAGCCTAAAAACACACAGAATGAAGATTTTTGTATGGGTTTCCATAGGCAAGGGATCAGGCCCACATTTTGGGAAGGCATGGGTGTGGCAGGGGGGTGGTGGGGAGGGAGTGTGTGAAAGTTTTAATTTAATTTTACTTTATTTTATTTAACTCCTAACTTCTTTTATTTTTCCATTTCCATCATAGCTGCCTGATTTGGTTCCATATAAGTAATTATTGAAATAGGCTGAGGAAGTGACATCTGAGATTTCAGAATTAACCTAAAATATGCACCAAACCTTCCACTTCTCAGAGCAGACAGCATGGGAGGCTCCCCACAGAGTACCTGTGAGGCATGAAGATACCAGATGAATAAAAAATACATTTGTAGCAGCTATTGTAGCCCCTTTCCATGTCAGAGGAAAAATTCATCCCTGTGCAAAGGACCAGCACAGGACACAGGGCACCTTAGCTATCCACCTCAGCTTTTGAGCATGGTGCTCAATGGGGCTTCTCCAGAGGCCACAGCACCAAGGGCTGGCCCTTCTTCAAATCAAGTTGTAACTTTTTTGCTGGGAAACTACAGAATAACCAAGCAGTAGAAACAGAATTATACAAGGCAGAGCCACCAGCTGTAATCAGGAGCAATGTCTCTGTACTTTTGCGCACACAAAGTTCTCCACATCCTGTATTGCACAGAGAAACCTGAAATGTGGAACCACCAGCAGATCACAAACACCATTAAAAATAACTTGTCAGTATTTATTTGTGAACATATGGGATGCATCCATATCTCCTTTTGCAAGGAGATTTTTGCATGGGCAAGCGTGATAGGACAAAGGGGAATGGCATTATGGTGCAAGAGAGTACATTTAGATTATGTACAATAAGAAATTATTTACTCTAAGGATGGTGGGGTCCTGGAACAGGTTAGCTACAGAGGTTATGGATTCCCCATCCCTGGAAGTGTCCAAGGCCAGGTTGGAGCAGCCTGGGATAGTGGAAGGTGTCCCTGTCCACGGCAGGGGGTGGAACTGGATGAACTTTAAGGTCCCTCCAAACCCAAACCATTCCACAATTCTATGATCTGCTATTTAACAGAGTTCTACTGTGTCCACAGCAACCCCTAATTAAAAAAATTATCATTGCATAAAGCAGCTCCTCTTCCACTGCAACTCCAATTCAGAGCCAGAAATGCTCCACAGAAGAAATCCTTAAAATACTCGTCTTGAAGGAAAACAGAAACCCAAATATTTTAAGTGGGGCCAGGATTAGTGGACCCATAACTATGAAGAACTATGTCATATAATCCTACACTCCTTCCAGTGTTTTCCTAAATTAGGGTCTCAGTGAGTGTGAAAGCACTCAAGTTTCACATTAGATGTCACAGTAAATAATACTGAAATATGGCATCAATTTTTTTGTTATTCTTGAAACACTGTAATAATCTTATAGCTAGAAATACTGAAGCTTCACTAAGAAATTAAAATCAAATATCACACTACTCATTAAAACAAAATCAGAATAAAGAGACTTAAACTCAACCACAGTAGTTTCAGAAATAAGAAAACTGTTGGAGAATGAAACAATATAAAGTAAATTGAGATGCTAATGCAATAACAGAAGGGAAGAGTTCAAATCATTACCCATTGTGTCAGAATTGGTATTTGAAAAGGTAAATGTTGATGAGCCAGACCCAGACTGTGCTGGGAACACAGAGGGCAGCCATTCTGACCATTTTAAATGGTCACTTAAGAAATGGGCTGGGCTGTGCCTGACACATGGGGGATTCAGCTATATAAAATAAAATACATCATAATAAGAAATTATTTAGGATGATCGTATCAGCTGCACCAAAATCTGGTGTAAGTCGTTAAATCAATTCTACTGCAGTAACTTCCCAGCACTTCTCTTTTTTGGAGAGCACATCTTTGACCTGTCCTTCCCTGACATGAAAAACCATTACTTGTAACATCCTGAATGTATAGTTTTTAACACATAAGAGTAGTTTTGCTGCTTTTCTGCTGATCTCAAAAATCACAAATATTTTTCAAATAACTTTAATTTAATCAGCAAATTTCCTGTTTTAAGGCTCTTTCTAAATATTTTTGTGTTATGTCAGTTATTTTTCACTCATCAAGTCCTGTAGCTACTTATGGATTAATGTGTGCTTGTGGAAGTATCCTCTTGCAGACAAATTAAATTTCGTCACTCACTGCACCAAATACAGGAAACCAAAACAGAAAATGTCCAAAAAGGAGACCAAATATTTTATCACTGAAAACACACACACACATAGATATAGTTGTCTTCTTCTAGACATTTGCAGAACTCAGAGAAAGATCTTATTACCATTTTATAGGAAAAAAAGTAATTTTACTGATGAAGGATGGAATAGGTATTCAGATCTCACACTGTAAACAGAGAAAAAAGAGCCCGAACTGAGAAACAGAACAGAAAGAAAATTACGATGATGAACAGGAGCACATTCTATTAAAAAATAGATTTTAATCATAGCTATTAGATTACGTGAGCTTATTTGAGTCTAAGACTGAGATAAAGCCCCTGAAAATTTAAGTCCTGTCACAAGTCTTGAAGGTTTCAATTTTTTCATCTGACTAATCGCTAGATGGAAGAGCTTTTTTTTGTGCGTTAATCTCAAACTGAGATGTAACAAAGTAACTTGGCTCAGTGGAAGGAGAAGAGTTATCTGGAGTCTAATGAGAAAGGAAAGCTGTCTCAGAGGAAATGCCAAAAAAGTGCCAAATTGGAAAATTAAAAATATTTCAGAAAGGATACACAAAAACATCTACCCTTTCCTTTTACATGTGTTCAGTATTTCTAACCACAGCTACACACTGAGGTGGGATAATTATCTAAGTATCTCATTGTAATGTATTCCAAAGGTGCAGGGCACAGACACCTCTGCTTTATGGATGGGCAGGAACAGAGCAACTCTCCCAACCTGCACAGTGGGTCCAACACACCAGGGATGGACCAAAATCATCTCACCTGCAGCTGGAGACAGCCTTGCCCAGTGACACATCCAGGATTTGCCAATAATGGTGGAAATTGCACCCAAGAAAAGCAGCAGGGTCCCATATTTCCTCTCCACACACTGCCATCCCCAGAGTTTAGTCAAGGCATCAAAATTCCCTCAGCCTTAATAAAGACATCACTGGGCTGAGGATCTTCTCATCACTAGAACATATGTTTTGCTGGATTGGAATTGTGAAATTTAGGTCATCAGTTCTTGAAACAATTATTTACCTAAAAGGAACCAGAGCTCCAGAAATGGCTGAAACCCAGATTTTGAACTAGTGTTGGTGGCATCCAACCCCATATTCACCCTCACAACAGGTGAGGGCTGTCCGGAGCAGCTCAGGTTCCTCAGGCACTACAGGAACATCAGGGTCATCCAGGACTTTCCACAACTGTATTTCCTCAGGAGGGATTAAGAATGAGTCACAACACAGCCTGTCCAGATTACCCACAGACATTTTTACCAAGGTAGCCAAATTCAGTTTGTTATCACTTGAAAGGAGATTGAGCTGCTTCCTCAAGATTTTGTCTGCTCACTACCACCAAGTGAACCCACCAGTAAGGGTGTTACAAACAACTGAGATCTTGAATCTAATACCTAAATATTCTGCTCAATTCAAGAAAAATTTGGGATAGTTTGAACCTAAATTTTCTCCTTTGCTCACACAAACTGAAGATTGTGAAAACCAGATGTCAGTTTGGAGCAACCAAATATTTCTGCAAGCTTTGGAGGTTTTCCTCCTTTTTTTGTGGATGATTTTATTGGGGTTTCTAAATAACCACAGTTCACTAATCTGTAATAGTTAACTTACACTCTTAAACATTTAATTCTCAAATACACTCTGGTTTGTGTTTTGTTTGGTTCTGCCTCCCCCCCGGGAAAGTTTGGTTTTCACAAAGATTATTGCTACGTATTTAAATTTGAGACAGGTTCTGCAGCCAGCAGGTGCTCTTCTGTCAGGTAAATTGTAATAATTAATATCTGCCTTTTAAGGTAAAAATGGACAGGGCATTTTGTTTCCTAAGAAAGTAACAAAAGGGTAAATCTATTTGCTAGACCAAATGGCCTTCACTACAAGCACAGTACCTCCAAAAAGATAGCAGTGAGCAGACCTGAGCTTATTAGATACTTGTCAATACTGGGGAGCTGCACCTGATGCAGGTGACAGCAAGGAAAAAGGATGACTTTAATATTGCTGCCATCCCAGCAGCAATCCAGTTAGGCAGGGAGCAGAGATATTGCAATAAGCAGCACTGCTGCACACTCAGCTGGCCTTCAGCTCTCCAGTTTTCCTACAGACTGTAGAATTTTTCATATTTTGGCCACATAATTATCATGTGAGACAGGGGAACTACCCCTCCAACTTACACAAATGTGCTTTTTGTGCATAAAGTTCCTTTAGTCTAAGAGCCCCTAAAAAGAAACTGTACTAATTTTGTGCTGGCATTTGTCAGAATAAGCAATTAAAAATATAGATGAAAGAAGATGTTTTAAGGCCATTATTATTGTGGAGTCCTTTAGCAGTTTCTTTTCCCAATAATTTTATCCTGTGTCTTGAACTACTGGAGTTTTTCCACTCTTGTCTCTATAAAGACACAAACCACACTTTTTTGCCAGTAATTTGGGACAGAATTTCCTCCTCTATAAACGGTCATGCAGCCCCAGTCTCTCCAGAACCTTTTTAACTAATTCCAACAGTTTTTGTGCTGTTCCATTAGATGAACAGGGTTTACAAAAAACCCACAAAACATCAGCCATTAGAGAACACTAATTTATGAGAAAAATTCACATAGAATTGTTGAAGAGAAAAACAAAATACTCAGAAGCAGCAGATTTCCTGGGTTTAATTTAAATAATTTAAAAATTCATATATTTATAAATTTTATAACTGTTTATAAATATTAGTGATAAGCTGTTAGATTATAAAAGGCACATTACCAATAAAAATTAATATTTGAGTCTTTCATTTCCAAAAGCACAAAACTAGGAACAACCAGACTGGTGTTGCTGACTTAATCAGCACATTGGTCTGGTATTTACTGGAGGTAAAGACAATGCAACCACTCAGAAAACAGGGTAATAATCAAACAAGCTAGAAAAATAGATTTTATATTTAATTCTACCCATCTAATTTTAATTTTCAAAGGCATTTTCAGCTTAAACAACTTGAATGATTCATCTTTCATCTCTCAGCAATGATGCTACTTACTTTAGGGTTTTTTTTTTTGTTGATAGGAAGATTTTACTATAAAGGAACATGAGCTTTTATGAATGAGTTACACAGGAATGGCATTTAGAGTTGATGCTTAGAAAAGGAAAAATGATGACAAATATTTCATTAAATTTGATTACATTTCAGCCTTTCATGTAAGTGAACTGCCTTTCTTTCTCATTGTCAGAAATCTACATTTGGAATTGTACAGTGACTGCTTTCTTAATTATGATCTTGCTCAAACTCGATTGAGTTTTTCTCTGTCTCGATTTCTTCCTTTTTCTCCTGCTGCTGCTAATTAAGATAAATATATCAGAAGTGCTATTGCTGAAGGGAAAGCTGGAGCAAGTGTCATTGGTCCCTGTGATATTTCAGCTCATTTTGCCATGAGCTGTCAGCAATAATTTAGGACCAAGTGCCAAGGATCATATTAATCTTGATAAAATTAGCAAATGCTCTGTGATGTTGACATCCTTTGGTGCTAAATGACATCCCCCTGGCAGGACCATTACCACTGAGGAAAAAATACTCTTTTTTCCTCTGAGAATAGCAAATGAGGGCATAAGGTGAACACGTATTTTTTCCCCAGAAAGGCTGAAGGACAAATTCAAGTGTTACTTTCTCTAAACATTTAGCCTTTGTTTCAGCATCACTGGTGAAAATCTGTGACAGATTCTTAAAGGATATAAAAAAGCTCTTCTGAGGCCAAGGGATGAAGGAGGAAAGAAAACACAAGGAAGGAAAGCATGGCCCTTCCTGCAAACAGACGTATGGACATGTCCACCTCGGGTACATCTTCCTGGACACAGGATTTTCCTAAGACTTTCCAACCCTGGCTCTGTACAGCAGCCACAGACAAAAATCACCTTCACAGCAAGTGACTGTGTCAGGCTGAGCAGGGCTGTCCCATTCCTTCCTTTCCTTGTCCACATGACTCAAGGCATCTATACATCTTTTTTCAGTCTGAGGGAGAAAGAGCTTCTTTTACTTCTCTGAATACAACCTCCCCCAGCCAAGGAGACACTGTAAATAAGCCAGAGCTTTGTTATGCTTAGGTTAAAAGCTTCCTTAACCAGCTATTAAAATCTGTTTTCTTTGCACCCTTGGACAGGCAAGAGGTCAGCTTGTGAGATTTGTTCATCTGTGTGATCATCCACACTTATTTTATGCTCATCATGGACATTTCCACTCCTCACAAGGACTTTTTTATGACCTTACACATGACCCGAACCACTTCTTACAGGACCAGAGACACCAATGCTGTCACAAGGTGCTAAAAACTTATCACACACTTCCAAAACTGACCTCAAACCTTTCAATGGGGTGCATATCTGACCTGACAGCTGAATTAAGCTCCAACGAGCAGCAGATATTTACTCTCTTTGAATAAATATGCTGATATTTTCAGAGGGGTAATGCTCAGGCTCTATCTTCACAAGAACCTGGTCCCTGCTACAGAGCTCCAGCCTGAGTGTGGCCATTTGCAGGACTGGGATTTGCCATAGCTGTGCTAATGCATCTTAATACTGAAGTGACCCTCAGTAAATTCTAGAGTTTATAGATTTGCTGCCACTGCAATTTAAAAGTAGACAGTTCTCAGCAAGGTTGAATTAACATGTGTCAGCACAGATTTACACAAGCTTAGCTGATAACTTCCTGGCTGAAAAGGAGGAAAAAGTTATTTTTAAATGAAAGCCTGGAATTTGTAAGGAAAATGCAGAATGCAGAGGTGCAGATACCTTCTCAAAAGGAACCCAGTTCCAAGTGTCATTTTTACACTTCTGATTTTCATCAGGAAGGATTCTTGTTGGAGCTTTAGAATTTTGAACATACATAAAATAATTACTATATAAATGCTACAGAATGTGATAATGAAAACATTAAAGGAGATCCATTATGTTTGGTAAAAAGTGTCAGACATGATTCCATACTCTCACTGAAACTGTTGAATTAGACTACATATGGTGTATGAAATCATTCGACAAGTTAAAAGCCTCATGATTTTGCCTATAAAGTTTATGTAGTCTACTGACTGGCTGTTCCTTAGTTTAATTTTCACTTTAAAAATAGGGAATATGAAATAGAATATCTCTCACCCTATTTAAGGCTGGCTGCTATGACTGATGAAGGATACTATGGTTGCTTCCTGAGTACATTAAAGCCAGGGACGATAATTCTCGCAATACTGATTTTTCAAAGCTTTGCATTAACATAGAAGAGAAATCTGTTAAAAAACCCAAACAACAAGTGTTCAGGGACATTCACATACAGACAAAAATGTGCACATCAGTACTTAAACTTGAAGTAAACTTATGGATGGCTTAATACATATTCAGGAGTGTTTAAAAATATAATTACTGTATTGTCACACTTCTTATTTCCACTGGAAAAATGTGTGCATACAGCTTTCATAATCCCTGGTCACATAGGAATGAATGGATCATGTAAGATTCAGATTTTGAGAACAAGACACTGTTGGAATAAAATTTCTGCCTAAGAAAAATATTCTCCACAGAAAAGCAAATATAATCTGAAAGGACCTTATCAATGAGGCAGGGGATGTAGGAGCTGGCTGTTCATACAGAATATCTCCACCAAATCCCTCTCCTATGATTTCCATCCATTGGATAAGGCCACACTCTACTAAATAAGATTCAGAAGACAAAGTGTCTCCAGTATTATGGTGGCATATTTAAAGACTGTAACCCATGGCCAGAGCTTTTAATGCTGACTATTGAGAAACTCTTCTGCAGAGCCAAACACACTCTAGTAACATCCCCCTAAGTTTTCTCAGCAGAGAACTTTGCAGCTCTACTCCTTAGCCACCCTGGACAAAAACTGCTATAAATTTGTCTTCCCTTCAAACTATTGCTGTTACTTATTTACTTCAGTCTAGGACGATTCCTGCTCCAGTGCAGAGATTATAAGAGATAATTATGGAACAGGTGACTTTTTTTTCAATTTTTTAAAAGCATAATAATTATTTCCTTGTTCTTGCATAGGACTTAGAGGCAGCTACAGGTTTCTTACCAGCAAAATCTTTGCAATAAATAGCACATTTTTATGGAAAGGACAATGGATACTGAAGCAGGATGAGAGAATACTAAAGGAAAAATTTTCAGTATAGGAAGCTGCCCTAATATCTACAAGTGACACAGCGCATCAGATGTTACTCAAGAGGATTTTGAAGACATTTAAAATGTGCTCAACTCTTTCTTGCAACATAACAAGAGTTAAATGCTTTTAAAATCTAAGCTATTTCTTCTGAATTACAATTCCTGTTGTCAGTCCAGTTCTCAACAAGACATTCCATCAATCATTCTACTAGAAGGAAACTCTGAGTTTGAAGACACTACTGAAATAAAAGAGTCTCATGTTTCAGTCATAACATTAATATTTATACTAAAGCTCTCCTTGTAACCATGACAAGCAATTAAAGAAACTAAAAGCTATTAGGAAATCCAGTTTATAAGAGAAAGTTTGTCAGCTTCTATTATCTGTGCAAGACTGCAGCTGTCATGGAGCAATTCAGCTCTCACTGCTGAGGTACAAAAGTTTAAGAGCTCCCAGTCCCATCCTGGAGTTTGCAAGTCCACAGGGGAGGGAAAGGGAGAAAGAAATAGGATGGCTCCTTCAGGGACATGAATGTGCATCACCTTTTCTCACCCATTACGTGCTGTAACACAGGCACTACCATCAAAGCAACAAATAAAAAAATTTAATGATGCTGGAACACTGATGAACTGCTCACTACTATCAAGGGCAACTTGCATTTCTTGTAAATTAAGAACAGCAAAATCACCTCATGTGTCTGCTAGTATGGATCCATTCCTGCCAGGAGAATGCAAAATCTTTCGCACAGGTTTGGGATTATCCAGCTGCCAACAAGAACATAGAAATATTTAAATAGTTCTCAACCACAGTCCAGACACAAACTTTGCAAAGCTGAATGGGCTTGAACATGAAATCTGGACTTTCTACTGTTCTACTGTAAGGAGAAACAGCAGGAAAAAAGAAACACTGAGACCAAAAGCAAAATTCAAGGTCTTCAATTTGAGTCAAATAGACTGTTTATTTCACCAAAGAGCAGAATGAAATACTGAATTATTTTGATTATTAAGGTTAGACTTTGTCATAAAATCAAACCTGTGTTCCACAGGTAATCCAGTCATTTCAAAATTCAAATCAGTATGAAAAGCCTGAACTGGAATTAAGATGTCATTTGAACAGTTTCTTGGTTTATCTTAATAACCGTAACAAAAAAGAAATTCTGAAGGTATTATTTTAACTTCACTCTGCTAAGAAATCAACTCAGACTTTCTGAAAACATTTTGCATTTGATGAAATTGCTATTTGTGATCAAAAACAGTTGTTGAAATTTCCATCCAGCTCCAACAAAGATGTTTTCAAATATGTTCTCTATATTAAGCTCATTACTTTGATTTTAGAAAATGTCAGACAGTAAAATTTAGCACAGATAATAATGTAAATGAGAAAGTCTGTAAAACCTAAATTGACATGCTGTCTTGGAGTTGGAAGAGTACTTTCAGCTTATTCTTTTGAATACCATGAATTTTTCCACTCAGTTTAATGTAACTATCAATCAATTAACAAAACAATCAGAATATTCTGAATTTCAATTCATTTTACCAAATCTCCACTGAAATGTTCAATTAATTTAGTTTACAGATTACTATGGGCTTAGAAGCCCACTGTGATCCCCGTGCTTCTGCTTAGCCAGGAGGAGCTGGCTAATAAAGAGGAATGGGAGCGATGGAACTAGCCCAGAAAAAAAAACAAACTTTAACAACCAAAACAGCAAATGTGGCACAAGTACAGAGACTAGATTCCAGACCCCTGGGCAGGACAAAGGCAGCCAGGTATAGGGACACAGGTCCAATCACAACATGAACTCAGAATATGACCTTATTTGAACTAGGCATGGTGCCAAGTGGAAACAAGAACTGGAAACTTGACCAAATATAGGGTAGTACTCTTAGCATAGTGGCTCCCAAGAACCCATGGTTCCCATTGTGACCCAACTAGGTGCCCCGCTCAGTATACTGTCTGCCACAGTCTGTGGCCAAAGCCCTCTGTAAAAGCATCTGCAGTAAAGATCTCAGCAGGATGAGACTTCACGATTACCACTAAAAAGCCATTACATTTACCATGGGAAAGACTGCCTGCAACCCGAGGTGGGCATGAAGTAGCTGGGAAAAGTTGACTTCAGAATGGGCAACCGATTTCTGTGCCAGAACACATAACCCTTACAGTGTGGGGACATGTGGTTTGTCATAAGAGACTTCTTGTGTCAGAAGACGCTCTTCACAAGTTTTTAAGTTGGGCCAAAAATTATGGTTTCCTCGTGGATGTGCAAACTTCACGTGGACCCATGGTCCTGGGACACACTGAGTTACTGTCTATGGGAGGAATTCACAACGAGACATGCGGCTCTGCCTCAACTAACACCGATTTGGGGAGTCCTTTACAGAGCAATATGGGGCAGGACTCCAAGAGAAAGTGAACCCACCTCCGTACGCACGTCCCAATCGGACTTGGAGGAGCGCCTCCCGCTCTGTGGGCGGCCCCTGGCCTCTCCTGCACCGAGGACCGGCAGCGGGAATACCCCTGCCACAACCAGCGGATCGGGCTCTCACTGCTCTGTATGTGGCAGCTGGCGAGCCTTTGCCACAGTTGGCACCGCTCCGGCCGCCAATACCCGTCTCTGCTCCCCGAGCAGTGGCCGGCAAGCCCTTGTCTCGGCTGGCCCCGCTCCGATGGCCGGAGCCGACGTTCCCTGTTCCACAAGTTGGCTGGCTCTGTGTGCCCACTCCACTCCCCTCTCCGCCGCGGCCAGCCGGGGAACGATCTTTCGTGGACAGGCACCGCCGGTTCCTTCCCCTCTGCACCGCGGGAGGGGGAGACGCATTGCCACAGCACAGCGCTCTCACGGCTTCCCGGTACATCCGCAGGGAGGACTCACGCCTTCAGGGGCTCCGCTTCCACTGTCGGCAGATACCCCGACTGGAGCCACGATCACTCCTGCCCCTTCGCTTTCACCAGCCCGAACGGGACAATCACCTCCTCCTTTCTCCCCCCCGTGCAGCGTATAGATCGGCTGACTCGATGTCTTTTACGGTTCCACCACCACAAGCCGCGCCGCTCGTCATGGGCGAGGCTGCGCCGACAGCCGCCACGGTAGCGGCCGGCCACCGGGCAAGGGAGCTTGTAACCAGCCGCTCTGCACCGCAGCCGGCAGCTGGTTCCTCGGTAGCGGCGCTCGCAGCGCCGGCCGTGGACGCCCCCTCGCCTGCTCCGGCTCCTCCAGCCGGCCTGGCTCCCATCCGGGACGCAAGCTGTGATGCTGAAGATCCCCAGCCCGCTTCGCCCCCCCGCTGCTCCTTTCAGGTTGCCGGGGGACACGGACAAGGACAGCAGCGAGCACCAACAGCGTGTCCCTCAGCTGGGGCGTGCCCTCGCAGCTGGGGGTCGGCCCGACCGTGCTGCGAAATCTGAAGATCAGCGTTTGTCTGGGGATCGACATTCCCTTGGGATCAGCACCTTCCCTGGGACGGGGCCCTCCTTGCTCTGTGGGGTCCCTGCCGTGCCTCAGAGCGCCCCCTGTGTCCCACTCCCATTCAGCGGGCAGAAGGAGCGGGGTCCCAAAAAGCTGAGGCTTGGTCCATGCCCGGAAGGGGCGGGGGATAGGCGGGAACGCCTGGGAGATGGCCGAAATGGCTGTTTGGTGGGGTCGGGCAGTAAAGGAGAAGGCGCTTGTCCTGGGACGAGCATAGGCTGTCCCAGGGGCTCCAAATGACGCTGGGGTAAGGCAGCAAGCCAAATGAGTCTGGGCTCGGCAGCGGCAACGCCCCACTGCTGGCTTCCGAGGGAAAAAAAAAAAAAAAGTGATAGAGATACCCACTATCTTCACTGACATCTCAAAGTGCTGGAAGGCCAGGAGTCAAGCTGGGCCCAATTGGTTGAGTTAAAGGCTGTGGCCATGGAATTACAGCGATTTTCTCACATACCTCTGAATTTGATCATAGTTTTACACAGAAACGCAGAAAAGGTAATCCTGCACACACAACCAGCAGGAAGCCCGGAGGGCTCATATACAGAAATAAGATGAAGGATATCTGAACCATTCATTCACTCATAACTGTTATTCTTAAGAGCCTTGTTTTAGAAATGTGTTAAGTGACACCATCCAATTAGAGCTTGGGCTGTGGCCAAGCCCTGACTCTACCTGGATGGGATGATTGACTATCAACCCTGATGTTTTCTGCATCCAAAGTATGAAAGTAATTTTGGCTTGGCAAATTGACCATATATCTATGACAGCTGAGCCTGCTTTCAAAGGGAGTTTGGAAAGGCATTGTCTGGACGTGATTTCCAATTCTCTGCTGATTTGAGGTTTATCAGCTGTTGCAGACTCTGTGATGACAATCAGTGCTATAGTGCCTGATAATTATACAATGTCACGTGTTATTGATTATGTGCATTATCTGATTAATTCCTAATCATATGGTTTTGCTCTGATGTTTCCTCATGCTCATAACCAAGACACACCTGTGTCTGGAAACATATAGAAGCAATTTGTCAATGAAGCTTTGTCATCATCATAGTATGATGTCCCTATTAACCTTCTTCAGCTGTTGTCCATTTCAGAATTCAGCTGTTCTCTGTTTCAGGATCAAGAAGGACACTCAGTGATGTCAAAGATCAACATCTCCAGCTAATGGACCTTCTCCTGAAATTCAGCTGTTTGGACTTTAAAACCATGATCATTCATTGCATTTCCTAAAAGACATCACAAGTTATTATTTGGTTTTCTCATATTATAAACCTTGTCTCAATGATATGATAGGGATTGATATTCTACAGGTAATCTCCCTGACCATTCTAAGTCAGCATCTGATTGAGGTTCTGATTGACAACCAGCAGATTGCTAAGGGAACAACCCTTGAGCTGTGTTTGTTCTCCTTCCTGCAAAGGGCCCTACAGAGGACTACAAATGCCACCTTCCTCTTTAAACACAAAAGGGTGACCTGTGGCAGCAGCTCTTTGGCCACAGAGAGAAACACAACTTTCCCAGGCATTGTTCTGGGGAAGGCTGTGAGAAGATCAGAGAAAAGAATGAGAAACAATTCTTGCTGCACCTGGGATTGTGAGCATGTGGAATATGTTATGGAGATTTGTTTACCAAAGGGTGGTTTCTTAATTAGCCAATGGTGATGGTGCTCTGGTTGGAGGACCAATTAGGTCCAGCTGTATCGTAACTGTCTATAAAAGTAAGGGCTTCTGAATAAAGATTATTATTCATCCTTCTGTAAATGCATGGAGTCTATGTAATTTATCGCCCGATCCTGTCCTGTTGTGCTGACATTCTTAGGTTTAGAACAAATATAAGTGCCCAAAGTGCAATTATGAGTTAATGAGAGGGATTTGTACTTTATGCACACAGACACCAAAGCCCCAGTCGATACTAAAGACAGGAATTCTTGGAGGAGATAAGGAGCTGGAACACACAGATTAGCCTTACAGATAAACCAGAGATAGCTGAAACACTCATTGATTTGATCTTCTCCCCCTGCCCTATTTAAAATGTGATATAAACATGACCTTCAGAGAACAATTATGTGAGAGAGGCACTGCTGCCATCCAACAGCTTCCAGCACAGGATTCCTGGTGGGAATTTTAGAGCTAACAACACTCAGAGGGTGTATGTTGCTCTCCAATCAATATTTCCTTGTGAACAGATCTACTTCCCATATGTATGCATAGAGGAAAGACTTTTCACTGCAAAAATGTAATTGCCAATGCACACATAACATCTCTGGGGAAAGTAACTTTTTCTCCTCTAAATAAGAAACACTTAAACAAATAGAATTTGCTTCACAGGGAATTTGAGAGACTTCAGAAAAATGTTGTGTGGAACAGATGAAAAATCAAAACATTTATTTATGTGAGGTCTGGAATCTGGCATGAGGCTTGATATTTTTTTTCTCCATTCTTTCATTCTGAAACATTAACAAGTACCTGAAAAAAGAAAACAACTATCCATTTCCCATTTCCTACATGAGGCAGCTAGAATGCTTTCTTGTTCACAATTAAAACTCATCAGTGATGTATTTTTACTCCATTTTTATTAGGATAGAAATAGAAATTAGGATAGAAATTCCTGTAGGAATACTTGTATTTTGGTTTTGTTATCTTTGGTTTGTTTCTGTGATGGTTTGACCTATGTTCCCCAGTTCTGACCAAAACACTTTGCCCCAAGTTGTTTCCCTCATGTTAATCTTCCCTGTTTTTACTGACTCATTCCCTAATCCCCTCCCAGGACCCCTGTCAGTCATTTGGCCTCCCATCCCCTCTTTCTAGAACCTTCCAGCAGGCACATTGAGTGATTGGCCAGGGGTCAGGGCCCTCCCTCAAACTGTTCCTTGATTCGTGGCCCCACATGTCTGTTTTCCCAGGCTCCACACCCCAAGTTTTTCCCACTGGCTGTTTGATGTATCCCTCCCTTGTTTCCACCCCCCATGATAACCTGTTGCAGGAGCTCAGTCTATGCCTTTTGTAGGAAGTTCATATGTGTTGTGGAGCTGCTTTGGGCCCCGGAATAAAACTTGGATTTACCCTTACCAAGAGTCAGCCCTTTCTTCCTCCGCCAGCATCAGACAGCTTCTCCTCTGACTTTGGGTTAACAACCCTAGCGGCCCTCCTGTGTCCCCCGCAGTCAGCTGCGTTGGGCTTGTTGGGCAGTGACCAGACGGTCACCGAGAGGACACGGCGACAAATACTGACTGGAGAAGTGTAAGATTTTAAAATCTTGAAGGTGGTGTTAAATCAAAACCAGTTTTTAAAAACTCAAATCTTCTTTTTTTTTCTTTTTGACTTGGAAATTTCTTTACAAAAACCCCAAGCATATTGTTACACTCATAGGTTATGGTACAGTGTGGTTTTACTTTTGAGACCCAGATTGTCATTGTTTTAGGAAAAGAACAAAGATCCTAATTTTCAGAAGGAGTGAACACACAGAATTTCTGCTGGACTCAGGTATAGCTGTAGGCATTTGAGAACTCTTGAAACAAAATGTATCATACTCAGCCATTGTTCAGAGTCTTGTGACTGTTTATGTATAAACAAAAAAGAAAAAGGGTTATTCCCACAGGTTGGACTAGATTGCTTTTTAATTATTTTATGCCAAGCATAGATATTTTGGCAAATTCGAAGAAAAGTCAGAATTCCCTTGAGCACAGGTTCTCAGGTATCTTTTCAGCATCAGGTATTATTTCAGAATGTCTGAGTAAGTAATTCTATGTGTGTCTCACATTAATTAGAAGAGAAGTGAGATGTGAATGCTACATTTTAATGACCATTAATCTTCAGGAAGATGCTCCAAGGGCTGAGCTCCTCTGCTTTGGAGCCAGGATGGAAGAGCTGGGGGTGTTCAACCAGAGAAGAGGAGGCTCCAGGGAGACCTCAGAGCCCCTGCCAGGGGGGCTGGAAAGGGACTTTTGATGGAGGGAAGGGATGGAGAGACAGGACAAGGGGGAATGGCTTCAAAGTGCCAGAGGGCAGGGATAGATGGGATACTGGGAAGGAATTGCTCCCTGTGAGGGTTGGGAGGGCCTGGCACAGGGTGCCCAGAGAAGCTGTGGCTGCCCCATCCCTGGAAGTGTCCAAGACCAGGTTGGATGGGGCTTGGAGCGCCCTGCTATAGTGGAAGGTGTCCCATAGCAGGGGCTAGAACAAGATGAACTTTAAGGTCCCTTCTAAGCCAACTCAAACCATTCCATGCTATTCTGCTGCAAAGTTGAATAAAACAGAAAATTTGAATTTTAGATAAAAGTGGCCACATAGAATTACTAAAATCAGAAAACAATGAATGGATCAGTGACTATTTCTTGAAAGTTCTCCCAATATAATAAAAATATTTTTGGCCATTAAAAGAAATAATAGAAAATCACCTGGAATATTTTACAAGGTGATAAAAGAGGATTTGGTGAACATGATTGATATTCATCTTCAGCTGCTTGAGTTATGAGGAACATGTGCCTTACTTTTCTGCAGGAATATAACATGATCTGTTTGGGATAGGGAAAATATGAACACCCTGAGCCCCTTCAACAGGGCTGTTCAAGGTGGGGCAAAGCATCACAAACTGGGCAAGATTAAGATGACAGACTGGAGCCTCTGCTTTCCTTTCCCCCTCTCTCCCTTCACCCTCAATTTGATGTACAGTAGGATGTCAAAGCCATTGTTGAAGTTGATCCCAGCGTCATCCCAGGTTGGCAGCAGAGAACAATGAAATCCTTTTAGAGCTTTGTTTATTTGCTCAGTTGGCATTAAATGATTATATCAGGTAAAGGTGTTGAGAGAATGTTCTGGTTTGAAAGCAAAACTAGTGAGAGACTCCAAGTCAGAAATACAGTTTATTGGGAAAAGAAAACCAAAATACATACATGCAGTAATACAAAAGGAAAACCACTGACTAAGTCAGAATACAACCTGACACTCTGTTGGTCAGGGTATTGGTAGCAGTCCAGTTGGATTGGTGGCTGCAGTCCTCCTGGAGTGGCAGATGTGGTTCTGTTGGAGTATTGATCCTGTAGAAAGGGTGTAGTCTTCCTCTGAAGATCCAGTGGAAAAGACAGCCATTCCTCTGGGATTCTAGTGGAAAGGCTGACTGTTCGGTCCCAAATCCCAGATTATATCCAGGTGGGGATGCTTAGTTCCTCCCTCCTGGGCAGAGCATCTCACAGTGGGCTGTTATCATTTTGTGAGTCATGTGCTAGCTCCATTAAACAGAAATAGCTCCTGGAGGGAGTTACCTCTGAGTTATTCAGAAAGGCATTGATGGGCCCATTAACAGGAGATAAGGACAAAACAATGCCCCTCCTGGTTTCAGCAGCGCTTTGAGGATGGGAATAGAATATATCTTAATATTGTAACCTAGGACAGAGAGACAGGCATGAAGAGTGCAGGTTCTGTTGTGCTGCAAGCTCCTGACTGGGGGAAGGGATGATGTGCTCCCTTCTCAGCACCACTGTGCACATCAGCAGTAGAATGACACAGGGAGACAAGTAGGGAAAGCCTGTCTCCCTCACAGCCACACCAAGGAGATCCTACCGATGATCCTATTGTAGAATTATTGCTGTTCCCTTGAAATGACAGTTTATAAAATAAGTAAAGAAGCTTTTCACCATTCATCATTCACGCACATCATCCACAACAGCTGAAAGAGAAAAAGGTAGACCAGACTTTAATACATGCAGGATCATCACATCTCAGTAGTTTGTAATTTAAAACAGATCAGTAATTTATGGGAAAAGCCTTCCAAGAATCAGTGCCTTCCCTGCAGTGTGGCTACTGCATCATCATCACATCTCTGCTCCCCATTGTCGTAATTATATTTTCTTTGCTAAAGGAGCTCCACATTTAAGCCGTCCTGAGATCCAAAATAAAGGTTGAATCAGTTAAAAATAAAAAAGAGCTGTTCACTTAAATTAATGGAGAACAATCACTGAGCCCAACAGATCACTACAAGCAGAAATTATAGGGGGTTTATGACACGTTTTAAAGCTACTTTTGGAAGGATCTGGGTCAGTAAAAATTAAGAATTAATACAGAAGAGGTGTGAAATAGAAGTGGGAAATCAAAATATTCAAAACAGAAAAGTAGAAGTTAGTACTTGTCTTCTATGATGGAATTCCTGGTGGATTGCAGAAGTTCATTATATTTTCACTTGCCATCTTTATCCAATTTTTCTTTTACCTCTGGAATCCCAAAATCTCACTGTTAGAAACTTGTGGAACATTTTTTTTTATTGGCTTTCTCCTTTTGCCATTAAGTGTGGGTGACGACTTCCTGTCCACAGAACCAAAAGGCGTAATCTCTGCTGATTTCTTGGCTTTGATAACCATTACAGTGTCCCTCAGCCACCTGTCACACAGCTATGAAAGAGGGTGTCAAAGACTGAAAGATTAGGATCCTTTGGAAGGAGTAAGGAAGATGAGCAAAAATGGTTCTTGTGAACAAGGGTTTGCAAAGGAAACCCTTAATTTTGCAGTCAGAAGTTCTCATATGATATGTAAGAATGGAAACTGCCACCTCAGTATATATGTTCTTCCATTACTCTGTTTTCTTTCATAATGGGATGGTTTTTGCACCATGACCCTCAGATACCGACTCTCTGGAGTGTCAGCTTTTTTCCCTGAATACTAATAAACATGGTAAATTGAGCTTGAATTCACCCTGAAAGGTGCAAAATTAACAAAAAAGGTCAGGGCATGTGTTTGGATGAGGACAGAATGTGCCATGCTTGTACCCTCACCAAGGCTGGTGGGAGCCCAGTGCACACGGAGCACACCGATGGGTGTGGAGCACTTCCCCCGTGCTAATCCTGGAAATCCTTGCCTTCCAATCCATCCCCCACAATCATTAGCTTGTGTTATGTGTGTGTACAACTCCCAGTTGAAAGAGCAGCTTACTGGAACTTTGAAAACAGAAAACATCAGGATTTCAATCTGATCAAGTGAGCTCTGAGTTCTGATAGACTCTTGCCTGGGGCAGCTCTGATTCTCAATGATTAACAAACAATTGCAGTGATTTCAATGGTTCAGCATTTGCCAAGAAATGAGGGAGCAAACACTTGTCACTGTACCATGCATAGGGAAAGGGAGGTCTTGTGACTCCAGCATCCATCTCCCTTACACCTTGAATTATATCCTCCTCAAAAGGCATAAATGCTTTCAAGCAATGGTGCATTAGGAGCTAATACAAAACATTAGTAAAGGTGTAATTTCATCTTGCCTTCTCTGTGAAGACTTGCAGAATTTAATTTCCAGAGGCACTGAGACAGTAATTAACTTGTGTCCATTTATGCTGCCCAGTTATGAACACTTCTACTGCACCTTGTTGAGGCAGAGGATTATTTAGCAGACTTTAGGTCACTGCTTCAGAGGACTCTTATTTAATGCTGGTATTGAAAAATATATTTGTGTTGAACATTTCTGTTGGATTGAAAAGTCTAAGAGTGTGGTTCTACTGGCAAGATCCTTCCAGATTTTTCAGATATATGTGCCTGCTCAGCTAATTTATACTTTTCTGCCTGGTTTGCTTAAGGGCTTTATTTCAGTGACTGTTCAGTGTGCTCCAGAAGTACTATTTGAGGCTCTACAACTACATCATGTTGAAGAGATAATTTTCTCTCTAGTTCCCTGCTCTGCTGGGAGCTGTTTTACACTATTAGTACCAGGGGCTTTCCCCACTTTGCTCCCGGGCTCTTCAGTACATTAAGCCCACCTGCTCGTTAGGGCACAGAAAGTCCAAGTAGTCACAGGGATTAATTGGACAAGCCATATGAAATTAAGACTTGGCTTAGAAAACTGCCAGCTCCTGCCCTCAGACACTTTCCCCCTCTCCTGTCCTGCTTTACCCTGAAGCCCTAAGCATCCTGATTGTAAATTGTGGTCATTACTTCAGCTGTTTGCTGCTGGGGAGCTGTGTTAACTCTGGGTCTCTAGTCTAGCTGAAAGAGCCAAGCCAGTCTCCCAGTCTGGTACAGGGTGATTCCCATACATGGATTATTTGATTTTTGGAGCTTGAGGTCCTAAAAATTGGACAGCATTTTCTTTGCAAGTTCAGCTGTTAGGCCAGATCTGGATTGTCAGCTTCAGAATTGATGACCTCAATATTTGCCAATCCAAAAAAACCCAAACCCAACAGTTGTGCTGTAATGGCACAGGAGCTCCTGGAGGTAAATGTCAGTATTTCCATTAACAACCCAGAGAAATCCTGATGTGAAATCAGCTCATTTTGGTCACGGTGCCCATTGGTGTCCTTCACCCTCCAGCGTCAGTGGTCTCAGCAGAAGCACATTGGACTCAATAGGTTTAAGGATTTACCTTTAACAACCCAACCAGAGCCAGGCTCCAAGCCAGCAGGCTCTGCTGAGTTCTGTCCAGCTTGTTGAAAGGCCTACAGGAGCCAGAAACATCACACCTAGCTGTTCTACAAGCCCTGGCTTTGCACGTCAGATATTACCAATATTTGGCAGCAAACATCACTTAATTAACAATCTCCTCCTTTAAAAGCAGATCTGTTCTTTTAGCAACATTCCTGCTGCTTTGAAGAATTCAGAGAAAGATGAAGCTGAGACCTGATGACAATTCCAAGCTGCTTCATTGCACCTTCTTGGCAAAGCTGTTCAAAAGCCCTGTTTCACTCCTGCACTGATCAATGGATTGGGTGCTGCTTTCAAGCTATAATACACATTTTGTTTTTTGATGATACAATGGAGAAGTTGATGTAAATAAATAAAAGAGAATGTCTTTAGAAACCCACCTTTCGAGGAAGGAAGATAAGATCACTTTGTAGCAAGCTGGAAAGTGTCTAAACTGCATCACAGCGCACTCATAATGGAATCTAAGCTATACATAGAGTGTCAGAGATCTAGATTTCAAAGGGGAAAAAATGCTATTAGAATGGTTAAAATGTTTTTAAGAGAATTTGCAGCAATGTTGCAATGTTTTTGCTCTCATCAAGGTGTCATTAAGACATACAAAACTCTTTCTTAGTCCAATTATCAGCTGATATCTCCAGCATGGCTGGAGCCTTGGCAGGGATTACAAAATAGCTCTGAGATACTGGAAAAATCTCAAAGACACACAACAAAAACAACAAACCACCAAAACCCAAATACCAAACAACAGCTACTATCACAAAAATAAAACAAGTCTGGGTTTAGGAAATGCAACTCATGAAATGCTGGTGAGCAGGGACACGCTTTCTGCTCTAACATCCAGCTTTCAACATGGGTGAAAATTCACTAGCCTAATCTCTTTAGGAAACTAAATTATCACAGCTTTCTCTCATAATCAATGTGGCACATGGCTTGGTTTTCCTAGACAGATGACAGGATTTGAAACATTTTAAGAGTCATATATTCACATATGAAGCTAGCACATATATTCACACATGTAGGATTATTTATCGAAAGAAGTTTACATTTCCTCTACAAGCTGCTAATAGCTTCTCATAAAATTAAAGACGTTAATTATTAGCAACTGATCTCTAAAGGTAAATTACCTAAAGTAATCCACTTTGATCCACATTAAATCCTCCATTGTGCTATTGATTTCTCAGGCTCCACTTACAGAATTTATGTTTAAAAATAAGGAAGGAATGATTGGTAACGGGTTGGCATTACACTGAAATGACTTAAATTCTTGTCACCACCCACAAAGTTTTTCCATATATTTTAAATATAGTGATTCCAAGAGATTCTAAGAGAGTCACTAAACACACTACAAACATCCCTCCAACCCTTCAGGGAATTACAGGTCTGGCACATAAAGGTTTGGGGGAAAGGATTTGGGGTGGGATGGGAAAAAAGGGTTAACTAGGACCCTGTCAGCTCAACAAAGAGTTGGAAATTGCTTTTCACCTCCTCAAGTTCCAGAGTCTCAGAGTTAGTACAAGGGATTTGCATAGACACAATTATATGAGAGTTTAATTTTCAGCTTTTGCTAGAAAATTTGCTAATTCACTATAGGTTCTTCTCATGGGTATTTGCTTTATAGTTCAATAATGTCAGGGCACAGGTCAGTCACTAATGCTCTCCAGAACATTTACCATGAGACTACTAATTAAATTAAACAATTTACGTAATCTCACTTTCCAGTCCTCAACCTGAGCACAAAGGCAAGGCAAAGAGAAAAAAGGGCCTCATAAATAGACTTTAATTCTTCATAAACATGAAGAAACTTGATGGCACCCACTATCCCAAAGTAAGAAGTCAGCCTACTGTCTTCATGCACCCTTGCACATCAACCATTAAATTTTAATGCAGCAGTAGCAGTTCTCATATGCAAGGTCTCTAATCCTCCCTCCAAAATCATCTGTTCCAATGTGATACTGTCTACCACCATTCAGAAGGGTTTGTGCACCCTTTGCACTCGAGGAAAAGAGGGAAGTAAAAAATTAAAATTTAATAAGGCTCTGTTAAGTTGAACAGAGATAAAACACACCATTTTTCTCAAGCATTAATTCAAATTAAGAGGCAGTCTGCTTCAACCACAGTGATTTGCATTTCTTGCTTCCTGCACACAGTTTTGTAAGTAGCAATTAGCTTACTTATAGGAAAGTTACTGAATGACGGGAACAGGAAAGCACCTCTGCAAACTGCAATAGCACAGTGTGAAATTCAGCAGGGTCCCTCAGCCTTGGACATCAAGTCCTGCCTGTGGAAATGTCTGCTGCTAGAGCAAGATATTCTCACTGTCTAAACACAGCTCCAAAGCACTGTTCAACTCCCTACTGACGGTAAAAGTTTGGAGTATCACCTGCTTAATCAACCAGCTCATGAAAGGATGAAAACAGAGTAAATACACCAGATGCAGTTTTCTAGAAGGGCAGTTCTGCTAATATGCTCCCCCACTGTAACTTTCCAAATCAATAAAAGCAGCCAGACAGAAAGCTTTTTGCTGCAGATAGAGACTTTCCTTGCAGGTCAGAGCCATGAGCGTGGCACAGAAATGAAATACCAAACAGCACAGGAGAAGCAGACCTGTGCAGAAACATTTATCTTGTTGAACACCAAGAAGTTACACTCAAACAGTGGAACTCTGTCAAAGTTACTGGCTCTGTCAAGCCCGTTTGCCCAAGCAGGAAAAATCAGATCAATTAAGCCACAGCTTTTACTGTCCTCAGTTTACAAACCTGTAAACATGGACTAGAGCACCCCAGAGTTTTGAACACTCAGAGCATTCCTTTATTGACACAGAATTGGGAAAATGAAATCTAAAACCAGTTATAAAATTCCAGTACTTTTTTTTTTTTTTTTTGTGTGTGTGTGGGATTAGGAGATGAATTGAGAACTCCCTTAGTTTTGTACAAGTCACAGGTCTCAGGACTCTCTCACTGCTGGCTACATTGACATTAGGCTGCCATGAGACTCAGCTAGGACTAAAGCAGTAGGAGAGCATTTTTAGCAGTTAGATTATTATTTTTGATTATAAAAGATTAGAAGTACTGCCCCACTTCACTAAGGAAAATATAATTTCAAGCCAAAACAGCAGAAGAAGTCCAACAGGAAAAGCTGTAACAAAGGACAAAATAATCCCAGCATTAAAACATTTGAGATTTTTATGCAAGAATGATAAAACAAGTAATTCCATGAAACCTGAAATAAAATGCACTTATTGAGGATGCCCAGTTTTGTATTAGGAAATTACAATGTAATGTTCTCTGCTGTAGAGTCCTGCAGCAGAGGAGCAGTCCTCAGCCTTTTTTATTGTACTTATCTATTGCATAACTACAGCTCCCACAGAATTCTTCATGAGTCCTTGTTAAAAAATAGCAGCAATAAATTTTCCTCCAAAATGCAGGTAGGAATCCAGAGTCAGCTGTTTTAAAATTTATGAAAAGAAGAAGTAGTTTAAACACGAGATGAGAGCAATTTTATTTCCATTTCAACTAATGCTAATGTTCAGATTTTAGTTATTAAAATTAATTTGCTTCAATTATATTAAAATCAGTGGAATTGCGTGCCACTGTATTGATGGATAATAGTAATAAGCACTAACTATGATGTTTGAAACCTCTACTCACTGTCAGCAGGAAGCATAAATGCAGCCACAAAGAAAGCAATAGAAAATGGAAAAGAAAACTCATTGCTTTCATAAGACAAAAGCAGAAAACTACACAAAAAAACTTGCTATCCAAAACCTAAACTTCTGCCTGCATTTTAGGTGAATCATACTTTGATACTGATCCCATATTTATGGGTTTACTGAAGCCTGGACAGCTATCAAAATTCATCTCCTACAAAGTGCTCCTGTGTTCACCTTATGGCACAGAGTTCATCAAATTCTCCTGTGCACTTCCTTTACATCAGGTAAAGCCAAAGACTCTGGTTTTCCTCCCATTGCCATTGCCAAAACCAGAGATTTTAATTCCTAGCAAAATGTATGGGTAGGGCTGAAGAGCAATGGTTGGAAAAAATATCTTCATCATCTTGGTAATCTTTAAAGGAGCTTTGATTGATCTTATTTACAAAAGGTTCACATGGATCTAGTTTTACTTAAGATTGTAATAGGTTGTAATAGGAGACCATAAGGCTAATGGAAGTAAAATTCTTCAATATTGCGATCAATTACCAGCTACCTTGCATTTATCACAAGTGACTGTTTTTCTTTGAGCTGATTTTAAGCCCTTTATCTTCTAGATTTCCCTTCTTCCTTTTTTTTCTTTTTTTTAAAAATAATCTTATTGCATGTTTAGAAAACCTTCAATAGAACACAGAAGAGAAATGAGTAGGTAAAGTATTTGTGCATTCAGGCAAATCCAACTGAAAACCAAACCCTCTCCTCATGGATGCATTGATCCTTCTCAGTTCTAACATTGAACAGAACAGAATATTTAGGAAAGACCTGCCACAGACATAATATCCCCAAGAAGACTCTTAATTCAGTGACAGCTGAAATTTATCAGGGACAACCTCTTTGAGGAGGATGATATTATGGGACAAGTACTCGTGTCATCTGCAGCATTCCATCTTGCTCTTGTTTGAGCAGCAGTGCCCACAGAGATCCACAGTGCTGGGAGGTAGAAGCAGACCCTTCCAGATTTCACTGGGATAATGATCCCAAACCTTACTAAAATATCTGCAATTTTGCTGCTGAACAGGTTTTTTATAACTTTTTTTACACAACTCAGAAGATCTCAGCTCTGTTGTCCCATGGTGCTGCCCCAGAGGCACACCCATGGTTTTGTGCATCCTCACAGACAAGCAGCAATTTCTCATCCTTCCAATGCTGCAGTCACAGCAGTTCACTGAGCAGCTCCTCATTGTTGATTTTGCGTAAAGAGAAGAACAAGCCCCAGGGCTACTGGATTCACAAGCAGGGAATTATTATTGTCTACAGCTCAAGAGACGCTGGAGTTGTAGAGACAGAACCAAATGGTGACAGCTCAGTTATCCAATTACTTACACAGCCTTGAAAGAAGGTGTGGTATTTAAAATACACAGGGATGCCACCAGTTGAAAATCTTGACTAAGAGACAGTAAAATAGAAATAAAGATTGTCTGAATGATTGAGAACTTTCTCTTGTGTGTTTTCATATACTTCCAACAAAGACAGCCTTTAGACAAGACAGTAGTGCAGAAATTAGAGTTTCAAAGCTTGGAATTCATTAACTGGATTATGGCATTTTTGTTTAAAACAGTATTTTAAACAAAACATGCAGGTTGTTCCTAAGCAACATTATTCCCTTAGTCCATAAAGCTGAGGAAATACTGCTGGATTGTAAATGTCCCCTTTGAATGGATCATTCATTGCACCAGGGTTTTCAGGCATGATAAATTATTCCAGCCCAAAAGTTTGCATTTACCTATAGTTTTTGTTGCCCTTTACTTCACCATGGTAGAATTAGAAGAGTTCTCTTTAGGGCTCAGGTATTATATTGCAAACTAACATGGACATTTGCTAACATTTTGATTTATTTTTACAGACCCCTTCAATGATATTGAATGGTCAAATGATGTGAGGTCAAACAGAGTTTGCCAAAAGCTAATGCATCTCATACTAGACTGCACATGAAATTTGTCTGCTATTATTCTTCCACCATATTATTATTGTTGTTGTTGTTGTTGTTGTTGTTATATGTATCTTCTACCTTTGGAGAGGACAAGACAGTCAATATGGGGATTCATCGCACAATAGGCAGGACTTTTCCAAGCAAGGAGCTTGCTAATGAAAGGATTGCAGAATGGTCTGTACATTCTAATAGACCTTGAATAAAGATTTGAGCTTTTCTTTTTCATTTTTTTAAACACCATATGAATTTTTATTAGTATATTACTCCAGACTTGTTTTGAATACGTAAGAGTCACCTTCCTTGTTGGAGCCTGCATAATGGCAGAGAGGGCAAAGTGGAGTGGAATGAATAAATAAGGAAAGATTACACTGTACCTTTCAAGGACAGGAACTACAAACAAAGTTTGGGGGGGTGTTTGTTTTGGTCTTTTCCCCCTTCTCAGTTTTAGCCTTTTTTTCTTTTTTCTCTTTAAACTTGTCCACCCCTCATGCACTCTTAGGAATGACAAACATCTGTCATACTTTGGGACTGGTAATTAATTTTTTAAAAAAATATTATAATATTTTTCTTTCAACTGGAAGCAGTCTTGATAATTCAAGCTTCAAATTAGTTTTTGCCTAAGGGTACCAAACAAGAGCTAATGACAACTTCGCTATAGATGTCATTAAACATTTAACCTGAGCACATTAAGCAAAGCCCACCCCACATTCTGCAGTCAGCTAGGAGGGAAAAAAAATACATACTTTTTGAAGATAAAACCTGATATATTCCCAAAAAAAATCTGGGGTTTATGCAAAGAGAAGTTAAGCTTCACCACTGGTAGAGTGTAGAGGTGTAAACCCTGGTTCTTTGCACTAGAAGAAGGATGCCGAAGCCTGAATTGACCCCAAGTGCAAAAGCCTTGACCAGCACTGATGTGTGGATTAATATCTAGAGCATGCTACACATGAATTCCTGGGGACAAGGGCACATAAGGCTCAGAGCTAAGGAGTGGGATGTGCCCGGACCTCAAAATTCCTCCAACAGGAAGAAGGATTAAAAAAGCTAGTTCACTGCCAAGAGCGGGTTGCGTGTTCAAAGCCTGATGGGATCTCAGGATTAGGGAAGAGGAAGCAGGAAGCACACAAGGAAGTGGTTCAGCTTTTAAAATAATAATCCAGATCACTAACATCCTGACTGTCTCCATGGCAACTAAGCTGGATTGCTTTGGAATGAATTTGTGGGTTGCCAGTTTTGAACCCTTGTGAATAAAGGGGCTTTGGAGAAGCCCACTTAGGTGCATTTGAAACTGATTTTCATCAAGGAAGTGATATAGTATACATGTACTTACACAAAAAAATATTACAATTATTTTTATTCATTGTTGGAACCAATAAATGTAGATTAAGTACTCCCAAAACCTTGAAATAAAATATTCTGCAGAACCATTGGCAGTGGAATGTGTAAGTTCCAGTAAATATGGGTTTAAATGTAACTTCCCCAAGAATTTTTAGAAAGTCGTTTTGCAGCCACCTATAGAAGAGAAAATACTTTCTGCATGACAATAGACAACAGAAGCAGATAAATGTGTTCCCTCACCCACCTGTGTTGAGATGTTCCCTCGATTTTACTATCATATCAAAACATGGAGTTCCAGAGAGTGGAGAATAAAATGCAGAGTCAGGCAGGGATCCACAGCCATTAATCAGCAGAAAAACACTTTTGATTGTCATATTTGTTGCATGGGGGGTTAAATCAGAAACCTGCAACTCTTTTCAAGATATGAGTAATGAAGCCGTAAAAAAACAGAAAACCTCCAAGACTATGACACTGTAAACTGTTGAAGTTGAAGAGCACATTTTACTGTTTCTTTGTTAAACATTGTATCACAGATTTTGACAAATGCAGGTCAAATTCTGAAAGGTTCTGAGCACATTTGATGACAAATTACTTATCCCTTGACACACTCAGCTGAAGAGGGCAGTAGATTCTTTATGAGGTTCTCTGTGAATTTAAGATAAGATCAGAGTTATATTTGACAGAATGCCCCTATGAGGGATCACTCACCTAAATTAAGATCTACTAGCTTTGCCATAAAGTTTGTTGTCTGTTTTCTCTTACTTCAGGGACTGTGCCAAAGCATTCCTAAATTTCAGGTGGCAAGGAAATTGAGACCACTAGAAGAATATCTATTGTGGCAAGCAGAGCTCAGGCATATCTATACCAGAATGCAGCCCCAAGTCAGAGTAAATCTACCGGCAACAGGCCAGTCTTTGCTTTGCTCTGGCCAGGAGTTAGCTATTGGGTACCTGCTCTGCAATTGAACATTTTCTCCTTGAGGAGAGAAAAGTTGTCTATTTTTATCCTTTAAGCTGTCAAAAAGAACTAGGATCAAGTTTCTGATTTGCCATATTTTTATTTTAGCAATCCACTGAGCATCTCTCCACCTCGGTTTCTTGGAAATAGAGTCAGGATTTTTCTGACCCATGGATATAGTCAGGATTCATAGCTATCCATCTTCACTTGGTCTTAACATTGATAGGAATTGCCTGATTTCACTCCTCTCAAGTCAACATTTTTGCAGTCATTTAAAAATCATGCAGGGACCTGTCCTTAGGTGCAGTAATAGGCTTCTGTTTTGATCCTGCAGTGTAAACCAGACTCAGAGTCCCTTATTCCACATCACAATTTATGAATTCATCAGTCTGAAAGGCCATTATCAGAAACTCCACAGAACTTGCCATGGGCTGTGGTACATGTCAATGCTTAGGTAATTCTGCCATGATTATTTTATTGAGTGCTTATTAGCAACAGACAAAATTGCTTCACAGTCAATTCTTTGGGCAAAAGACAAGAATACGGCAGAAGTGAAAACATGCTATAGGCATCTTGCAAACCTTTACAAACTGTCATTAGCAAAACTGATTTTTCTTGCTTCAGAGGTGTCACAATTTATGCTCTGTCCAGACACGTTACTTGAAAAACACTGCCACATGGCAGCCTCTCATTTCATACCATCAAAACCTCCTTTAGCCTGTGCTGAAGGATGATCACCTGTGGGGGTTTGTGCTGCTCTTGCATTTCTTGGCAACTTCAAGGAAGGAAGTCTATCTGTATTAAAAGATTTTAAAAACCAAGCCCACTTTATTGTCTCAAATTCATTAGCCTGAAAAAAATCTATTAGAAATAATTGAAGATGTTTCATATAGTTATTAAGGTTTTATTTCTCTTCCAAATATAGTTTGATAGATTATCACATCTATGCATATGACATCTATGGACAACCTTAATTTTCATCAAATACCACCTTAATTATGTCACACATCACATAGAACCTACCCTAGGAGTACAATCACACCAAAACTGCACAGAGATGTCCACTTAGAGCTGCCAGAAAAGGGCACACCTCTCGTAGGCTGCAACGACACTGTCAGCTCACAGCTGCTCAGATTTCACCGTCATTTTTCTGGCAGCTTTGCATATTAATTTCTGCTATTGATTGTGCAGAGCACTGGGGTGTGTAAGAATTTGCTTTGAAAGTGAAATCTATTCAAAATATTTAAGCAATACCCGTTCCTTTTTAGCATCTATTTTACTGTCCAAAGTTTGGCATTTCCCATCGCTTTTTAAGCTTCTATTTTACTGTCCAGAGTTCTTGCTTATCCTATTGATCATTCTGTGAGTGTTTGTCATCACTTATCCATACAAGTCTCTTAGACCCATGAAATGGGATAGTATTTCATTCACATCCCACACAGCAGCTTTATAATGCCTGCCTTCACATCTTGCTCATCAGGAATTACAGACCTCAGGTAAAAACTCCTGTAAAATGTCATCCCCAATTATTTATTTGTTTTCAAGTGACTTTTAATTAAACATTGATGTGTGAAAAAATGTCAAAACCACCTTTTTCACAGATCCCTGAATGCAGTTGTGATTAAGTTTTAAATAAATAAATAGTTGTAATTTTAATCAACAGCACAAACTCGCAAAAGCTGAGGTAGGAAACAGTGCAGGAGCACATTCAGAACAAAATACATGTTGTGTTACAGGTGTCCCAAGGATATTGCTGTCAGGCTCTTCTGCTGTTTAGAAGTAAATAGATCAAGCACGATGAGAACTAGAAGTCAGCAGTCTAAGAAATGGTCGAAGTTGCTGGTCGCTGGTTTTCCAGAAACTGTAATTCAATAAAAATTTCATGGAATATCTAGCATCTGCATATTTGAAGGATCTGTGGGTTTCGGGCTGTAAAATCCCCCCGGCTAGTTTGGGATTTAGGCCAGCACAGATACTAAATAGACAAAGCAAAAGACGAGAAGCGTTCTTTCTCCACGTGGTTCTGATGTCCTGTTTTATTAGCTGGAAAGGGACATCTGCATCAGAGACCATCCAGGTGAAAAAAGAGGCCAAATTCCAATCCCAAGGGACATTTATACCCGCAGAATGGGAGGCGGGGACGGAGGGCCACAGCCAATGGGATACCAGTGAGGAGGGGCGAAGGGAGGGGCTACAAGGGACAGATCACCTTATCAAAAGGGATACAAAGGGAACAAACCACCTGAGGGAAAGGGGAACCGTTCATGTAACATGACACCCAGTGCAGAACATCTAAATAACTATTTAGTGCATCACAACACATATTCTTGTCAAAATCTAAACTGATTACAACTTGAGTCTGCCAGCAGCTGGAAACAACAGAGATATACATATTTATGATGGATGTGTGAATGTATATAATTTTAAAGCTGTCGAGAGGACACAGAGTTAAGGAACTGCATTATTTGGTTTTCAGCAGATAAAGAAAAAAAGAATTATCTAAACAGGAGTTTTGTGTTCTGTCACAGGTGGGTGGAACTTGAAAACGTTCATCAAGCCCTCACAGCTAATTGGCATAGAGATAATGAGCAACCCAGTTTGAAGGTGGTATGGGGGCAGACAGAGCTGCAGGAACAAATTCATCTCCTCTTCAAGTGTGTGCCTAGGACAGTGTCAGGGGCTCTTTTGCCGAGCCATTGGCCAGCTCTCATTTACATTCCTGCAGCACAATATTGCAATAATCAGACAATCTTTCAGACCCAGCTCTCCCTGTCCCATCTCTCATTCCACTCATTTTTCTACAAAAAACCTTACACCAAGGAGCATTCAAGTCAGTCAGTTAAGTGTCCTCTATGAAAATACTGTATTGTAGCTTGAATACAGATATGCTAAAATTTAGAGCAGTGGCATTTTGCTTTAATTCTACAATGACTTCTGAATTAATAAGTTCTTGACAACATGAGCTCTGTTCCAAATAGATCTCTTAATGCCGCACATATGAATGACAGAGGTATTACCAGAGATTACTGTTGATTGATTTGCCTATTATGTTCATTTTGTTACCATGCAAGAACAACTGGCCTTATTAAAGTACATATTTGAGTCTCTAACTTCAGTTAGTAAATCAATATAGAGTATTTTCCAGAACTGAGAAGTCTGCATTGTATATATATAGTTCTCATGCAAGTAAATTAAGTTTAAATAAGCAACTGAAGAAGACTATCAATTAAATATATTAAAAATACCCTTATTAAGCCCAGTTCTAATATTTTTTTTCATTTGGCTTGAATCCTAACAAGCAGGTGATCAGCAGCTCCATTAATAACACAAGTGCCATCCTCATACTAGTACACTCCCACACAAAGAAAGCAAATATATTGTAGATTGATCAAAGAAAGGTGTTCAAAAGCACAACTTTGATAATCAGAAATTAATTAATTGTTCCTACAGTGCTTTAGAAAGCATCCCGCAATACTCAAGTTCAACTGAGCTGTGCTTCTGTGCAATAAGCCGAGCACTTTACATTTGAAATGACCACTGTCCCTTCCAACAGGAACTATTGCAATTAAAAAGGTGTTAAGAACAATCGTGATCTGGTTCAGAATTAAATCCATGTTCACACCGTGGTTAAGGATTGTAAATTAAATAGAAGATAATTTCTCACCTCTGAAATTTGTAGCAGTATTTCTCATTAGTATGAGCTCATTTAGTCCAAGTTGACAAGAAATGCCCTGAAATCCCCAACACCAGATACTTCCTGTACACGGGACATTGCTCTGTTAGAATGAGAGGTGCCAGTGCGTCCCAGGGTTATATACAGGCTACAACAGCACTGCAACCTAGAGGCTACAACAACACTGCAACCTAGAGCAAAATAGTCCAGAAACTTGCACGTAACAGCAGCTGAAGAGGTAAACAGTTACGGATTATGCAAAGGACACAGAGAGCTGTCATTCTTCCTGGGAAAATAAGATGTGGTCAAAATAAACATGAATTACTCAATTTACAGGAGAGCAGAGTAGACAACCAGAATGTTCTCTTTGGCCCCAGGATCTATTCATTTTCTCATGCTTACCTTCAGTTTTCTCTGGCCTATATTCAAGCTTACTTTCAAATGGGTTTTTCCTGTGTCAGTGATCACACTGATCAATGGATACAGGGCACAGGATAAGGTGTAAAGCATTTTTATCTATAAGAGTTCACAAGACTTGAGTTTATGTAGCTGGAAATACTGAAATATCTACATCAAGACATGGTCAGAGATCCCTAGGATGTTTGCCTCTTTAATCAAATGGAGCATAGGTGCCTTTAGATGCCTAATTTTCAGTATAATTCATTGAAAACCCAGCAAATCAATCCTTAGACCTGGCCTGAGATTGTTTAATGCCATAAAATTGAAAGGATGGAAGCAGCCAGAGAGAAAATGGAACAGCAATTCTTAAGCCAGAGCAACACAAGGGCTCTGTTTGGAAAAGCAAAGGAGCTCAGGATATGCTCAGTATAGTCAATGCCTTCTCAGAAATATTGGTTAGAGACAGGCCGAGTTTGCCTATGGATCAATGATGGCTGCAAAGTAGGGGAATGAGGAGGACATTTACTGAACCATAAACAGCTGGAAAAATCATTATCCTTCGTTTAAGCCTGCCTTATAATTTTCATGGTAGGGTTTGGATTGGAAGGGACCTTAAAGCTTGTCCAGTTCCAATGCCCTGCCATGGGCAGAAACACCTTCCACTGTAGCAGGTTGTTCAGAGACCTATCCAACCTGGTCTTTCATAGATGCAGAATCCAGAATTTCAGTGGTCAGTGTGTGCCACTGCCTCACCATCCTCACAGTAAAAATTTCCTCCTACAAGCCAATAATAACTCTACCTTCTGTGAGTTTGAAGACATTCTCTCTTGCTCTATCAATGCATGCTCTTGTAATCTTTTTATCTATAGGGAGTAGCCTAATCTGCAAAGTATATTCATCAGACCAATTAAGACTCCATAAACATCACTCTGAAAATGAGCCTCTCCCCAGTAAACATCCACTCTAATATGATCACATCTCAATGCAAAGAGGGAGGTATGAAAAAGAGTGCCCATCTTTGATATATTTATGAATTTAAATTTTAAAGAATCCTGCATAAAAGGCTGTAGCTCCACAAAGAATTTCAGCTGTGGGGAACAAACTGATGTACAAAACCTTTAATCCCTTCATAGCTGGGGGTCATTAACACAGAGGCCTCGGGGTAGGGCATTAATTTCCCCAGCTAGGAGTGAGATGTACAAAATAGCTTTTCATTGCATATTTGAACAGTACTAGACTATTAGATTGCACCAGGGCTGAGATTTGGAGTCTTGGCTCAGGGGTGTGTGTATGTGTGGTGTAGGTTTATTGTTGGTTTTGATTTTTTTTTTATAGTCTAGCTGTTTTTATCTAAGTGAATATGCCCTGCATTCCAAGACAGTCACATGTGGGTCTGAAATACAGACTGAAGTTTAAGTTACACATCTTTCAAGAAACTTTAAGGATATAAAGCATATTCCTTTATAATCCTTGCCCTTGTTAATTCCTCAGAAATAGCTTATATGACAAAAGATTGTCAGATGAGCCAAAAATTAATAGCAGACAGCTGTATTTTCAAGTCATTTGACTTCCTATCCATTCTGGATTTGCCCCACAAAACCCACACAAAATTGGGGCATAGGCATTCCAATCATGCAAAGGTGGACAGGAGCATCCATTGCATCTGGAAGGCAAGGGAGTAACCAGAGAGCTGAGTTCAAGCACCAGTATCTCCGTCTCTAAGTGTTAGACCACCCATACCCTGATAAATATGGGTATGATAGCCCTGAGTCATTGCCTTTTAGTCTACTTGGCTGAACCAGCTCATTATCACAGTTTATTTGAGCACCTAATAAAATCACAGCATTTGTAAAAGGTACCGTGTCTGCATTTCCCACAGAAGGACATGTTTCAGTTCAAGAAAAAGCTATTTTACAAAACCTAATGATTACATGAATATAAAGAAATTCTTTACAATTTAAACAGGAGTAGGGAAAAAAAGAGTGTAGGTAATTTTATCAGCTTATTTTTTTATTTTTTCAAGACTCTCTCTGAGAGAAAGAAGTTGCAGTGATATTTTGAATGTGTTGGCCAATTGAGTGGGTTTACAAAATAAAGCCAGATGGCAGTGGATTGCCCAAATGTTTCACTGTGGGAAGTGATTTGCTGTGCCTCCAACAGGATTGTTTCTCAGATCCCACCATCCTCAACGCTCCCACAGCTTACACACACCACCTGCTGCCCAGCTGTGGGGGTTACGGCATGAGGAGCCGCTAGTCAGTGGCCAGTTGCAGGTGGCTACTGCTCCATCAGCTGTGGGGACAGCAGAGAATGGAGTGGAGACTCCAGGCACACAGCTTTCAGTGCAAGATGTGAGTACCAGTGGCCAGGTCCTATTTGCTCTGAAGTCACCAGAAGTTGGCATGACAATGAAAGCACCGATTTGAAGAAATCAGTGGTGCCCTGGGTAATTTTTAATTTTTTTGCAAGTGCATGAAGAATCTGGTCAACTCAGAACTGCTTAGTAGCCCTGATTCTTCACTCACAAAGTGATGCCATCACAAAGTGATTCCGAGTGGATACAGATTAAGCACAGGAAAGCACAGAACTATAGCCTATGCCTGGCTAAGACACAGAGGAGTGCAAATCATTGCAGTAACAAACTTTCCAGGATGATCATCACTCAAAAATGCACCCACTACCTGGATAAAGAAACTCCCAGGCAATGACATTCTGGGAAACCAAATTTTTGTTGCTCCTCTAAAGCAGCCTTTTTAAACAAAAGTATTTTAAAAAATAATCAATATTGGAATATCAGTTCATGTATCTGGTTCTCTTCGACTAAAGCACCTCATTTCCAGGGCTGACTGATGATGTAATTCAGATACAACTCTGGAGTGGACTGTTCTCTCCATCAGTCTTTCCTTTAAGTAGACAGATCAAAAGACAGTAAAAGTTCACAGTCTCTAAAGCCACATTTTATTACAAAATACAGAAATAATAAAGTAGAAGATAAGTCCTTAAATATAAAGAAATCCCAGGTTTGCTGAGGGAGACAAAGTAAATAAAAGGCTCAGAAACAACCCACTACTAGGAAGGATGACTTGATTTCTCTGTGCACCAAATTTGTGCATAGCTTGTTCTGCAAATTTCTTCCTCTAACATGGCTCTTACCATGTTCAGGCTTTTATTTTTTGAATGCAATTAATCCATCCTCTGCTTTATACAGCCATTGCAGGTCACACTCAGGCACCTTAAATTTCTCCTCCTAACAGGGACTCATTCACTTACATGCTTGAGAGCATTGTGACTACTTAAAAGTTTTCAGTCCAAGCTGTGGACAAACCACATGGGACATTGATCCTCATGTCCTTGTCCTTTGCCACCACCAAACTACAGCAACCAACTCCTGGTGAGCCATTAGATGTTCAGGACAGGTGGTACCTCTGCCCTGCAAGAGAGGGGTCTGTAAAACACCCTCAGTCATCCAACAGAGCTTCCTGGGAAAATAGTACCTCTTAGTACAGATAAGCTGAGGCAGCTTTTATCTTTTTCATAGTACTGGTATTTCATGCTGTCTGTGCAGCCTCAGCTTCAGACAAAATTCACACAGACTGTAACCCAATCTCTTCTTTTCTTCCTTATATTCACACATAATAATGAGGGAGGAAAGGGGTTGTCAAATGCTATAGGAAATCAGGAAAAATAGCTTCACATTTCAATTACTTTTACATATCATTAGGACTGCTTTGCAAATGTCTCCTTGCAATTTCAGGAAACCATTTTAATTCAGACATTCCTACAGCCAAGTAGCCCTAGAGTGACTATCTTTGCATTAAACTACTGAAACTCTGAGAGAGGAATTTAGAGCAGCTAAGTTATAAATCTCTCGTTGCATTAAAAGGTTTCTTGTTAAAAAGAAGAAGAGGCTTGTTTCTCTCTTGTGACATGACTGAGCACGGGGATCTTTTAGTTTAGGTCATTAACACACCAGTATAAATCTGTTTCTTACCATTCAGTTTCACTCATGATTCTTGTGATAAAATACAAAGATCGAGGATTTTCAGATTAAAACTGTCAGTCAATTCAAACAAACTCATGAAGAACTATGGAATAAGAAGAATGCATAAAATGTTGGATTATAAAATTATTATTTCGAAGGAGTCATGAAAGTGAAAACATTATTAAAAACAAGAAATGTGCAGCTATTTTATGCAACATATGAAACATTTTGCCTTTGACAAGATTAGTACAAGGGCTGAGACTTTCACACAAGCAGGATGAAAAAGCCTCACTATGAAAATGTCTCCAATAACAACCAAGTATCTGAAATACTCTGTTTTTTGGGGAAGAACAGAACTAAACTGAAGATGCTGATTTAACCATTGCTAGTTATAAATGAGATGGGGGGGGGGGGGGGAATGAAACACCTTTCCCACAGTGCTTCAAACTTCTCTGCCTTGTGCTCTTGGGCCACAAAGGCGAAAAAGCCTCATTCAATACCTTTGATCTTTACCAATGGTATCAGAGGCCACATTACTATATTCTTACCCATTTGCAGTTAATCAGATTAAATGAAGAGGATCATTGGTTTAATTAGGTGAACAAGGTTCACTAATGGTAATAAGCAAGAGAATGCATAGAGCAAGCTTCAGTGGATAACATGTAATGGCAGCTACTGGCATGAAGTAGAAACAATTATTTAAATCAGTTTCTGTTGAAGAAAAAGTAAAGTCTGGTCTAGCAGAGCACAAAACCCACAGCCAGCCATCCAGGTCTCAGTACTCACATGACTAAGTCAGGTCTGAGAAGAATTCTTGAAAAAAGAGCACAAATTGCAACCTTGTTCTGAGACTCTCTTCCTAACTTGGAGACACTTCCATTAAATTTCACAGGAAAAATTTATAGCCTGGATTTATGTCAAGGAGAAAGTAAAAGTTGCCTAATTTACCATGTGCAGCTCAGCTTTGACTCAGATTCTATTCTTGAGCATTACATTATGCAAACTACTTCATAAAGCTCCATAATCCCCTTAATGCAGCCCACACTGGTTTAAAAATTTAAAATCACTATTGTTTCCATTATCCTTTAAATTGGATGATGGCATGACTAATATACAATATAAAAGTAAACTATTTAATCATACATAATCATCCTGTTTTACATTTTATTCAAGCCTGGTATTTCTAAATTCAGATATTATAATGTCAATCAATATCAAATTTATAGCCTTCAAGCCTTTCAGGCCCACATTACCTCCGAGTCAGTAAAATAGTGAAGCATGACTGAAATGCATAGTAGGAATGCAGTGTAAAAATCAATAATTACATAGCAGAGAGTGGATGTTCTAAACATTTCATGTCAGGTTGTTGTGATTCCTCTGTGCGAGTGAGAGCGGCGGAGGGAGAGCACAAGGAGCATTAGCCCTAATAACAAGGCTTGTTGCATTGGCATCAGCTGCAACACTCCTGGGAAACCCAGAAATTCTGTACTGCTTCTCTGCCAGAGGATGAAGGAAGAAAAGAATGAGGAGAGCAGATAAGCCCCTGCCTTACTCAGCGATTTGATGAGCTGATTCCTATGCTAAATTGAGCACCATGCAGGAAAAAGAAGCATCAGAAACTCCTCTAGCCATGCTCACTTTTCGAGAGAAATTCTTTCTGGCTGAAACAATGCCCTATGCAGTGTTACATTGATACTGTAAAGAAATCATCTGAATTTTACAGTATTTAAGTGGCTGACTACCTAAATTATTTGGTTAGAGGAAGGACTGCACATGGATTGTAGCAGGCAATATCAAAACAGAACAAAAATATCCAAGATTAAGGTGCACAAGCAGCTCTTTCTGATTGCAAACAGAGAGGCCAGACAGTACATTCTTAGTTAGTGTTCAGTGATCTTGTCTGAGTTATTTTCTAAAACATCTCCACTAGAGCTGCTCATTATTTTAAAGTAATTCTTAATAAATACTGATTTACTAATAATTTCTGGGGAAACAGGCCATTTTTAAAATTTATTTTCTTGTCATGCAGATGAACTCTCTCTTCTGGCAGAAAAAAAAAGCAAATATAAAACAATTAAGTTGCTGAAAAGTCATGTTTTGACATTTTATAACCAATTTCTTCACATAGACTTCAGAATTACAGAATGTTTTCATGTTTTTAGGTTTTGTTCTAAATGTAGGACAATAACTCAATGAAGTGCCTTGATTAACTTAGTTAATTTTTTTCTTTATATTCAGTTCACAAACCATTCGAAGGCTTGAACTTTACACTCCTGCCTCAGAAATATTTTTCTAAAAGATCAGATGTTCATTAGACAGAAAAGCTTTTTATTATTCATTCCAGTTCCAGCCTGCATTCCCTCTTTAAAGATAGGCACATCTGTTTTCCTCATGGTGAAATATTAATAGATCATAATTTATACAAAGGAATTAAAGAGAATGCTTCTAAGTTGCTATAAAATATGGTACCCATTTCAATGGTGGAGAGCACACTGGATCTATAGGGGATGATTTTTGGGAGGTCAGTGTATGAAACATTTGAAACACTCCAGTACTGAATAAGAGAAAGTAGAGATTTATGGATTAGAATACAGTTCAGAGTAAAGGAAAGAAGGTAGTATTTTTCATAATAAGGTAAGAATAAGTTACATGTAATTTAAATTGCAAAGCCATTACAGGAAGCAGGAGTTTTTAATGCCTATATAAGAGTGTTATTACAAAAATAATTTTAAAAAACCTAAACCAGTTTGCTGTTATTAGAAATAAATAGTAACTGGCTGAGCTGTACAATTCCAAAGCTGTCACATGAAGTCACTCTCTTCCTGAATTAAATAGCTGCCACCTACAAAGCAGATACAAAACCACTTCAGATGTGTAGAATCAGTGTAATCTGAAACAAAACAAAAACATCAAAAACACTGGTGAGGAAAGTAAGACTGCTGAAAACTAGAAATGCCAAGGTTCTGCAATATTTGCCAAACAGTTTCTAGAGTTGTCCATCACAAAGAGGAATCAACAAAGCTTAGGCGTTACCAGAACTAAAAGACTCCACATAAATGGAGCAACAATAAATATTGACTGGATTTGGAAGTTTTTTGGGGGTCGGGTTGGTTTTTCTAGCAAGAATTGCTCATGTATTTTGTTTTTGAAAGGTTTTTGAGAACTGCCTTGCAAATAAGAGATCTATCCTTCATCTGTAACGTATTGCAGCTGGCAGTAGGTCTAGCAGAAACTATGAAAGTTGGAATTTATAGACTGATTCCAAAAATTCCTACATGAAATTTATGGCCTGTGTTAGGCAAGAGGTCAAGCAAGATGATCACAGAGGTCTCCTTGGCCCATAAAACCCAGGAGCAGATGGGAATGGGAATGACCATGGAGTGTCAGCGGCTCAGCTTTTCCCCTGTCACAAACATGGAACAGGGCTTGTTTACAGCTCTGTCCAATGGGACCAAGGCATAGCACCCCCACTGAGACAACTCAGTGGAAACAGGGGTCAGTTTAGGGGATTATATTCCCCTGTGACACCAGCACTGTTTACAAACCAGATCCAAAAGCCAGGGTTCTACTTCCCTTTTTGATCCCAGTACAGAAGGTTTCAGATTTATGTGGCATAAGAGAGCCCAGGCCCTGGTTCCAGGACCATGTCAGTGTGACTAGTCAGAACTTCCCACAACAGAGAGATTACAAACAAGCAGATTTCCAGCCCCCTTCTGTTCTGCCCTCTGCAAGAAGAAAGAAAAGAAAATTTTCTGGTGCTTCTATCTACACATTTATTTCCTTCTCAGCCTGGTGCACTCCCTTCTCCCCATGTTCCCCATGCACTGCTTTAATCATCTCTGTTAAAGGAGGTAGAATAATTGAACTTTTGAGGTTTTGCCCAGATCACCTGTTGAACAGGGCCCTTGAGTACATCCTCATCAATGCAAAGGTAAAATACCTACTCCAAAGTATTAAAAAATATAAGTGATAGAAGCTTGGATGAAAATTGTTACTGTGCCTAGGAAGGAATTTGTTTCTGCCTCAGCTTTTCCATAATTGTTTGCTGATATTTCCTCTCTTTCAAGTGAGTGGAAAGTGGCCCACAGCATCTATAAGTACATTTGTATACAGTTGCTGTTTGTAAACAGTTGCTGTTTGCTCATCTGCTTTTATAGGTATGGTCTTTTTCAGAGTGCTAATGTGTTTTGTAGAGGCAATAAATCAAAATAAGTATTCATAAAGACTTGGGTTTCCCCAGAATTACTCCCTTTCATATGCCTGCACAAGTTCTACCAGAACCATTTTACCTTATTTAGTGTCTTCTGTACAATGCTACTACATAATGCTGTTTAAGAACTACATCCATCATTGACTTCTCCCCCTGAAAATATAAGGAATGAAATCAGCCCATGTTAAATCACAGCTGGCTTAAAATTGGATCTTGTTGAAAAGACAGATCTTCTCACAACTTCTGTAAGTCTTTTTTTTTTAACTTAACAATAAGAACAGCTTCAACTTCAAACTTCAAGATGTGTTTGGTAGGTTTTGCTTTTGTTTCATCGAGAGCAATTTTAAAGTATATTTATTTTTTGTTCAATTTAACCGTTTACTCCACATGAGTTTTATTCTTGTTTCTTGCACTGCAAATCTGTTGAAATGAATAATTGAATTGTTTTCAGTAAGACTTCAAGTAGAGAAAATAATGTAGAATAACACAAAGAGTTATGTAGAAACAAACCAAAAAGTACTTTGAGTTTGGTAAACAAACACTGTAATCAAGTCTGCCTCTGCATGAAAAAAGCATGTGAGTTTTTAACAGAAAAGAATTCAAATTTTCCATATTATGTAGTATAAATGTAGTGCTAAAGGAAAAAAAAGAAAAAAAGAAAGGCTACCATTTCAATGTGAATCCACGGCACCAGCAACTCCCTGTTCACATGTCAGGCATTGTAGGGCTCCTATGAGCTGCTGACCAAGCATTTCTCAAAGGTGAAATCCCATCAGGAATCCTGCTGAGAACAGCATCCAGAGCCTACAGGGGATCCCTGAAAAGCCACCAACCAAATACTTCATCCCACTGAGACAAAAAGGGATTTACGTGGCTCAGCTTTGCCTTTGCCCACAACGTGCACTGTGAATTCAACAGGTTCTTTGGGTTTGGTTTTCAGGTTTTGCATAAACTGTCTGTGCTTTTTTACCCTCTCTTTCTTTAGCCTGGAGCAGATGCTGGTATGGCATCTCATCTCTGTTCCTCTGGGATCATTCAAGGAATTTACCGCACAGTAAATATCCACAGCTCTTTATGAAATTTCTTCTTATGTCCAGCACCACTAATTGCATTAGTCCATCTTGCATCACCCTTGCTCACTTTCTGGATGCTTTTCCATTCATGAAGATGCCAGAGATATTCCCAAGTCTGGTTTCACTGCTAAGAAATCTCATTTCTTTATGCCTCCTTCTGAAAGTTTAATTTCACTGGCAATTTTTGGCACTATTTCCCACAAAGCATCAGGAGAAGATGAAAGCAAGTGAGTGTGGCAGGGTGGATTTAATATCTGCTTCTATGTAAAACTTCTGTGAAAGCTATTAAAACACCATCTGAAAGCCAAAGTTGCAAAGGCCATGCTAAGATAGTGCTTCTGTTTCTACTGGAAAAAAAGGAAAGGAAAATCTGGGTTCATCTCTAAGACTGATATTTTCAAAAGGGCTTTGCTTCTTCTGAAAGCAAAGGACTCCTTTGGAAAGAGCACCTCTTGAAATTAATGTATGAGTTTTCAGAGCAGTAAGGGTTAATGTTTCCATCGATTTTTCAAGCCAAACTGACCATCCCATGTATTTGGGAAGAAGTCAATGATAGAAATAAATACCGTTAATGAAGCTTATTAGAGTTACATTTAGATATTATTGTGCTGTACATAGGGGGTAGAGAAGTATTTCTGCCCTGAAAATATCTGGCAAGGAAGGAAAAATACATGAACTGATTCAAATAAACATCAAGTCTTTTTGTCAGGTATGGGAGGAGTTAGTAATGATTAGGTAAAGAAATGTGAAAAAAAACTAAAAAAAACAAGAAAAGACTAAGTGAAACTTAGAACTGAAGAAAGAACAGGTTGTATGAAGTGACAAATAGTAAGGAAATAGTCAAGCAAATTGAGAGGGACATGGTAAAGTCCTGCCTGGTTGCTTCTGCTGCTGCTCCTGCTAGCAAGTGTCTGGCTGGCTTTTCTATAAGGAAGAAAAAAGCACTTAAAGGAGCCCACACAGGCTCCTATCCAGGAAGGATATTTCCCAAATCAGCCTTAGGAAATCACACAGAATTTACATTACGAAAATGACACATATGGTCCTCTTGTTTATAAACTATCTCTAGTAGTAAGAGACTCTGAGTAGCATGAGCAGATTAAAAAAAAAAAATGGCTTGGCTGGCTTCCCTACAGAACTGCAGTTGCACAAATATTCCTTCACAGAAAAAGAACAATTCAGAAAAAATAGTTAAAAATATAAAGATATTAATCAAAATGATCTTCCTCCCTCAGTGGATCCCTAAAGCAGCTGTACCGAGTGCAAACCCCTTTCTCCATTTCAAGGATGGTGTGTTTGCCGGCAGGTGAAGGCTCAGCAACTTGCTAATGCAGTAAATTGTACAGCGGGGGAAAGTGAGGGTGACAGCATCCAGCTGTAATACTAGGCACACAAAATATAGGTAACCAGTTTAATTACCCAAACCTTGTCAGCTCTATGGAGAAACTGGTGAAAGATTAAATTTCTTTTTTTTCCCTTACATTTACCCCATGTGAACATTCCCCTCCCAGAAGTACAAACCATCTGTTCAGTTAAATAAACACAAACACAGCCTGACCATTCCTTCTCAGCTTCACTTCAAGTCAATCTTGTACCACCCCTAATCCTTCTCCTTGTCTTCTGGATGAACAAATGTGTTTGTGGTAATTCAGATTTTCCTTTTCTTGGTATACAGTCGAGTCAAACAGAAATCATTCTCTGTGGAAGATTTTTGCACCTTATAAATGGGAATTTAAGGCTTTAAATAATCACATATCCTTCAAAACATCAAAATGGCACATGACCTATGGTGGCCAAAGGCTCCAAGTTATGGTTTGGTTATGGTGGTAACAGCAAGGCTGCTAGAAATTTCAGCTGAAACATGCCTGATCAACTGCCCTTGTCCCACCAAGGCCACTGCCACCTCCAAGAGCTCTGTCCCTTGTTCATAGCTCCCAGCAAACAGCACCAGGTTGTGCCCTGTGAGTGAGCAGAGCCAATTGTTCAGAGCAAACCAGGCTTGTGGCAAAGTCTCTCCCAAGCTGAAGAAGCAGACTTTACTATGCAAATGGCAATTGCAGCAATCTTTACAGAGAAGCTGTTGACAAGCTTTAGGCACGGTAAAAACAGACAGAAGAAAGCAAGAAGAAAGCAATTAATTTATTATTTTCCTCAGTAAGGAACAGTGTGTCGGTAATGGCCCATTGTACGCATGAATAATACTGAAGCTGGGAGCAACATGGTATAACTTTAACATTCTACAGCCTTTTTAAATCAATCTTATTGATGTTCATCACATCCATAAAGCTGAAAAAAATGGGTTTACTAAACTTAAGGAAAATATAAGATCTCATTTTGCGCCTTTCAGTTTCTTCATTATATTGCCATAATGTCATCTGTGTAATATATTTGACCCTTTTGTCTCTCTTTTAGCATTCATTTTTTTGATTCTTCTGTGATCATGTCTGGTTCTTTGAAGCAATGAAACGAATTATTATATATTGCTTTTACTCCACTGCCACATCCAGGAAAGGAGCAGGATGTGCTGAGACGAAAAAATGTTCCCTGCTTTAGGACTGGGAAGTCAATACTAAAAGCCAGAATATCTCATCACTCTCCACACTGTGAGAGCTACACCTGGAACCAGTAGAGCCACCTCCTTCTTTGCAGAAAGACTTTACCCAAAGATTAGCCAGTTTAGGAACAAACTCACAGAATTGTCAAGGTTGGAAGAGACCTTCAAGATCATCTAATCCAACCATCAACCCAGAAGCACCCAGGGACACTGTGCTGAAGTCTGTGGTATAAAATGAGATCCAGAGAACTGTATTATTCCCAGGGCAGGGAGGTCAAAGGATCTGTTACATCCTCCAAGCTCAGACCTTGGGGCAGATTTGTCATTGCTGTCACAGTGTCCAGAACCCTGTGACTTCCCTTGGACAAAGACTGCAAGATAAGGTTTATTTAAGCCAGTTCTTCCACAGAAGATATGCAATGTCCTAGTCTAACGTGATAGATCAGCAACCTGTAATGGGCAAGATCAACACTGCGTATTCCTCTGAGTCAGCAACTCCTCAGTACTTAATGGTTTTAATTAGATAATCCAAGATGAAACAGCTCTACTGGAGGCACAGAGGTATTTTGGTTATGAATAGCTCATTAAAAGTCCAAATCAGGTAGAAAAGGCATTTAAACTGAGACCCATCAGCTACTGTGGCAAAAGGCGCTCTTGCCAAAGTCTTCCAGAATTTGTTGGGACAGAAAAAACCTTATTTTGCTAGGGCTCATCTCATGTTCTCAGGTTTTCTTTCCCAAGACCACTGTCCTCTCACAAAACCAAGAGAGATCACTGTACAAGAGCTGAGATTTAATTAAGAAAATAAACTAAAGTTGGAGAACTGAAATACATTGAATTTTTTTTTTATTTTATGCCTGAATGAAATATCAGAATAATTTTAGACTTTTCTTGCAAGAGACAAAATAAAAAACATAAAGAAACAAAACAAAATGAAAATGCACACACAGGGAATTGTTATCCGAAGGATTTTGCTTTACTCAAAAAGTTTGTTTTACCTGCAGAGTTTTCAAAGTCATTACTGAGCATCTTAAATGAAATTATTCAGAAGTTGTTTATAACCACATGCTTGCCCTCAATCTGCCTCATCTTAGTTTGTAATTCCTTGGGGAGAATGACACTTCTTTTTAAAAACAAAAAAGCAGAAAACAATGTATTGGAATCTTGCCACTTATTAAAATGAGCATCTAGACCCAACTAGTTGTGTGCAGACAAAAAAAAATCTCTGAATACATAATTTGCAGCACAACAGCATGTAAATACATTCAACAATTCATTTTGCTTAAGAAGCCTGAGGAAAAGGGACACAAAACAAAAATGTCTGTGAAGCATTCCAAGTGCATCCTGCTACGTTTTGTAGTGATCCCTTAAAAACAGAAAGGGCAAAGGATGGGAATTAGATCACCCATTTCACAATGACTCTGTAAAATGGTGATCCAAAGAGAATGAGGCCACAGTGTGATGTTCACCATCAGTCTGATTACAACAGCTGGAACAGCAGCTGCCCTGCCCACTTCTCCAAGACTCCCTAAATTAAATCACACATGATTAATGAGTTTTAAAGAAACACCATGAAGTTCTGAAGTTTTATTTTGTTTGCTCAGTCAGATATTTAGCCTACTTTTCAACTGATAATATAGTGAAATATGTAGAATTAGAAGCTTTCCAGGTAAGGCAATTAGCAGTTTTACAGATTAACCTGCTCTGTACTGGAAGCACAGCACTCAAACAAGCACAGTCCAGTGTCTGTAGTGTAACGTACACTTATCCAGACAAAACCCCACAAATTTCCACATGAGTAGGTGCCAAAAACAGTGGCTATCAATGCTCAATTAAAAATCCAGCTTTGGACATAGCCTTAATACAAGTTTATATCCTGTTCAAGCTCTTACTCGCTCTCAGGAATTCAATTATTGCATACTATTTATATACCTGTTTCCTTTAGTAAATAACCAGGTATGTCCTCAGGGACCTAGCAACAATGGTCAAATGTGCACTACATCCACAGTCTTATAAGTGGGAAGGAAATCCCAAAGTGACCAAAGTCAGGGAACTCCTATCACATTCTCCTGTTACTTACATTACTCCTGTTCCTGATCATATCCTGTGATCACATTTCATATGATAATGATATGTTCCCCCAACTTTTATTATTTTGTCAAAATGCATCACAGTGCCCAAGATTTAAGCACTCAACATAGGCTTGCAAGAAATCTCTCCCACTTAAGGCAGATGTTTGTAAGAAGGTTTTTCATTTGGATGAAGGTCACTGACTACAGCTGGAGTGCCACATGGCAGATTGTTTCTTTGACTCAACGTGAGATTTAATATCCTGTGAATCAAAGCAGAACATGCTTTTTGTTTGCTTATAAAGAGGTTTGTTACCACACACCAACAAATACTGGCAGAACAGAATGTAACAACAGAGACGCACAAACCTCTCTGTCCTAAAAGCTCCAAGCTCTGAGCAGCACTCATTAAGCGGTCACAGCACAGGGAAGAAAAAAGGATGACTCTGACCATAACAGTAGGGTGGCCTTTCTCTGTTTCTCATAACATCACTTGTGCTTTTGGCCCCCAAGGCTTTGTCCCTTTTCCACAGAGACAAAACCAGAACCGCTCAGCTCCCAGGGTGTGTTTAGACCAACATCTCCCTTGCCTTCACTATTCCATGGCTCTAACCAGAGACTCATTCACAATTTCAGTGGAATTGGGATAGCTGGCTCTGTAGGTGACACAGGTGAGATAATCAGGCACAAGATGTTTCTGGGTTGCTTCACGACCTTGATGTATGAGTTTAGTCAGCCCTGACAGTATGAAAGCTTATCAAGTTAGTCCATAAAATGAAAACAGATTTCTTGTATGCTTGGATATTTTCCAGTCTGAATTTAGGGTAAAAGATATATTTAATACTTTGCAAAAAACTCTCTACTCTGGATTTTACTGTTGGGATTGAAGTAGAAGAGCTGCTGTGAACAAAGGAGAGTTTGTGCTGCTTTTCTACAATATATCAACACCAGCATCTCTTTTCATGGATTTATCTCACTTTTTCTTATCCTTATTGAATGGTTATATGGAGGGTAAGATATTTCTCTCCCATATTCTCTATCTGAACAGCATTAAATAAATGAGTAAAACCCATGACAGTGACATTTGTGGTGTCAGAGAAAGCTCAGGACATGAGAACTTGATGTAATAATAGGGGCTGATTAAATGCTTGACCTCTCAATTATTTTTGCAATTGATAGAAAACGAACATGAGAACCTTGCAGAAGCAGAAGACTGAACTCATCCCCAGGTATTCTAGATCGAGTAAAAGCTTCCATGATCTTTTACTACCTTTTTTTTTTTTTTTTGGTCCTTCTTCATTCTTCCACACCCACCAATAACCCCTGTGCTGCAAGCCCACCTTGTGAAAAATTCAGGGAAAGCACACCACTAGAAGAGGCTGAGTCTGTCCATACAGAAAAGCCCCAACCCAAGATAATTATTTTGAGGTGTTATCAAGCCTTTCAATGCATTAACATTTGGTTTAGATATTAGAAAGGACAAAAATATAACTACAACAGAAGCTTTCTAAAAACAGGCAATTAAATGCAGCAGGTCCTGTCTGTCAGCAGCTGCAAATCCCACACGTGTGGCTGCTTCTCCCACCACACTTCGTTTGGGAGCCCAAAACTGTGAACACCAAATGCCTGCTGTAAAGCTGAAGGCACAGAAGTCTTCATGAGCAGAAAGCTGAGAGACACCACTTTCTTGACTACTGCAAAGTGCCCCAGGGTGGAAAACCACAGCAGCATTCAGACAAGGAGATGGTTTAGAGCAGGAGAGTCTTAGGGGATAATTAGCCATAAATCATTTAATCACAGAAAACACCCAGAAAACAAAGAGACTTATTTTGCAACAGTTTTTCAAACTATTATAATAACAATATTATTAGTCAATTAGCAGTGCTCTTTAATGACCTTTTATTTGGTTTCAAGGTCTTACATTTACAAAGTATTTTTACACTCAATCTTCCAACATTTCATCTCAGACATTTTACAAGCAATCACTGATCTAAATTCCACTTGAGTTATTCTTTACAGCATACTTAAAAGGTATCAAAGTACTAAACATAGTAAAACAAACACTGGTATTTAATCCTGTTATATAAAATATTTTCATCACCATCCAAAAAGATAATGCAGATAGCAATTATGATAATAGTGCAGATTATAGACTACAGCACTCATAGTTTACCTGCTACAATTTTACGAAGGCAAGCATTCTCTAAGTCTCCATACTGCATGTCTATTTGCAAATTCACTGTTCAACCTGCTCTGGCTGATGTTATATGTATTCATACATATTCAAATGAAAACTGAGAAAAGTAAGTATATGACTGTGAGTGCTTATTAGAATGCACATCTCCCAGCAGATATATTAACGAGTAGCTTTGGGTTATTAGCATTGCCAGGGCAGGACTGCAAAAAGGAGCATTGTCAGCCTTGCTGTTCTGGACAGGTTCCAGGGCTGGTAATTGCTTTCTGCATGCTGGAATCATCCCTGCATTTAGAGTCAAGACCTCCAGTCCCGAAATACTGTAAACTGAAGAAGACTTTGCACCAGCTGGCTGGAGGGACTATTATGTGTTAAATGACTACAATATCACAACAGAAAGCAGTGACACAAGCCACTGTAGTGTACACTGCAGTGATCAGAAGCCTCTAAGTGTAATTTAAAGGTGTCAGTCTAAAAGGAAAAAACAAAAAGGAGGAAAAAAAAAAAGAGAAGACAAAAAGTCCCTTCAGATCTCACAAAGAGCTTCCTTAAAATCTGTACTAATAAACTAGAAGTAAACCACGGAGAAAAAAGGATTGAATAAAGAAATCCTTTCTATTCCTTATGACTTGGTGGACACATCATATTGGTCTTGTTGGCTCATGTTCTTGATTAGCTTATCCTCAGCATGGTGGAGGAAAACTAACAAACCAGAGAAAGAGAAAGATTTCACACTTCTCTTTCAAGATCTCTTGTTAACCTCAGGGTTTTGAGTTGGGTGTTTTGGGGATTTTTTGCCTCAGATGAAATGAAACTAAGTACAAAGAAAATGTCCTTACTCTACATCGTCGTATAGGCTAGAGATTCTGTCAAAGTGATGTGCCTCGAGGATTTGTTACAGAAGCTGACACTTCAACAGGTTTTAAAATAAATTTTAAATTAAATGAGCTGGAAAAGGAAGAAAGAGATTGCAGTGAATGGTCCTCAGATAGATGAATGAGAGCACCAACACTGCAGATTCCAGAAGAACTAAGTTTCATTCAAGCTAAAGATCTTACATCTTATTTCTTTAAGGTTAGTGTAATTTACTGCTCAAAGAAAAAACTTTGTAAGACTATTTACAACAGCCCATCTAAGCCATTTGCTTGTCAGTCCAAGTGGCTCAATGCAGTGCATCTTTTCCAGGCTAATCCTAGAAGGCAGGACACCTCTTTAAAAGGAAAAGCAACACCAAAACTTAACATACCTCATGTGATTATTAAGCCGCTCTTGAATTTCTGTCTATTTTAAAGTACTTCTTTTCCTCATTGGTATTTACCATGGTATTTTTATTATTTTTTCCATCTCTTTGCAAGGTTTTGGAATCTCTAAGTTCAGTTGTGTTGACCCACTGGGTTCACACATCAAACATCTCCTGCAGGTATCACAGCATCAGTTCAGCAGAAAACCCTCGTGACCTCCTTGTTTATCCTCCTGAGTCAGCCCCAAGAGGAGCAAATTAAAAACACTGAAGGAACTCAGTTCCCTTGGCTGTGAAAGGGAATGGAACAACAATGAAGGTGGACATTTTCTGATTTTTTTTTTCCTTCAGAAAGATCCTCTCTAGCTCTTTTCCAAAGAATCTTGACTATATCCCAGGCAAGGAAAGAACTGCAAATAGAAAAGCATGAATCTAAGGGGGGGAAAAAAAAAAAGGAAGACTCAACAGTTTGTTTTTTTTTAATCAGTGTAAGACATGACCCTCATCTTTTAATACTATTTGGAGTAGCACCAATTTGGAAATAAAATCAAAAAAAAAAATCTCTTTTAGACCAAGTATCCAAACATCTGCAGTCAGTTAAACAAATTGAGCAGGATCTGTTCTGGGGAGCTCTATCACAGAGCATTTAAATTTCAAATTTCTAAGGAAAATTAAACTCTGTTTTCTAGGTACAGTTGATGGCAATCTGAAAGTACACCTCTGAGTAAGAATAGAAGAAAATACACCTAATTTTGGTTATATATAGGATGATTCACTGTGCATATTGACAACTATGCTAGATGCACATCCCTTCCATTACTGGCAGAATTATTGAATTTTTTCAATAATTAAAATTCTGACCTGGAATCTCACACTGGTTTGCTTTCAAACTAGCACAAAAGTGTAAAAAAACCATACATTTATGGAAGTCACATTTAAGGGGACATTGCAGCCACTAAGACAGATAGTAGCATAGTCACCTGTACAGGAGGTTTTAAAATATCTGTAACAATAAAGTGCTAAGAGGATCTCTTCTCTCCCCAATGAAAACATCTTGCCTAACAGCTTGCATTCTTCAGCAGTTAATTCATTTACTCTTTCTGGTTACCCCATAAGCAGTTCAAATCCAGCAGTAGAAATCCATGCCATGACAAGAGCCAGAAACTGAAATGGAAATATCTGTTCACTACAGAAAGTTTTGAAATGAGTTAAAAAAGATAAATATGGACCCAAATATCTCTCAGGTCACAATTTCTGCTTTCTCTATGATGTCCTGTGGCACTCAGGACCCACCTGAACACAATCACAGCCTTAAGAAGATTTCCAATATTCTCTGAGTGTGCCCTTATGGGGAAATACCATACCTGCCGAGCAGCTGCCAAGCTACTTAGAAATGCCTGAGGCACCAACTTTTGTCAAAACCTTCCATTCTATTAAAAAGTGCTGTTTGCCCCATGGCAGAAGGTCACACAAGACTGATGGGTCCACTCTCCTGGGCCAGTTTTGAAAGGAGAGTTTTACATTTCACAGGCTATTAAATGAGCCCGTATTTTTAACTTAAATGTTGCTGAGCAGACAAAAATTGAACCCTGAGCAATTTTCTCTCTTTGTCAAATGCAAAAAAAAAAAAAAAAAAAAAAAAAAAAAAAAAAAAAAAAAAAAAAAAAAAAAAAAAAAATTGTCTAAACTATTAGTTAGAATTTAAAATATCCAAAAATCTAAATTTCCTTCCAGCACAACCAAAAAGAAGTACCTACCAATTTCTTGAAGAATAAGTCCAATAGTTTTATTTTCTTCTCAAATACAAAGATTGGGCTAATCTGACTCATTCTTGAAGTGGTTTTCACGCTAGTAATGGAACAATGACAAACTGAATGGCTATTTCCTTGTGCCTCATGAGATAGCCAAAAATTCCTCTTTCCAAGAGAAAACATCAGCTGAGGGATGCATAGTGAGAAAAATGGTTACAGAGCTTATAAGAAGTCCAAAAAGTACCCAGAAAAACGACTCTAGTTTTCCGGCTATGGAACTGGGCCTCTCCTGTAGGATTTGTATGTGCACTAACATTCACAGAGGCAGGAATTGTTTGAAAACATCTCAATGGAAAATTTCTAACAGCATATTCCAGGCAAAGTCCCAATGCAGTATCACACAACCATTCCCTTACAATGTCAGGGCTTCCAAATTTCTTCCAGTCATACTCAGACCAGCTGCAAATCCCTTCCATCAGGAATAACAGTTTCTACAAATGTCTGTGGGATCCAGGAGCTCTCATAGCCCTGGGAGAATCTACATCTGAGGAGCCAGTCAGTGTCTTTTGCTTCAGTAGAACTCAATTCAGAAATAAAATGGGACTAATGTGCAAAAAGAAATGAGGGCAACATTTTAATAAAGACTCGTTGTAACGCTTCATATTGGAAACTATTTCAAAAATCTTACATGATAGTGAGGGGTGTGCTGTAAAATGGCTTCACAATGGTTTTAAAAAAAAGGTTACTTTGTGTCTTTAAGCATTGCAAATACTGAAGTTGCAGATTAGACTGCAAGGGAAAATTGAATTCATAAGGAACATAGGTGGGCAGTCCCTAGGGATTCATGAAGCCACCCAAGCACATGAGATGCCTGACTCCACAGGGAGCAGATTCCCAGAGTATTTATGCAAATTGTATAAGGTGCCTGTCTGCATCTTTTCCTGTTTTACAAACACCTCTGTGAATTTAGCCTTGGGTACAGTATAGGGGAAAAAAAACCCACACACTAAAAAATAACAACAAAGCCAATCAAAATGAGGCTCCCCAGTTGCATTTTACTTTTTTTTTTTCTTTCACATAAAAGTAGAAGATACAATGTTTTACCTTCCTCAAATGAATGTGTTCTAGATGGGAAAAACATTGTATCGTAAACTTTTTATTGGACTGGATCTCAGAACACCCTCCAACAATAATTAATGAACATTGCCTTGCTCCTCTTCTTTAATCTAGATAAGCATCAGCAATATTTTACACAGAAGGGAATAGGGAAATACAGGTGTTAAATGCCTTTCCCAAAGTCACAGAGCATGGCTGTACCAGAGTTAGACACCCATCCATGACTTTCCAAGATGCTACTGAAGTGATGCTGCTCCTCTTCAATTACAAAGCCTTGTAAGTGGTCATGCACAGCCTGTGATCATCTTTAAAATTCTTCTGAAGAGAAGACCCTTCATTTCTCTGTTGTGCTGCCTGAAGTGGGGAGCACAGCTGAGGAGAAGGGCTCAAGAGGTGTCCAACAGTGCTGTACCTTCCCTTTTTTGCACCTAAGTGAGCACCTGGCCTGGCCCAGAACTATGCATGGGAAGAAGGGAAGGCCAGAGGGAATGAAATGTGCTGAGGTGTTGCACCACTCAGTAATCCTTCAAAAACTAAGAATGCTGGACTGTATTAATCTTCCATCACACCATCTTGCTAGTTAGGCACCTTTTGTAAATGTGGAAATAATGTCCACAGAGCAATGAAGGGTCACTGTTACGGGGACATGGCAGATTTGGGGGCTTTGTTCACATATCTATTTCTTGGAACTGGGAGAACAATCTACAGCAAAAGAGGAGAAAAAACCAAAACAAAATCACCTATATATTATATTTTTTCTCTCCTAGACAACTTCATTATCTATATTGTTAATATAATGACATAGCTTGTTCGATTCTTCAGTTGCTTGTCACCTGAACTTGGCAGACTTAGGAAGGCCAGAAATGGAGAGAAGGCAGCCAGTAATTACCCAGGGCAACCCTCTCATCTTACTAGTAGGAGAGGCAGAAAACATTAATTATTGGATATCTGTCTATCTATTGAAAGAAAGTGGCTACAGTTTCATGACAATATGCTTCTGTTATTATGTCACATCAAAAGTTATCACAACCATCAATTTTCATCAGTATTTTTCAAGCAAGAATAAGGAATATGTGTATTTCTTATGGACTTCCAGTCACATTCTTTGTTAGCTGCACTGCCCCATTACCCAAATAGTGCTGTATCGATATTGGGTGTACGGTTCAAATGAGATTAAAGCATTTTGTTGCACAAAGGTAAAGCAGTAGGATTTTGTTTTATCTGCTTCTCAGCTACTAAGAGTTTTTGATACACAGATTTGTCCTCCTTTAGCAGTTCCACAATATCTCTCCTTAGTTCATTAAAAAGTAACAAGACTAATTAAGCATCACTTTGAAAATTCATCATCTGCTAGGGGGAAAAATGTTTCCAAATATCATGGAATTACTCAGTTTTCCATATTAGAAAACTGACAGTGTCTGACAGAGAGATGAGTTTTCAGCTCTTTTGACTGCTATAGCTGTAACCACACTATAGCTGTTGGCGTTATTTACCATTGTTTACCACTAGCTAACACTTCATTCACAAGAATAGCTCTTCATAAATACAAGCAGAGACACAAAAAATTAGATTTAAGGCCCTATTGCCTGTAAATGAGCTCTTCATGAATAAGGATTACTTGCAAGAGCAGAAGGTGCCCAAGGAGATCACTAAATCAAAACACAGACTCAACCCCAAAAAGAAACATATTATAATGAGAACAGGAGAAAAGTAAACAGGGGAAACATTTGGAGCTGAAGGAGAGTGGTAACAGAGAGTAAACTGCACCTCCCACATCCACAGTATTGTAGAAAGAATCAATTTTGCCTGTTGCTGGTAGCAAAGTGGGAATATTGCTCCATTAGCACTATCCCATGGCCTCATCCCTCGTCCCCTCCAGAATTCCTCCAGACTTAACCCCTCTCCTCACCTTTTTAGAAACAGGGGAAAGGGTGGCTGCAAACAGCTATTTCCAGCAGCTTTCTGATGACACAGATTTTCTCTTAATCAGGATTCCCCTGAACACTTCTCAGATTACTTTAAACAGATTTGGCACTATATGATTCCACTTGCATCACATAAATTTGCCTAGTAAATTTAAGAATTTGGTGCTGTATTATGAAAATATGTGAATCATCAAAATGAAATCCTGGAAAGCCTTACAGGTATAGAAGACAATAAAAATTCACCTTGTCAAGTCCACAAATGCTACATTAGTCTATGTAACATGGCAAAATAAACAGAAAATAAATTGCAGATGTTGAAAATGGGATCTCTAAGAGGATATTCTTTGACAAGCAGTAAGGGTATTAGAATAACAAATATGAGGTTAGGGTAGCTGCATTTCAAGCCTGCATAGTTTTGGTGAAAGGAAAAATCTACAAACTGACCTTGTGGCTGGATTACTGGGACAGGTAATGGATCTGAGGTATAATGATCACATAATGGTTTTTACTGATTTTTACTCATTACCAAGACCCCTAGAATTCAAGCATCTGTTTTAAGAAACTACAGGAAGTAGAAGTGTGGGAGAGGACAATGTGGAAAAAGTGTGATGCTGCTGGATTATCATCCTGGCTGATAATGAGTCATACCCATTCTCTGGTCAACAAATCTTAATGACAAAGGAGGCACACTTCACAGTGAGAACAGTCTTCCTATACCCAAATAGGAAAATTGGACAAAGTCCCAGCTCTTGCTCTATTTGTGTGTTTTGGTTTTCCTCTGAAAACAGGTTCACGGAATAGAAACCAAGTAGGGGAGTGGAGAAGTGCGGCTGGACCTTTATATTATGAGTTATTCCCAGATCCTTCAGTTAAGGTGTAGGTTTTGATAATGCATCTCAGGTCATCAGCACTAAAAAAAATGCATGTATGCCTTATGTATGATAAAATATTTAATATGTGTGGAGAGTTAAAGAGAACCATCCAGATTGGATAGTGACAATTAACAAGCTGTGATAGGGAACAAAGGGAAAATAGCCAGGACTAAGGAGCAAACAGCAAAGGCATTTACATAATTTACATACATCCCGACCATTTGTAAATCAGGATTGGGAAATACCAAAGCTATTAGCCCCACACAGGGTCACCAGGCAATTGTGTTTCTATCCAATACTTGATTCTGAAGCAATATACACAGGTGTGGGTAGAAAAGAAAGTCATCCAGAATTCAAGGAACTCCAGATGAAATAAAAATAAAGCAACCTTATATTTACGAGATGAAAAGTTCCCCACTCAGACACAGTATATAATTTATTTTGGTTATATCTGAAAGGATCATATATTGATACTGAGCATTTCCTGAGAAGGTTTTTTAAAAAATGGTCTCTTAGCTCCTTGATTACTTCCCATTGAGACAATTCAAAAATCAGAGTTAGTAACAGCACACCAAACTTTGTCTCAAAGAATAATCAGAGTGGAACCATTTACCCACTCCATATAAAAAATATTTATTACCTCTCATTGACTGTCCAACGTTTGATTTAAAGCAGGATTTTTTCCTCAATTTGATTAGCAATTGACAAGATCAAGGAAGACATTTTTATTCTTTTTTACTCCTCTGGAAAATTTCTGCCTTTGTATTACCTTCAAATACAGGATCATATTCCTTTCATCAAGTCATAATTCAAATAATGCACCCTTTCTTCTCTATAGGCTTACACTGCAACAATGCTCATTTGTTAGAGATGTCAATGTATGCTTTATTACAAAAGTCAAACTAGGCTTTATCCATAATTTTCTAAATCTCATTAAAGGGTTTTTCAAATTTCAGATAGGATAAAGTAGCCCTGTATAACTGCTGCAGTGAATCTATTGCCATCAGTAATTCCAGCAGATGACAAAGGAATGCCTTGGGGGTGAGCCTGCTCGCATGCAGATAAGGTGCCCTGCAATGAATCACTGTCCTCTGCAAGGGACTGGCTTGTTAATAAAAGGTTAGGGATCACAGCATCACTATTTTTCCAGTAGAAAGAGAAACAGGGACTGAATTTTCTTTTTCCTTTCCCCAACCCCCTTTCCTCCTCACTGAAGGTCTCGCAAGCATCCATTCATGTTCCCACTGCCTCTGGTTTGCAGATGAGCACTGCCTTTTGAGACAGCACAATTGTGTGATGCATTTCTAACTAGCCAGGGCTGCTACAGAGTTGGAGACTGCACATATCTCAGACTGCTTGGCAGGATGTGATTCAGCTCTACTTTTCTTGTTAAAAACACACATTTCTCAGTAACACAAAGCCTCCATTTTTAAAATTAGGATTATATCAAAAGCTATGCCTTGGAGGACATTTCTAATCAAGGATTATCTTCTAGGCCTGTCAGTTATGGCACTTTTGTTCATCTTGACTAATTCCACAACATTTTTTGAATGAAAACATAATATTAAAGGTTTCTCTATGTAACTTCCCAATTTATATCTGGCAGTCAAGGTGAAGTTTCGATTTGAAACTTTAGCTGCAGGCTGTAATTCAGCAAAGAACTTAATATCATGATCAAGTGCTTTGCAGCAACAGCATTTTGGTGGGTGCATCTTGGCTCCACAGTCATTTCACAACCTAAAATTCCATAAACACCAATCACAGCTAGTTAATTCTTCTCATTTAAGTTTGCATTTTGCCAGAAGTCTGCCCAAATACCCTATATGTTGTTATCACAATAATTTACCTAGTGAAATTTGCCGTTAAAACTCCAGGGCAGCCATTCACTATTTAGACTGAAAAGATAGTACTGGTATAAGAGCTTCAGCTATCCAGGAAATATTTCCCAACAACATCATATATAGTTGGTAATCCTGTTTAAAATTATCAAATACACTCTAGGGAGCCTGCTCCCAGAATAAAGCAATGCAAAACACATAGACAATCAGGTCCCAAAGATAATCCTTTTTATTGCATTTTGCAGCAATTCTTTTTCAAAGTGATCCAAAAGCAGCAGGGCTGCAAAAGACTACAGGATAAACAGGAAACCTTCCCTAAGAAACCTTCTTGACTCACAGATAGGGGCAAAGGGGACCTAGGATTCCAAAGGAAGTATCTGGTTACTGCTAAATGGATTTTATCATGAGTGGAGGATTAGATTTCATTAACCTATACAGATACACTGGGTAAATTCACCTGAGCAGAGCAGTACCTTTTACACTGTTACAGACTTGCAAGGCTGTTGAAGTGTTGTGTGGGTCTTGTCCTGATATGAAATTCCAGGAAGAAAGGCAAATAATAAAGGAGAATCTTGAAAGGCAGTTTCCCTCACCTGCTTTTCAATTTTCTTGTTAGAAACTTACATTACAGCCCCAGCTCATTTGACCTCATCCTTCCCCTAGAAAAAATCTCACGACTTTAAAAGGAAGTTTCTCAGCTAGCTATTTATTATGTAAGTAGAGAAAACACTCCAGACGGTATTTCATGCCTTCTGATACCTAAGAATTGCCTCAGAATGCCAGCTTTGCAGTCTAGAAAGGAATGGCAGAGAGAGTCTCTCATTAAACCTCCTTTGGTCTCAGTACAATTGTTGGATTAATCACTTGGAACGGCAGTTGTAGACCCTATGCCAGACAAGAAGGATTAACACTTTTTTGGGGACTGTGTTTGTCCTTTCTTTGCTCAGCTCCCTCCAGCTTCTTGGGACATTTCCCTGAATTGTTCTACACCAGGTAAGACAGCACAGTCTGACTCTCTCTTGCAGTCATAGCTGAACAAAAGTGGTACAAAATTTTAACAGAACAACTTGGCGGCATTTCCAACACTCTACTGTGGATGACCAAAAGTGTGGGAAGGGGAAAGGTAGACAAGGAAATCCTGGGAAATTCCCCTATACACAAAATTTTGACTCTGAAATATATGTATTTCCCACAGAGGGAGGGAGATATCCCTGCCACTTTCCCTACTTATAATTTTAGAATATATTGGAAATTCAGAGGAACATGCAATCTACACCACACTGAACTCAATTCTCATTTATACAATGCTCCATTTACACCAGTCTGTCAGCTCAGAGGACCTCTTCAGCAGGAGTAATTACAGATATGCACACTTCATGGCCCCATTATTCCAACAAAATGTAGTAAAGAACCTCTGATGCAGAAGGAAATCAGGCCTACTTATTTTTTAATACAGTGACTTTAATATGGTTGTGTTTTATCTTCAATTCTGTGCATATATTTCAGTCCTCTCTTGTGCTTTTGCATGGTATTGCTTGATACTATAGTCAGTCTTCCTGGAGTACTGCATGTTTAATAAAATATCAGAACGCTACAGGTGAAGAGTAAGCTCTTAATTCAAGTCACATCCTGAGTGACAGGGGAATGAAAGCCCAAGTGTTTTGAACTTGGGCTGTTTTCATTCTTTCAGATATATTTGCATTTCTGCTCTGACTTCAGGTCTGCAATCATCACTTTATTCATCAACAGCAGCTCCACATTCACAGCATGGTGGAGATTTCTTAACTCAGATCCTGTGACATCTCAAAGTTTAGGGCTGACTCGATTCTCCTTTCTGGCAATGTTCTTTGGTCTTTTTTTCCCCAGGTTTAGTAACTATTAAAATAAAGGAAAAAAGTTATTTTCTCCCTTGTAATAATCTTTCTACCATCAACCAATTACAAGGATCATCCTTGTACTTAATAGGAAAATTTCTGGACTTATTTTGGCATTTGTTCCACCATATTGTATTTTGGAAAGTTCCCTAAAACTGTAATATAAAATACAGGTATGCTGGGACAGGCTGTAGCTAATCACACAAAGGGACTGAGATACCAAGGGACATGTTCTAGGTAACCATCTCAGTAAAGCTCAAAGTGTCATTGGGGTTTTAGGTAACATAGCAGAGATTCTGGGTAAACATGACAGGGATACCACATCTACCACTTCTTGGAAAGCCCTTGGGATATCTCTAAAAAGCTTTACAAAATTCCTAGAAAAATTCTAGATCAGCAACATCCTTGAAAAAAATCTACAGTGAGAAATTATTAGAAAGCTCTGGAGAAATTCTAGAAAGGCTTTCAAGTGGGAAGTTATCAGAAAACATAGGGGATTTCCCCAAAAGTTTACGCACTAAGGAATTCATGAAGAAAAAAAAAAAAACCCAAAGAAACAAACAAACAAAAAAAATCATGGAGATATTCAAAGAAAGCAGTAGGGAACTAATATTTTTTTCATTTTCTGGAGTGCCATATGTCTGGGGTTAGGCATCTTTAAGGAAACGGGAAAAGTTATGCAACAATGAGAATAAAGAATAAAAGGGGACAGAAGGGGAAATGACGAATTAAGAACAGTTAGTTAATAATGCCAATAAAGCATTCCTCCTTGTTGTAAGAGAAATCCATCAGTTGCAATCATCTCTAACCTGACTTTGAAGGATCTTTATCTCTTCTCACCACAGAATCCCATTGTGTTGCTGTGTCTAATCCTGCTGTGCAATCTCTTTGGGGGAAGCCCACAACCCCAGTGAAGTGTTCCTAAATTTGACAGACTTTAGGAGGCTTTAGGAGGCTACTTTCAGCAGGCTTGAAAGTACTCTGACCATCGAGTTTTTCATTTACAGCACCTCTGTGCCAGGTCTAGTTTATGATGAAGATCAGTGTTAAGTGTTATGTAACCACTGTACTTCATGGTTTATAAATATAAGAATGGTCTTGGTGAAGATGTAGCCAGAAAGGGACCTTTTATCAACAACTGTGTTGAGGAAAGAAACCTGACTGCAGTGAACTCAAAGGTGAAGACGGGCCCCTGAGTTTGCAACATAAACTGTTTTAAAAATAAAATGTGAGGGCAAAGCACCTTGGAGAAAGGATCAAGAGGGAAGCAAGAAGAGCAGGTGCTCTGCATTAGCCTTGGGTCATGGCAGCCCATGGATCCATGCACACAGCGAGGTCTCAGGAGTTTGAACTGCTCCTGAGTGAGGCTCTCTGCATGACATGACCTGAAGATTGAAATGATGGCACAGGGGAGAACTCCTGACCTGAAAAAGCGATCAATATGAGCATAAGCACCTCCAGGAGGGAACAAATTTCCCCTGCCTGGAGGCCAGCATACTCCACCCAGATGGTGAACAGGTGATTCACAAACTAGAGTGCACCCTAATTATCACACGCCTCAGTGAACTCCAGTCAAAATCACCCACCCGTCTGGAGGTGAGGCAGCTCACACAAACACAGCTTATCTCTGTTTCCAGGAAAACTCCATGAGTTAGACCTAACACTGCCAGAAGACAGAACATTCACCAAGTGTTTGTCAGGGAAAAACAGATCAAAGCCACAGAATTTCTAATTTCAGCAGTGGAAGCTATATTTCTTACAGTGTCAAATGATTTGGGGTTCAGCTGTGCTGGACTTTTTACTTCTGAACCCATTACCCCAAGGGACTTGGATGCAGGCAGAAGAAATAAAGTACAGGTGAAAGAACTGCCTCAGCCAAGCAGAGTGAAAATGCCCTGGCAACAAGAGCCAGCTTGGTTCTGCAAAGCTGCGTTATTTTCTGGTGGGGAAAAAAAAAAGGAAAAAAAAAAAAAAAAAAAAGAGAGAACAGAGCTCTTTTCAGTTTTATTTTCCTAAAGAATAATAAGTCTTGTGCTAGAAGACCATTAGTACCGTCCATGATTTAAATGTCTGTAGGAAACAGATTTGAGAATGAAGAACATGAATTCTACAAGGCATATTAATTGAAATCTTTTTCTGAGGTGCAAATAGAATGCAGGTGAAAGCTTTCCTTACTGAAGCATCTAACGGCTCATATATGACAATTCTGCTAAAGAAAACGGTAATTGATTATCATACCAGAAAATACTATACTGGGGCTGCCCTTCTGCATCTTCTCTATGCAGGCAGTTCCACACCAGTTTTTCCAGTTGTCCCTGTGCAATATTTGATTTTTTGAAAGCAGCCTCACAAATAAAATTAGTATTTCAGCTTAAAATTAAAACTTGAATGGGAATGTATTGTTAAAAGGCCACTGTTTAGAAGTGATTTCAGGGTAAAAAGCAGTATGAAGGTTAAACTCATGCTATATGAAGAGATATATGTGTGTGTGTGTGTGTGTGTGTATATGTGTGTGTGTGTATATATATATATATACACATATATATATATATATATATATATCTATATGTTGCACTTTATGAGTAAAAAAATCAGATATGTGCTCCCAGAACATCACAGAAATTAGTTTTTCATAGTAGTTCCGTATTCTGATTTGGCATAGATCTCATATTACATTTAAGTATGTAAATACTGTATGACTTCATAGGTACATCTTCTAATACTACACCATCTCTGAAAGCACATCTATGATCTAGGGATCACACCACATCTAGGCAAAGTGGTGAGGAGCTAGCAAACAAAAAGAAGAATAATAAAAAAAAGTCCAGATTTATCTCTGTTAAAGCAAACATAAGTTCTATACACAGTACATATATTTTATAGGTATATCTTAGGCAGACAGTAAAAAATACACTCTCTCATGCACATTTCATGTTCTCACATCTAGACTTTCTGACTGCAGAAAAATCAGGACCAATGGCCTTGACTGTAGACATTTCAACAGGTCTGACTCCCAGTCATTCCTTCTTCAACTGATAAGAACTGATAGGAATTTGCAAGGAATTATCATGTTAATTCCAGAATTTCCTGTTGCACTTAGGAAGTCTCTCATCCTGAACATGTTCCTAGTCCAGGCTTTGGTGCTCTCCTGTGTTGTACTCCTGCGGACATGATCAACCAGCACAAGACAGGACTCAGATCAAAAGATTTGGTATATGTTTCAACTCTTTATAACTAATTCAGCAACAAAAATATGTTATCAATTGCCTTGCAGAAGGCTGTCTGAAAGGATGACTTCACTGTTTGCTGGACCATGCATGACACATTTAATAGGTGGGCCAAAAAAAGACAGGAGTGTTGAACAAGAACCAGAGGATTTGGATGCATGAATCACACTGAAAATTATTTCTACTATGGTTACTAAATCCTCTACTGCCTTTTTTTTTTGTCCCCAAACAGACTAAATATAGAAAATGTTTCTATAGAATACTTACTGGAGCAGTATTAATACACATGGCTGGAATAACAAGACCTGCTTCCTTGCCTGATCTTCCAGTTGTCCCCTTCTTTACCAATTCCTGTCACTACAGCTCAGTTAAATTGTTACAGAGCCTTCCCCACAATACTGTAATTTTAAAGTAATTCCCAACTACATCCATAAATTATGAAGCCTGCCACTTGCTCCTGGATCTCTGGGGGAAAGTAACCAGTGAGTTTATGTAAGAATGCCTTGCACAGGGGAAAACAACTGAAACAAATGGGTGTAACTTAAACTTGTTGGTCAATTCCTGTTTGTTTTATGTGTCTGAACTGTTCAGTTCAGACAGGACAGCAGGTGCAGGCAGAATTTTCAAGGAAAACTCTCTGCCTGACATCTTAAAGATATCCCTCCTAATCTCGACCTTTACTTTTGCATTGACATTGATATTGATGAAGTGATTTGTCCAGTGGTAGAGGTTCTAGAATGGATGACTCCTGTGTAACATGCCAGAAATACAGAATATATCCTCTTTGGTGTTTCACAGAGCAATACTGCCACAGAAATACACATTATGAAGCTGTTTTCTTCATGGTGGCAAGGAGTGTTTTAGGAGGAGAGGAAGAAATCCACACGATGGCAAGACCATAATACCAAGGAATTACTAATGAGGAACAAGGGAGAAAGAGATGATAAAGACTGGGAAATAAATGCAAAGATAGATTTATTGCAGTGCTAACAGATTGAATGAAATGTGGTGGAAAATACAACAAATTGGAAAAGAAATATTGAATTTCTAGATGCTCAGATAGATATGACAAATGTTTATAAATTGGGAATGTATGTAATTCCAGTCAGCTTGCAGGAGATAAAATCCTAGAAAATACAAAGCCTTTAGTAACTTTTTCACCAGTTAGCAGGCCACTTATATCAGAGTTCTTTTGACTTGAGCTGCTAACTCACAGACTGCTGTGACTTAGAATTTCACTTCATTTTACTTATTCCCAGTGGCATTTTACATTTTTGTTCAAATGAGTTTAACATGCTTTCACTATATGAATATAGAAATTTTAATAAAATCATTTATAAATGATGATGTGTAATGCTACTGTACAGTGCATAAAGAAATCTAATTAACTATAGTGAGTCTAGTAGCACTTACACTGTCAGTCAACAGAGCTGTAATACATGATGAAGTTATTATGCATCCTATTTGCTCTATACACAAATTAACATTTTGGATGGTTACTACCATGATCCTTTTATAGGCTGAACTTCACATAAAGTAAAACACATACCAAATGGGATTAAATCTAATTGAATAATATAATCCTAGCTTCAGTCCATTTCTCTCCAATCAAAGACATAATAGTATTTGTAATACTAATTATTAATGACTTGCAACTTGTCAAACAGGTTTTTAATAGTTGAGTTAGGATACCCACCAGCCTGTAATTTTAAAATTGTCTTCTGTTTACTGGGATTACAGATTTTAATAAGTGATGAATGCCTAATGCACTTAGTAAATGTTGGCAAAACATGGTTCCTGTATTCTGCACCTGCAGCTCAACTGAAAAATTATTATTATTATTCTATTTAATAGCAGGGCACTTAAATAGTACAAACATCTCTAACCCCAAATAAAAGTCCAATAGCTCTGCAGAAAAACTCACGCAAATTTATGTGAGCAAACCATACAAGAAGAGCAGATTGGTGGCTCTTGGTTCTGGTAAAGGTGAGTGTATAAGAGATGATTGATGTGAAGAAGTAATAACAAAGTTCATAGATAGTGTGGATAGATAATTTTAAAAACTCCAAAATACTGGCTCTCTCCTCTCTAGCCCATGGGTTTTTACCTCATATGCATAAAACCAGGCAGTACTTTCTCCCACAGTGAGGGGCCATGTGTGGCAGGGATTGGCAGTGCCAGAAGATAGAAACCCTCAGGCATCTTAACCTCTGGGACCTCCAGCTCCCCAAAAATGGCCTGACTGCAGTCATGACTGTCCTGTCTCCACGAGTGACTCCTGTCTCCTTAGGCAGGGCTTAAGGGGTCAAAATCTGTCATGACATATCTGGTGTTCTCAATCATGTAATTTTCATCTCTTTTCCTCTCAGCAAAGTGTTCTATCAAATACTTAATCTTAATCATCTGCTAAAGTATTTCACTGAATGAAGACTTCTACGGGGGCCAAATTAGTCCATACATCTCCAACACTTAGTTTAGTTTACCACTTCTATTATTTTAATGAAGAGGAAAAAATTCATACTATTGCTAATAAAGTGATTTACAATGTTATGCATGTTAGTTCCAAACATTTTCCAAGTATTTTTTTCCCTGATGCAGATTATAACTGAAATTCTACCCTGTATATCCAGCTTACTCATGTTAAATGAGGTTTTTTGTTTCAGTGATTAAAGGTACAAGGACAGAAAGCAAATTGTGGGGCACGTAATAACTTGTTCATGAAGGAGTTAAAAGTGTTTATCAAAAAAAGCATTTTGAAAACACAGGAAATTTTGATTCATCACTTAGCTGTGGGCTTATGTGACATTTACAACAAGCATGTATATTTTGAGATAGTTGACAATGACATCTTTATGGTTTTGTTATCAAAGCTTCCATCTCACAATCCCCTTTGGTCCTGAGTATTGTTAAAAATGTGCCAGGGTTATGGCTGTTCATACCTTTCCACTTCTAAGTGATACAATGATCAGAGAAGAGCAAAGTTTTATGATCCCTTCAAGGCATTTGAAAATGACATTAAATGATGTTTATAAAGATTTCTAAAACTCAGAAGAGTCTTCTTGTCTTTCTGTGGGCGTGTTCTCATCCTTTTGAATTGTGATAGATGTCAATTCCTCCACACTCCTTCTAGAAAAATACAAAGCATAAGTTTCACATGTCCCATAAATCCACTGGTAGCACCTGCAGATCAGTCATCATGGACTTCCTTCAAATAATAGCTTTTCTTAGGACTCACATGGTATTTATCACCACAGCTTACTGCAAGCATTATCTGCTGGTTTTTTACATCTTTGTGAGGAGTCAGCGGCATTTTACAGAGGAAAAGTGAGGGAGATGAAGCTTATTTAGAAGCATGCATCAACACAAACAATTCATCCCAGAACCTGGAAGATTTAGAGGAAGGAGTTAGGAGAGAAATGTTTTCTTCTGCAAATGAATACAAAAGTTCAGTTTACACAGGAGCTGAGGAAGTGCCATTCCAGCTGCAGCTATTCCAGTTTTTGACTATAAACTGCAGTTGTGCTGTATGAGACACTGTGCCTCTCCAAGACTTAAAAAAACCCCAAAACCTGAGTGCATGGTCTCTTTTAAGCACATTAATAATTCCATTTGCTCAATTACTATTGTGATGAAAGTTATCCAGCCAAATTGAGGCTTAATTTCAAAGGAAATGTGCCAAAAATCAAAGGGAGAATCTCCCACTCACTTTAATGGGGAGAAGCTCATGCCCATATTTGCTGCTTTACAGACATTTGCAAGATGTGAGAAGTTGCCCAGAACAACATTTAATGTTGAGCATGTTAATCTCTGGTTTCACAGTACTCATATTAACTGATTTTGCTTTAAAAAATGATACTGCAGATGTAAGGTATTTTCTTGCAGAATAAAAATCTGTTTAAAGAAAACTTTGACTACAAAATATTAAAAGATCTAGAGAGACAAGAAGGATGCTAGCTACTAAGCACGCTTCTCTTCCTTCTTAATTGCTATTCATAACTGCAGAAAAAGACAATGTATTTGCCAGAAAAAACCAAAATGCAATAATACAGAAAAATAGCAATTACAAACAGGCAACAATTTCAACAATATTGTGCCTCATTTTCCACACATGCACAAACCAAACCCTCCACACAGAGAGAAGCCAAAGGAATGTGACTTTTTTCCTAGACATTCCTCCCTTAGGTTCTAGAGCAAAGCTCAGGAGAGAACAACTTCTAATGAGTTCATGCACCTCACACTGGGCAGTCCCACAGGAATCAGTGTGCTCAGAGTTTACCTTTTTCCTGACAAATATCCTGGTGGCAAATCTTAGCACCATGGATAAAGTGGCAAAATACCTCTTACCTCATGTTCTAGTGGAACATAAGTATTCAACTCAACCCACTTCAAAAGCAACATCTACTTAAAATTTCCAGCATAACTACCTTGACTCACACATCCAGAATATACTATGATATTGCAATCACTATTTCTGGGAAATTATATTAAACAGGCACCAGGTGACAATTGGCTGTCAAAGTCTGTAATGTGGAACCAGTGAGATCCATTTCAGAAAATGTTTCAAGATGTGTGTTCTTTACTTTTATAGTGAGATGACAAAGAATTCTCAATATCAGAAAATACATATTGCTTTTGATCTTTTAATTAATTCAAGCTTGCAATAGATAAGGAGGAAGGCAGAGAAACAGAAAGCAAAACAGAAAGCAAAAAGTTCTGGTTTCTGCTTTGTAGCTACTGCAGGTGATTGTAGAAATAGTCTCCCTCACACCAACAGAAATTGCCTGAATGTGGCAGAAATGGTCTTGCACAGGTTCTGGGGCAAGGTGCAGTTACAAGCAGTGTGGGAAACTAGCCACCTGTGACTATTGATAAAACGGGTCATAGAAGAGGCACCAATTGAAGTCAAATAGCCCTGTTTGCCTTAATAACCCTGCTAGAACACGGGAAGTTTGGCAAAACTTCCATCTGTCCATAATCTCTGACGTGAGTCAGCCAAAAGCTGGATTGCAAGAATGTCCCTTCTCATCATCCACCTCTCTAGGACTATACTGCAATCAGTTAGTACAAAAAACAACTCAATCCCCAAACCCTATTTTTTCATCTTTTAATTATTTTTAACAGGCAACTTTCCTAATCTGCTCCCCAGCTGTGGGAAGTATGAAATATGATATGGAATATGAATACTACAAGGACTGTAACCACTGTACCACCTGAAGTCAATTTTGTCTGGTGACTTTGACACTAGCAAAAAAAAAAAAAAAAGAAAAAAAAGAAAACCCCAAATCTGAAATCTGTGGGTGCTAAACGATAAACTTGAAAAGAATCCTAGGATACCTACTGGGGTTTCTTGAGGAACTGCAGGATTGCATGACATTTTAAACACTTTTGTGACTGATTTCTCACAGAAAAACTAAATCACAGCCTTTTACATATGGCTTTTTGAATTTGAAGAATGTTATTTCACAAATAGTTGATGTCCTAGCACTGTTTCCTGGAGTTCAGACATGAAAAAGGGGAGTTGGACTGAAAATAAGTCTTTATGATAATGAATAGACTGACTCAAAGGAAAAACACATTGACTGACCTCACAATTAAGTGTCATCATCTACCTTCTTCCTCTATTGGGAGTGGTTTTAATTTCAAATAAATTGCACCATTATCTCTACCAGCAAAATGGAAACTCCATCTCAGTTTTGGTAAGGACTATCAATACGAGAAAAGAATTACTTTAATGCTCACTGAACAGATGGGTTCTTAGGGGGCTGTATTTTTATAATGATAAATTATAAATTTACATTTTTTAAATTAAAATTTGTTAAATTTTTTATCAGTTTTCCTAGTGAGATCAGCATTATTTATAAGCACTGAAGACATCAGCAAATACAATCATGGCAGTAACAAAATGTGGAACAGGAGCACTAGAAACAATGTGGCAACATTACCACTGAGTATAGCCACATTCTCAGCAATTCACCAGTGGCTTTTCAATGGTGACTTTCTTAACCTCTGAACCAATTAGTTACTTAAGCATCTTTGTAATTTGAGTGGGGCTACCTAAAAGCTTAAAATGAGACATGTGACTAAGAGGGCTGAGCTCAGACACAGACAAAAAACTCACAAGTTCTTCCATCATCCCTGCCATGGGGCCAGAAGCCCCTGGGACAGGGGGAAATCAAGAAAGAGTGGGAACTGCTCCAGCTCTGCCAGCTTAATTGCTGGAAGCATGCCAGAATCTTCAACCAACTTCAACAGAAGGCCCTTGCTGATGGGACTTATTTTAACAGCATTGAGCCAGGGAATGCACAGGAAAACTCCAGTACCTGGATGGGGGAACGTTCAGCAGGGCAGGAGTGAGGAATCGCAGCAACCTCTTCCAGTGACACAGGGGAAGCCACAGTTCAACCTATTTTGCTCAGAAGCTCCCCAGTTCAGAATAATTTCTACAATAGATCTTTTCTGATCCAAGCTAATTTTGAGTCAAATGAGTCCAGTGCTAGCTCCTTTGAGCAGGTATGAACCTGTGTTATGTTAGTATAAAAAACTTTTCAGCATGTGGAATTAGTAAGTACTTTTAAACTCTGTTTACAGAACTAAAAAGGTGTTTTTATGTCAATCTGGCCTGAAGAAACTTGGGTGTCTAGCTTGTAACTAATATATTGAATGCTTCTAAGCTGCCAGAAGTCCCAGCCGAAAATCTGAGACAGTAAAATCCTCACAACTGAACTACACAAACATGCTTCAGAGATCTGTCTGAATCCACTTTGCAGTCATTTTAACTTCCAGACATGAGTAGTCAGTCCAATGACTCCAGTACAGCTTAAAGGTTGCCAAGATTAAGTTTAAGAAGTTTAGCCAACTGTATAAATAGAAATGGAATTCAAATAAGGGCAGTAAATATCAACCCCCTTCATTTTAGTGAGCTACAGGAGTTTTGAATGGAAACACCTATAACAAAAAAATGGGTGCTGCAGCCAGAATTTTCATCTGTTTGGAATGACCCTGCAATGTACACAGCAGAGTGATGTTCTGCTCCTGTCTCAAATACACCCTACTATATTAAACTGTTTCCCTTGGGATCAAACAGACTGGGCCAAATTCTGCAGTGAAAGCCTGATCCAAACATCATCTCAGTCTGCAGAAATATTCCAACTGATTTCAGTGGGCTTTGGAACAGGCCCATATTGGCATCTATTCAACTTTATTGAACTAAGTTTTCCTGGGGAGCTGCAGGAGCCAATATGGGCCTAATGACTTCAAAACCAAGCATGAAGGCCACTGCCAGCCAAATCACTTCACAGCGAGGAAATGACAGCAGAATTAATTCATTATTATTTATCTAGATTTAAAATAACCTCCAGTTTCCAAGGTCACTACTGTGTTTTCCAGGTGAAGGAAACTTCCAAGTTGCCTTTGATCCTTCACAGATTTTTCAGTCTGAGTTATGAGCTACTTATTTACCACAGGCGACTGAAATAATTATAAGGTTTGCACGAGGATGATAAGCTTAGTAAAAACATGCACAAAATTTAATATATTTGGGAATTTTGGCAATCTGCTGGCAGCCAACATCAACTACTTAATTTTTTCTGCCATTAAACTCATATTAAAGTCCGACTGATCATCACTAGGAATTAAACATGAGCTTGCCCTTAGGACTTGGCATTCTCTCATCACCAGTTCAGGTCAACACATCCTTTTTCAGCAAAGGATGTTGCAATGTTGTCATCCTTTTACAACTCACTTGCTTGAGATATTTATTTCCCTGCCATAATTTCAAGGAGACTAGTTTGGGAACAAGGATGACTGTGTAAATATAAAAGACAAGGTCTCTGTGGGGGTTTATTATGTTCTAGATCGGGGTGTTATTGTAACAAATTATTTGGGAAAACCCAAAAGAGAATTCACAGGCAAATCCATGGAAAACATTAATCTGTTTGAGTAAAGGAGTTTAGTAAACATCAATGGAAATCTTTACTGAGCATTTCCTAGGTGTGCTTACATACATCTAGACTAGAGATAGATAATGCTACTCATACCTTCTATAATCCCAGAAGACGAGATATTAATATCATTTTTAATAAGGCCTAAAGAAGAGATTTGCACAGAATACTTAAGTATTAAAATGATACTCAGCATTCTGCAAACCTGTCAGAGAAAGGATTTCCTCCTGCTGTACAGCCCCACTGTTTAACAAAAGTCCATCAATATATATGGGAATTCTTGTCCATAAGCCTTGAATGACAATGCCTCATGTCCAGCATCACTGTTCTCACTGGGCAGATAATATCAATTAATTTGATAGAATCCTGAGTCTCTTTGTAAGCCATAAGAAGAGATGGAGTAAACATCAGCAGAGACTGCTGCAGTGCAAAGAGCACTTGCACTACCCTGGAAACCAGCAAAATGAACACAAGCATTACACTGACTATTAAGTGCCTGCAGTCTAATTCTTCCTTTTAAAACAGTGATGATTTTGTCCCATCCTTTTGCTCTGAAGCACTCAAGGATTTCTTGATCTGCCACAATTAAATACCATCAGGTATATTTGAAACCTGGGAGTTCCACACATTTCTCAGAGACTATGGAGATAACGGAGCCCTGTAGTTTCTTGTCTTCAAGATGGTTTCCTTCCCCATTCAGAGATCCAGGCATCATCCTTTTGCTAGAATCCACACAAAGGTGCATTTTACAAGTATGCCCTTGTTTGCCCCAAGTATGCCCAGGTTTGAGAACTGTTTAAAAACCAATCTGTTTTAAGCCTATTCTGCATGCATCCCCCGCTGGAGGGTTTGTAATATGACCTCTGCACAACTGCCAAGAGCTGGGAGATCAGTTGGATACCCAAAGCATCTTTTTCCCTCCCCCTTCCCTCTGCTTTGCCGTGATCATCGAAGGCATCCGCAGTCGAAGCGGTTGCACTTTCTCACACCTGCCTTGAGCCCCTGTCCCCTCCCTTTTTCCACGACAGTCCGAGCCATCCCGCCGGGCAGCGCAGCCCGGGGCAGCCCCGCGCACCACCGCAGCCCACAGCCCCCTGCCTCTGCCAGCGCTGCCTTGCTGTGCCCAATTCCCCCATCCGCAGCCAGGGAACCAGGCTTTCCCCGCGCCAAGTGCGCCTCTTTTTAATTTTTTTTCCCCTGGGGTAGCGGGGAAGAACAAAATGAAGTTGGCCGCACATTTAAACACAAGTGAGCAACATCCTCCGGAATGCAGAAGGCATCCCGGAGAGCCAGGCGTCCGTGGGAAGTCGGTTGGGCGTGCCTCCCCTTCCGCCCCCACTCCGGCCAGCCCGGTCCCGGCGCGGAGCGGCCCTGCCGTCGCCACCCGCGCAGGCACCGCCTCCGCGGCGGAGCGTGCCCCTAGCCCGCGCCCGTGCGCGCCGCCGCCCCAGCCCCGCCGTGCCCGTAGCTGCCGCTCGCGGCCCCCCAGCACCGGCTGCAGCCCGGGGACATGGCGGAGTAGCCGTGGTCCGGGGAGCAGGGGGAGCTCCGAGCAGCTATGGTACCTCCCGACAGCTGAGGTGGAGGTAGCCGGTGGCAGCCGGCGGCTCGCAGCTTGACCTCGATTTGTTTTGGGGACTGCAGGTTGGAGCGACACGTCCGGTGAGCTGGGAGAGATAAAAACCAGGAGGATATCTGGGGGGTAAGTGTGGGATTGCCCCAAAACTGGCGCTGCGGTGTTTTGTTTTTTGGTAGGTTTTTTGGTTTCTGTTGTTTTTTTGGTTTTTTTGGTTTTTTTTTTTTTTTTTTTGGGGGGGGGAGGGTGGGTTTTGTTTTTGTTTTGTTTTCTTTGGTGGGTGGTTTTTTTTGGGTTTTTTTTTTTTGGGGGGGGGGGGGGTTTGTTTTTTTTTTTTTTGGTGCCGGGGAGGGAGGGGAAGCTATGCACTATGCAGAACCGTTGTACCCGGGGAATGTTATCAGATATGCACTGCGGCGCAGGCACTTCGCTAATTCTCGGCTGGAGGCTACCGGTGCCCTTCTGCCACCAGCCCGACAGAAGTTTGGATCTGAATCTCTTTTCCTTCTTGTTTAAATAAGTTTTAAAATACTGGCGTCCTTAGCCAAGCCGCCGGGCGATGCGCACAAGCCGCACTTGATGCGGACTCCGCACTTGTGCCATTCACATTGGGGGACACACACACACACACACACACACACACAGAGACACACAGACACACACACCCTCCTCCGCTGCCATACAGCCCCGTTCTAACTTGCGGGGAGCTGCGGGGGTGCATCCCGGGGCAGGGCGCTCGGTGCGCGGGGCAAGCCCGACCCCTGCAGTCGCGTGGCGGAGCCGCCGCGGCGCGCCGGGATTGCGGCGGGGCCGGGGAGCCGGGGCTGCGCGCTCCGAGCGGGGCGGGGATGGCGGGGCTTGCAGCCGGTATTAATCTCTTTCCGCTCATTCTGTAGCAGCAGCAACAGGAGGGGAATCCCTCTCCCTCCGCCGCCTCCTTGCCCGGCATGCCGGCATTGCCCCGCTGAGACGTGCAAAGAGTTTTGGGGTTAATTTGCGCCTGGCCGCCCCTGGAATAGAGACTTTCCGGATATCGGATCGGTTGGGGTTTGTTGTCTATGTCGTGTTGGGAAATCTGGTGGAATTTTTTCTCGCTCGAGGAGGAAGAGCCTGGTGTTGGCAGTTGGCTTCGTGATCTTTTTTGGAGAGCGAAGGAAGGGAAGGGATCTCACTTGAGCTGTGCGACGAGAGAGCTCGGACATGTGTTGTCAGCACATCTGGGGAATACAGTCTGCAAGTCCGAAAGGAAATTTGCTGGGATCGTTCAAACTTCGATATTGATCTTTGTTATTTTTTTTCGCCGACTGATGCACTTGGCATGAGAATCGGAGGATGGAAATTGTTTGGGAGGTGCTTTTTCTTCTGCAAGCGAATTTCATCATCTGCATTTCAGGTATGCAGCAAGCACAGAAAGGGCAAGGGAGTGGGGGAGATACCGTACAGGGTTCCCAGGTGTCCCCTTATGAAGGGGAAAGAGGAACAGTTAAACCCAGGTCAAAACTGTAGTTGAGAAATATATGAATGATGTACTGTGAGTGGGTTGTGACAGAAATTGACTCTCATCACTTCCGTCTCCCCCTTAATTCCAATACGTGTGTCTTAATTATCATTAATTAATTGGTTGCAGTAGACAATACGGTGTACTGATAAAGGAGATGCTTATAATTCCCAGTGTACCTGACTGTGATAATTATTTGCAACATTGCCGTGATCCCAGAATTTCATATCTCTTGAAGTTCTTAAACTTGGCTGATGTGCAGATCCTGAAGGGTTTGTGATTTGTTGATGGAGTTGTCATGTTCTGGTGCCACAATTCAGGGTCTGCAAAGGGAGGGATACCAGTAAAGTGTCTCTGCTTTTAAAATGAGCTTTACTATGTCTGTGCTTTGAAATTTTTTTTTCTTAAAAAAAAAGTCCCATTCAGGTAGCCTCTGTGCTGGCTGGGAGTTACAGCTTTATTTTAAGCTTGCAAAGATCGCTGTCCCTTCAATATGTAGAAAGTCAGGTCATTTCAGTTGTCACCAGAGCTTGTCCAATTAATGAATAGGCATGGCTAGTTGTCTAGCATAAAGGACTTGAACAATTTATTCTTGGGGAAAACACTCTTTTGACTGCAAAAGCCCTAGCTCCCTTGTTAATTTGTCATGTTGGTTGTGCTGGAATAATTACATTGTGGGAGGCAGGAGTGGTGAGGTGGCCAGTTTTCTAGTTTGGGACACTTCAGGGAACCCCATGGGCATGCAGGCTGCCTGCATCTCCCACTGCTTCACTTCCCACAGGCTGCCTCTGCCCTCCAGCCGTTGCATAAGTCCAGAAATGGGAACATAAGCAGCACAAGCAAGGCACTGCTGGAGGGAGATCCAGGGTCCTAGAGGCCATCTCAGTGTTCAGCCTGGATGTCCATAGGGAGAGGCAGCAGCTCCAAAGCTCTCCTGGGACCATGCAGATATTGGCCTGGGCTGTGTCCCAGCCACAGCCCCCAGGTAGCAGCTCCTGCAGCATCCCCCCCGGGAGCTGTGAGCCCCGCTGCGCTTCCTGCAGCACCCTCCCAGTTTATCCACCTCTCCAGCCCCTGGGCTGGGCACACATAAACGTTGGGGGCTCACCATCCCTGTTAATTTGTCCTGCCTGCACCTGCCCCAAAGCTCCTTTATTCCTGAGCAAATAACATCACTGTCAGCACACAGTGTGTGTCAGCCTTCCTTTTATCCCTACAGACTGGCACCATCTGCCACCAGGTATCCAGGTGACACTGCCAGCATCCCAGGCTGACCTTCCACTCATGCCAATTGGTACCATCAGAAAAATTCGCTCTCTTGCTTTTTAGAGCAGCAAAACCTGCTGCCTCTTGTCATTGAAATCTCACACTTAACTATTTATCTCAGTCGGATGTGCCACCTGTCCAATGCTCCTCAAATCAGCTACTTTTAGAGTACCACAGTGAAAATAGCAAACTGCAGCTCACCGCTCTCTTGGCTATTGTGACAGTAATATCCTGAGACAGAAAGAAGCTGTCCCATTCTGTGCAGCTACTTTAGCCATGCATTTAGCTGTCAGCGTTCCTTGAGCTCCTGCCCTCCTTTTCTCTTCAGACAGGGGAGCCCAGGCTTCTGAACCAGTGGGATCAGTCCTGCAGAGGTTCCCATCGCTCTCCATCTCCCTCTAGCACTAATACCTGATACTGTACACACTCACAGCGTGTCTGCTTGCTTTTTCTCTTTTTTCTTCTTTTTTTTTTTTTTTTTTTGGGAGGGGGGGATAAAGAGAATAAGTGAATGGTGGGATGCTTCTGCCACATGGTTAAAGCTGTGGTTTCAGGTAATTTTGACCACACAGAGGATGTATACATGCTTCAGTCTTGTTTTCTTGTTTTCTTTTTTTCTTTTGCCTGGGCATTTTGTTTTTTTTTCAGGAATCCTCACTATCTGTCATCTTAGTAAAAAGGATTAAGATCTGCAGATATCTGAGTGGCACTAATGCTCTGTATGTTGCCTCTGCCATCATTTTTACACTGGGTTTTATAGCAAATTATCTAGCTGGAATGTCTGGATAATAGTGCAAGTAGGAGATGTCATGAAGCCTGTTAAGGAATTGCCTCAGCACAGGATTGCAGATTGTATTTTAGCACTTCAGCACTCATTCAACATGTTACTTAAGAAACCCACTAGTTGACCACTAGGACTGCAAATTACTGGAATGTGAATTAAGGAGTGTGGCAGTATTTTCTTTCTTTTTTTTTATTTCTTATTCATTCAGTTGTTTCAGCAGTGAAGACTCAAGACAGGTGTGCTGTACATGGATCTTTCCTGAACATTAGCAAATGCTTAATTCAGTGTCTGTTTAAATCTGCCGTCTTCCTCCTGCTAATTCCCGTGGTTATTTGGATTAGGGCCTATTAGGGGCTGCTCTTCAAAGGGATGTCATTCACTGAATTGAGCACTATTAAGTTCTTTAATAGTTATTAATAAACTTCTTAAACATGGGTTCAGTGTTATCTCTTTTGCTGTGTATTTATATAACATTTAAGTATAAATTATGTTGAATGTGGCACTTGTGCTGTGTTTCTTATTTAAAATAAGTAATGATGAAGGTATACAGTTGACTCTTTGGTGTCTTACATTCATTAATTTCTTGGAGACAGTATATGGAAAGTAATGTAATCTATTAAAAAGATGTGTATATATATTTTCAAAATATTTTATACTTTAATTTTTCTTTGAGTCAATTACTTGTGTGTATGAGAGATTGATTGTTTTGGAAAAATTGTACTGAGATTTAGGAAATAATTTATCTATGACCTTTGGGAATAATATTTTTATTTTCTTGGCATTCTGAATTAAGGCTTTTGCTGCTTGGAATTGCTTGTTTGAAAAGAGAATCTAGTTTCCTTGTGCAGATGCAAATGAGAGATACAAACAGGCTGAAGGACCACAAAACCATTTCTGTCCTTTAGAAAGAAGTGAAAGCCCTTGCTTTCCTTCAAAGTCATATTTAGTCCTTTGAGTTGTAGTTTCTGAGAAAAATAGTCATTTGTATTATGACTTTTGCGGTTTTGTTCTTTTAATGATACTGTTCAGCATAGAAGGAGCACAGAGCAAAGGAAGTGAAGATGTCCTGTAGACGGAATGCTGGAATAAGCCCTCACTACATGTTGTTTCTTTGAAGATGCAGATACTCCTGGAATTACACTGTTTACATACAAAGAAGATAGTAGTTGTTGTATGATGTACAGAATTTCCTTCCTGAGTAATAATACCACCAAATATGAATTAGCATCAGTGTTCTCCGGTGGCTATCGCTTTTGCTTACACAATCATTTGTATGAACCATAAGGAAGGTTTTTTTGTGAATTTAAATATTAAAAATCAATTTCAAGAAAAAAAGCTAGGAAGCTGTTTTCAAATCTTTGCAGGATTCTTGGTTAAATAAGAAAATGAAGTTGTTGTGTGAAGTTGTTAAGAAGGTTTCCATGTACATTTTCTGTTAATACATCAACAAAATGATTTCTAAAACCTGCATGGTCAACATATTTGTGCTTTCCTATGACTTGATATCCTACCTCTTATTGGTTTGGCTTCCGAGAACTAATGTGGATGAAAGCTGTCTTGTTATTTGGAAGTATTTTCATCCTTTGCCATCCTGTCAAGGCACTTAGGGCCAAATCCCTTTTATGATGCAACTTCTGTGGTCTATTTGGCAGCACACAAGTGCCATAAATCATGTATGGTGAACAACTGAGATGGTGTAAAAAACCCCTCATCTATCCAGGAATTCCAGTGTATGGAGCATCTGATATGGCATCTCCTGGCACTGAGGACTAGAGGTGGATTTGGAGCACATTCGCACTTCATTTTCTGTCTTGCAGCTTCTACAGTCTCTGAATTCTTATTACCTGGCATAAAACTAAGATGCCCTATAGGAACTCTAAATTATGGCAGGGCTGGAATTACCTGCGGAATCATGGTCTGTGAAGTCTGATAACTCTTCTTCTCATAGCATTACACAACCTGAGATAATTCAAACATAAGTATTCTTGTAGACAAGAAGAATATCAAAGTTCTAATGTCCAACATTAGAACAGTGAATGGTTCATTACGTTAGGACAAAAATCTTGAAGCTGTGTTAATTATCCTCAAATAGTGTCACAGAAATAGCTTTTTATGTCACTTTTAAAGTGAGATATGTAATATTCTAGGTGAAGGAATTGTTCATAGCACATACATATATATATATATATATATATATATATATATATATATATATATATATATATGTATGTACACACACACATATATGAAAGTCAGCACTAGGCATAAAGGAAGGTGTAACATGTAGAGGGTTTCTGGTAACTAAGAACTTTACCCATTACAGTATTTTTCCTGCTTTAATACTATCTCCAGAGCCTTATATCTGTGGACAAACCTTCATGCCTGCGTGGAGTTTGTTAATGTTACTGAAAATCCACATGAATTCAGTTTGTCTGCTCACATTCACAGAATGGAGGGACCATAGGTTGGATCCAGAGACTCTCAGTTCCTCACCTCTGGAATGCTTTCTCATTTTAGTATTTTTTTTTCCACTTTCTCCAAAGGTGTGAAGATGTTTCTTCTTGAAAATTCTATGGAAATAGCCTTTGTAGTCTTCTGTAAATGTCTGCTTTGACCTTTTTTTTTGTGCGTATCTTGTATTTTTTATCATTTTATTTATTTTTATTGTTGGTTTTACAACTAGAGCGTGACCAGATAGGCACTAAAGTGCTGGAACAGCACACATGTTTTTAGCTTATGTTAAGGTAGTAGAAGGGAATGTTTATGAATAGTTTTTGCACATATTATGCTGAGCTATTTTCCATCCAATAAACGGGTGGAAAGAAACTGGTTATTGCTGCTATTTTTTTCAAATCTCAGTGATGTAGATACCCAGTTTTCAAACCACTTCACTTTGTTGTGTTGCCTCATTGTAATACAATTGAACTAGATACCAAGCCTCCAAGATAAAATTATTAAAATAAGGAATCAAACCTCACTCAAATTAAGTGCTCTCTAATTTAAGGGTGCTCTTTAAAATGTAACTGAGGCTGTCAAGAAGTTTTGCCCTTGACATTTTTGGAAAGTTCTCAGTTTTCAATTCTACAACAGCTAGATTTTAAATATAGCAAGGAGTGAAATGGGTTTCCATTTGCATTTTGAATATTGCTTGCATATGAATGAACAAGCAATTCCTGCTTTCTCTAAAAGATTGGCTTTTTCTCTTTTGCTGTTGGTCAAAGTATCACTTTCTTTCTTGGTTGAAAGGTGGTAATTCAGCTGAGGAGGATGTTGCTGTTTTCATAGTTTCTGATTGTTTATGACTAAACTTAACATGGCAAAGACTGAAGGGGATGATTGGCCCATTTGGGCTGTTAATAGAGAACTATATAAAACTGTTCCATCACTATCTCATTACCAGCTCAAGCAGCAGACAAAACTAGATGACAGTCAGGTATGGACAATACTGAAATACCGTGATAAGTGTTATTTTGCTCCTGTCTTGTTTTTATCTTTTCTGCACACCATGTTGGGAGGAATAGGAAATAGGGATTGAATTGTAATTGACTTTTTTTTAGAGGCAACACTGTACAATGGGACTGCATTTCCATTGTAATGCAATCAGAAAGTACAGGTAGCAAAAAGAATTGCGCTGTGGTAAATTAATTGAAACATTATTTGTAAATAAATGGGAAATAATTTTTTTCAAAGGATAATAATCTGGCATTTGAGAGAGGGGGGGCTTTACAGCCAAACCTATTTAGAGTTGAAGGCAAAGTAGTATTTTTTTTGCTGGTTTTAGCCATTGATAGTTTAAAAGCTGCCAAGGGTCTTTTAATGGAATTTCTTGGAGATAAAATCGCAAGTTATTATTGTCATGAAAATAGAGGGCTGAAACATAGTAGACCTATATCCTGTGTAGTCCCTTTCTGGTGATGTAGTGCCTCATTCATGGACATGGGTGTTCATAAGTACAAACTTCCAATTTGCCAATATGGCAAAATTTGTCATGTAGTGCTTAGTGACAGCTGAGGTAAAAGTAACCTATATTTACATCCACCCTAAAAGTCCTTGCAACTCCCAAAAATGTTATAAAGGGCTTTGGTGCTACTGAGACTTGGGCCTTAAAAATTGCAAAAATTGAACTGTCAGCAGTGAGAAAAACTTTAGATAGCAGGTGTCTGTCCTCCTATAGACTGCCAGGTAAAGCCCTTCAGTATCACAGCCCTAAAATACTTAATTTACTTATACTCATCTTGGAAAATGGAAGTTGATCAGTTTCCACATACATTGCATTCTGAAATCAGTGGTCAGAACTAAAGTAAAGAAATACTTTCATTGTCAGATGTATGTTTCCACATGAAAACATTTCTGAATTCATGAATCTGTAACATTTGTATTTCTGTAGTAAAAACAGCATTAAACTTAAATGCCCCACAGTTTTTAACTTTTCTTATATTGTTGCCAGAAAAATACTACAGCAGCTGTAAGCCACAAATAACTAATTAGGATTTACTTTTTAGAAAAATACTAAAATAAGCATAGTCTTTTTCCTTCCCTTTATCATTAGTCCTTAACTTGGTCAAGCTTTAAGTATGGAATGGAAAGAGTCGTGCACTGAGTCGACCAAAGTGGCTTCTAAGCACATGCATGGAGGAGGCAGCTAAACAATGTTATCCTTTTTTTTTTCCCCCTCTAAATGTGTTGACATCTCTATGTTTTGGAAATAGCATTTGAGTAGATGAATTTAGAGGGAAACGTGGTTTCTGAAATATCATCCTCTTGTCATTTTTGTGGGTTGTTTCCAGTTTAAGTTCCTTCCTGCTGTTAACTACTATACAGCCCTGTTCTGCTTCAGGAATAATCCTAAGAGGATTTTTTGCTTTGCCAGCAGGACTCCTATGGATTATTAATGCTAAAAGAAGAAGATAATGAGTGCCTGTGAAAGGTCTTTTGTACGTGTGACCATGGAAAACAAGTGTTTGAAATTATGTTGAAGTGGCTATGTCCTCCAGCAAACCCTACCATTCCCAGTAGGATGGTGTTTAGGTAGCTAAGGGAGCAGGTCAGGAAGGGTTCTTGCTGCCACAGCTGAAGTTTGTTTGGCAATTTGACATTCTTGGGCTGCTAGAAAAAGCATTAACTTTCATTTGCTACCATGGCAGAGAAAAGAAACTTCAGGAAAAAGGTGGTGCTGAAAATTTATACTTGCTAGTAAAAAAGGATCACCGTACTTCAATAGTATTCCTGGGAGTGAAATTTTATGCAGGGTGAGCTCTTTGTTTCTACATCAGTGGAATGCCACATGACTTGGAGTTGAGGCCTGCTATTTCCCACATGGGAAGCGGCAGTTATGGAAGGGAAGAGCTGCTGCTGCTGGAAGGGAAAGGTGTTTGAGTGACCCTATGATTGTCCCCGCTGCTGGAAAGGAAAGGAGTTTAACTGACCCTATTCTGGTCTTAATCCTACTGCTGGGGTGTGTGTAAACACTTACTGGCAGGAGAGTTCTCTGAATGGGACTGCTTGTCTTGGTTTTTCTAAGAATGAAAAGTATGAATGAAAGAGCTTTGCATTACATTTCAGTTAAAAAAATGTTAAAAAGAGTTTTGGTGTCAGAACTTGGAGCACTTTGCAGGGAATACACAGTGTTGGCTACACTTTCACAGATGGAGAAGTTGAAGTAAAACGTCATATGGAAACTCAGCAAGACTTTGAGTAGTTGCAGTCCATTTTCACTCTCATTTCTGCCTTGTAACACAAGGATTGCCCTTAGCCCGTGTTTCTGGTCAGGGTGTGGGGCTGGATCCCCTCAGTGAGTACAGGGTCACAGAAGGGCCCTAGTGTGTATCCTCATAGGCTGGATCCTCCTTCTCTCTTTGCCTTTCTACTACAAGGTGTTTATTCTCCTCATCATACATGCAGCTAAGTTATTGTGAGATACAGTTATGGTATACATAAGAATTAAATCAGTTAGAATTAAATTGGTTTCCAGGAGTTAACATGGTATTAAAGAAAAATTCAGATCCAGACAAGGTTCCTCCATAAATGTATGTTATTTAAATTCCGTTTAAATTATGAAGATTCCTTCCATTGGCCTTTTTCTGGTTCTGTTAGGGCTGTGAGTAACGAGTGGGTTCCTCCAAGTGCAGCACTTTGCTGCCTCGTGTTTCACATCCCCTCAATGTGGGTGTAGGTGACAACACACAGTAAAGGGCACCAGAGATTTTGGTCCTAAATTTTCTGTCTGAAATTTGCTCTCAGCAGCGCAACAGGTTCCTTTCTGTACTGCTGGAATTCTTGAATATACTGTGAACAGATGCGTGAATTTGTTTTGAGGGTGAAACCTCACCCCAGGGCTTTTTGCCCATTATGTCTAACTCCTCCCATTTTTTATTTTGCATGATAATCTCCTGGATTCAGCATTTGTGGTGTTTTGGGATATTTTTTGTTCACATTCATATTTATAAGCATTATCTTATTGTCATACTGTTTTTTGTACCTGCTAGAAAATGAAGTAATTTATAAGGACTCCACAGTCTCCTCTTGCTTGCCCCGACAATCCTGAGGGTACTGTGTGGAAGTAATTCCAACTGGAAGTTAATCTGCAGATGCATAATTTTTATCTTCAATAGCCCCTCTTGGCACTGTCTTCAAATTGTTAACAATTCATCTCTGCCAGTCTGTAACTGTGCCTTTGCTCTAGAGTTATAGGTATTTAGCTCACTGTGAAACCAGATGGAAGATACAGTAATAAATAATATGATTTATTTTATTAGGTAGCATAAGTATAAAAGCTAAAAACCGAGTCATCCTCTTTAGATTTTATTTTGATATATATAACAGCCAGATTCAGCAAAATGCAAAACTTAAAAGACATGTTTAAATTCTGCTGAATCTGAGTCTTAACATGTAATTGTATAAAACAGCTTAGATTAAGGATGTGCTGAAGTGCTTTGCTGAAACAAGGAGTAGCAGTGGTGTAATACATGAAGACTACAAAATCTTAGGAAAGCCCATCTAAGATGAGCAAAAATTTTCATAATCTCTCTTTAAATTATACAGTTGTATAGAAAACAGGTTTTTATCTGGGTAAAATAATCTCAGTTCTTTATGTAGTAAAGCAAAGATGCAGGCTTTTCTAGAGTGATGAACACAGCAAGAGAAACTGGACAATCAGAATTCATATAAATGGGATTGTATTTTGTTAATTCTCATTGCATGGATGCCCTGAAAGAAATAAACACCATCTTCCACCATAGTAAACACAAACCAGAAGACTAAAATGTGAAATTACAAGAGGTGAATTGTAATATGCAATGCTTTTTGTATGTGAGTTTTTGTTCCACTTTCTTCCCAGCACAGATTTTAATTTTCTCTTGATTTGACCTCAAGTCCTGATATAAAGAGGGCATTCAATGGAATGGGAACTCACCTGTGGACCAGGTGGTACCTACAGAGATGTTTGGGACGCCTCGCGCTAGTTCTGTGCAAGCAGCTGGCAGAGTTTAGATTGGATAAGCAGAGTTTGGTCAGACTGAGGGAAAACTGTTTGGGGGGAAAATATAAAACACTTGAGGATCTGTTCCTCTGTCTGGGAGCAAGCAAGGCAAACATGTCCTCTCTACTGATAGTGGCATATTCAGTCTGTGTCAGCAGAAAAGTTCCTCATGTTTTAAATGAGGTAAGGCCCATTTACAGTATTATGAATCAATTTCTACTACACACCAAAAAGTTTTGTACTATTTATAAAAACAGCTGGACGTCTCTGCAATACATTTACATCATATTTATGTGTTTGGATTATATCTACCAAAGGACACAGGGCTTGCAGACTTTCTCCTTTCTCTCCTCCAGTCCTTGTCCTACTTCGGTGCTACTTAATGCTTCACAAATAGCAGCAAGTAACTCTCAGAACTCTCCCCTTTTTAGTTCCCTGCTCTATGTAACTGGGACCTTCTGCATCTGCTGTGTTTTTATGTTTTTAAATATTTATTTACTTTGCAGTAATAAAAGAATGTTTCTGACTAAAAGGTAGTCAACATCTTACTTTCAATGCTTCTGAAAAGGAACCTGTGGCTCAGATTTCAGGCCATAGGTAGCAACAGCTGAATTTAAATCCTTTTTGCAAGGTATCTCCTTCAATGGCTTCTTTACTGATATGCTGATAACTGTTGAGGAGGACTAAATGATGAAATGTGGCTGGATTACTTAATACTGTCACATTACTGGTCATTTAAGAATTTATTCTAGTCACTGAATAATCCAGAAGTTAATATCTTTGAAATAAAGCATTCTTATATTTAAAACCAGAGTATATGATGTAATACTACTGCATTATTTTTAGAATTCAAGTTTTTTGGATGTAACTTTAACTATATTATATAAACTGTACAGAAATAATCTCGTGGCATTTGCCTTGGATGACAGTCATCAATTCCTTCATGTTTATTTAAAATCTTATTTAGAAAATGAGTATTTGTTTTTGACAATTTTGTGTTGCACATTTTTCCAGGAAAGAAAGAAAGCTTTGCTAATATAGGCTGAAATGAAATGCAAAATAAAATTTTCAAGATCAGATCTTAATTCAGGAAGGTAGTGTGCAGAGGAATTACTCTGCCATAAATGTTGGCCTAGAGTTTAGTTAAACATTAGGCAGAGGTCCCTTGGCAAATACTCTCTTTAGAAAGGTGCCATGACCTCTGCAGTGGGGATGAAGGTATGGGAGAGGACCATGCTCAGGAGCTTTACTAGTCACGTGTCGGAATGATTTTCAATCACTTTGGTTATTGCTGGATTAAAATTGAGACTGCAGAGATTAATGGTCTGTTGTTACTAATCCACTAAGCCTCTGTTCCTAGATCTTTTAAATTGACTGAACCTATAGATTGTTAAGTAACTGAGAGATCTGGATTGGTAACGGTTTTAACTGTCTTTCTTCATGTTTGGTGTGAGCAGTATCTTAACTATTTATTGCTCTTTGAGACTGATCTTGGCTGTTCTTGAATGGAAGTGAACTTTTTGCTTTTTTATTTCTCCTATAGCACACTAAGAGTGTGTACTATTTCTAATACATGTGGATGAAGAAAGTATTACATTGTTTAGATATGAGCTGGCATAAGTAGAAGCTAAAATAAGAAGTACAGAAATTAAATGTTGGTTTTACTTTGTGGTACAACTCTCCCTTACTCTTAAAACAGCCCCTATGTCCCTTCAGTCTGTCTACTATTAACAGGGGTGGTTGTCACCACAGGTGGGTTTTACTGACATTTGAGGATGTGGCCAAAGTAAAAATGGCTGTTCAAGCTTTTGCATAATTACGTTTTCTAAATGAGCAGAGTATTTGGAGTGTCAGCACCCAGGACTTTTCACAGAGATCTAGCACAGTGAGACAGAATGTCTGGGCTTATTTTCGGTTCTTAATTTCTGTGCAAGTATAAAAAAAATCTCAAGGTAAAAAACAATGTACAAATTTTTTAAAGCACCAAAAACACAGAGGAAGAAAATAATGAAACAAGTAATCTGTACTGAGATATGAGGTAACTTTGGACACTATAGTGTGGTGGTTTGGGGTTTCAGCAGGGGTCTGTGAATAAGAGTTTTAATAGGTCTTCATCAGTACAGTATGAGTGAGACAAAAGCTAGGGCAGAGGGAATAGACTGTGGAAGAAACCAGACTTATGGCTGGGAGAGTTTGAGGGGCATTTAATCTGTAGGAATGTCTTTACATAGGGCAGGGAGAAGGATAGAGCGCCTTGTGTGTGTGTTTTGGACTCTATTTACCGCCTCTCTATGAAAGACTGAGAATAGGAATTTTTTTTGGCTTTCATGTGTTTGCAGTTTGGTGACATGCCCCATGCTAAAAATAAAATTTAAAAAAGAAGAATTTGATTTTGAGTTCTAGAAGAATGCAAAATACAGTCTTTCAAAAATTATTTCCTTTGATGGAAGGAGCTGAGTATTAGGTGCCTGCCAGAGTGATATGAGCATACACAATGTCTGCATGACATACAGAAAGGGTGTTTTATTTTTGTTTTGATTTAATAAATAATGGCAGTCTAAACAACAAGATTTGGTGTTTAAATAAAGTTCAATGTGAGTGTCTCCTTAATAGGAAACAAAGCTGAATTATCACCTAATTATATCTTGCTCTGAATGGGGCTTTGATTCCTGTCTTTCTGTGATGAAACAAGCAGGGGTTTTTGCCTTTATTTTCTCTGCAGAAGTTATGAAACGGAAGGATAGTTTTGTGTTTTAACTGTACTTGGAATAATCTGTTTGGAAAATGGAAATAATCTCTCTTTGTAACTTGCATAAATTAATAACCCATTAAAATCACTGAAACAATGTTTTCTGATTCAAATGGCCAGTATTTAGTAAAATTTGATGATTATTAAATTACTACGAATGTATTCTACATCTTTTTTCTAGCATACAGCAAGGTAATGTGCCTTTAATATTGTAATTGACTTAAACTCTGCCAGGGAATTCCTGGGATTAAAGTAAACCCTTTATCTCATGCAACCATCTTTGTTTCTGAACCCTGGTGACTTGGCTTATTCTTTTGCCTTCTGGTTATCTCAGTTAATAGTATGTCTTGATTAAGGACTGCAAGGTGCTTTTACATCTGTTCTTGTCACAAAGCTTTGTAGGATAAAGTAGGCCAAAGATACCTCATCATGCAAACTATGAATCTCCCGTTATGTCTTTCCCTACAGATTTAATATTGTGTTCAAATAAACCTGGGACTGTGGAAGTAAACCCAAAGCACTTAAATGAATTTCTGGCAAGCTTTCTTGATGAAGAAGAAATTAATAATAAAAGACTGAAATGTGTATGACTAGTTGAAGAAAATGAAGGTTTTGTCCTATCAGCTATGAGGAAATACTGTCTTACTTTCTTGTATAGGTAATACTTTCTGTAAATCAGCATAACTCAAAAAAGCTGTTCTAGTTCATTAACAAAGGAGTGAGCCCAGAGTTTGGATCCTGCAGGTTCAGGTCCTGGGATGTGGCATTTTTCCAGGCACTTTGGTGAGCTGGATATGCTCACTAGCTCTGTTAACCTGAATGTTTATTGCCTGGTTAAATACAAGTTCACGGCTGACTTAAATATTGTAACTCTTGCAAAATAAACATGTAGTCTGCTCATTTTTGTTTTTGTAGCAGTCATACATAGAAAACCTGTTTATTGGTGGTCCATTTTTCTAAAGCTTCTGCCATCATAGGCACTTTTGGTATTCCTGGTTCTTTTCTCAGTTGCTCTTAGAGGCAGTATTAACAGATGGTAGGGGTTGCTCATTAAACCTGCATCTACACCTCTCCAAGGACTGCAAAAGATGTTGGAAAACAGACTGTGTTACTGTAGTGATTGCTTAGAAGCCTGGAACTTACTGTGCTATTCCTACACGGTTTTCACTATCAGTGAATTTTGAGCTGTTGTTATAGACTATAAATACATTGGTGAAGTGATTCTAACTTAGTCAGGTACATATATCCATCTCCCTCATTTTTCCTTCTGCGTCTGAAATGAATTTGCATTTTCCTGGTGGCCACTAGTAGTGAATCTGCTCTCTAATCAGCCCTTTCTGAAATAGCCTTTTCTAGCGCTTTTTTCATTGGGATATTAACATGTTATTTTAAACATGTTGTGTAATTGTCTTCAACAATGCAGAAATGTTGAGCCCCTAAATGTGATATGAGATCCATACTGCCACTTAGAATTAAACAATTCTGTGAAAGGGATCATTAAACTCATCATAGACATCTTTTAAAAAAACCCTATTTTGAGGCTGATAAAAGAACAAAAGCAAATTCTCGCAGATTGAGTAAAATGTCTGTGTTTCTTCCATACTTGCTGTATTTGTGCTTCGGCAGTGTCATAGTCAACAGCTCTTGCCTTTCACCTAAATGACTTCTTGCTGGACATAACACCTATATATGTGTAGCCTTTAGTGGCCCACCTCCATTTCCATGTCACCTGAGCTGCTTTTCCTTTGCCTTGAGGTCACTTTCTCTATAATGCTGAGCTTTTCTTGCTGTTCTGTCCCCAGTTGTGACACTCTAGGAGATGAAATACAGAGATGTTCCATTGAGGCTGTCTGACCCTGGATGTGTCTTTGCCAGAGAGGCTCACTGTACTGTGTGAGTCAAAAGGGCTTCATGCCAATGTGGAATTCACCTTCCATACGTTTCTAAATTGATGGGGAGAGATGCAGAAACCCAGATAAGCAGATAAGTTTTCTTAGCAGCTAAGAATTCTCATTTTGTCTTCTTGATTGCTCTGATTTGGAACTAATGGGGTCCAACTGGCAATTCCAAAGACATCAATATAACCAGAAACTTGGTGCTCCCTTCTTGTTCCTCTGAAGCTTTTATTTTCTTTAGTAAAGTGCTGGATCAGAAAGGTTAAGTTGGTGTTGATTCCATGATTTATGGAGTGTTAGGATTTAGTTCACATTCATTTCATAGTTGACCCGTGTTAGGGATAAGGAAGCTCAAATGCAGTACTGCATTAAGTGGAAATGAAATCTACTCCTTACCATTTTTACAGAAAGAAAACAACCCTTCTTTGTTTGAACTAGGCATGGCAAGGAGTAAAAATCAAGTAATGTCTCATAGAATTCTGCATTTTTGTTTATGATTTTCTGTTTTCTAATGTTCTGAAAGCAAAGGCTGAATAAAAAGGTATTTTAAATTAAATACCAGTTTCAATAAAGGCCTACAAAATACTGTATAGGCAGTCCTAGGATGAAGTTAGCCTGGTTTGTATTAATTTAGTTTGTTTCTTCTTGGAAGGTGCTGAAGTGAATCCAATTAAACCAATCTAAATCTTTCCAGTACAATTTCCAAGAATAGACAAGAGGATTGTCTACCTTATATGCACATTTTTTCCTGGCAATTCACAATATACTCAGGAAGATTTGCAATATGAAGGAGCCATCTAAAGTAGCAACAAGAAAATAAAAGATTTTTTTTAAGTCCCCAGCATCAATAAAATGAAGAGTGGGATAGTGAAGAGTGGAACAAAGTGTTCCTTCATGTACAGTTAATAGAAATTGTGTCCCTAAGAAGGATTAATACAGAATTAATTGATATTAATTGTTAATTATTGACATGCCAGTGATGGGGTTTTTGTCAGGAGCGCAGAAGGATTGGTCCTGTTTCCTAAAGGTTCAATATAGGAAATTTATCGGTGCTCCATAATTTCAAATAGTGAAAATGAGAATTGAAGGTGCTCCGCTGAGTAACTGGAATACCTAAGCTGTGCTTAGTTCTTCCAGGAGTCTTGCTTCTGATGCCAGTAAAACTACTGAAGTTGTCACCACTAATTTTCACTCTACCAAAATTGGACTGTGGGGCAGCAAGTGACTTTCACCTTGGGTATTTCAAAGCTTAGGCACTTTGAGGTCATTAACTTTCATTCATGAGCATAATTTTCTCCTTGCCATTGTCTGTCATTGCTTGCACCCCAACCCTGAATTCTGAGTTAGGAAAAAAGAAGGACACGGGGAGATCAGTGGGGATCCCCTTATGAGAAATGAAGAGTATTTGGTTGTGAAGGTTGAAGTAGAAGAGTGGAGAAACAGATAAAAGAACGAGATACAGATTAATAGGGAGAATGCAGGTAATGGAAGATAGCACTGAGATTGGGTGTTCCATATTGTACTTCGCTGGAAACAAAGGAGAAAGAGCATTGATGACAGTCCACTTTCCTAATTGCTTTTGGTTCTGGTCCTAAATAGTTAGGAATTGGATTGGTAGCTCCCATAGGAACAAGACAGTCTCTTTGTCTGAAGAGTCACAGAGATAGAGATGTAGACACCCTGACTGTTCAGTCATCAAATCTTGATCATTTTTTAAAAACCTTTAACTTAGAGCACAGAAGCTGCCAGAATACTTGAAGATAGAATTGTTAATAACTTAAATGCTGAAGTTCTTCACTGTGTTGCTGTTGACCTTTGAAGAGTCTGACTCCTTACTGAGATTATTTCATTAGTATTTGCACATTGACTTCCCGCCAAAAAGTCAATCTGCTTTTCCTTCACATGGTTTGGTTATTTTGAAGGTCCTCAGCTGTGGAATAAAATCCCCTATGTAACAAAGAACTGACAGAATCAGATGCTTGCCAGTAAAAGCCTTCCCAGGTACAACTCTGGTGAGGCTGAAATATTACAAGTGTTTTATGTGACGTCCTTTCCCTTGTGCCTTACCTAACATCCCTGTTCCTGAAGAAAGGCAACAGTTAGTTTTAGTTCCCACTGTCCCCAAGAGAATCTTCTGCTTACTATCTACAGGGTAGAATTTATTTGAACTTGGAACCTTGACTTTGCTTTTGTTCTTTTATCAGCCTCAAAACAGGTTTGTTTTTTTTTTTAAAGATGTCTATGATGAGCTTAATCATCCCTCTCGTAGAGTTGTTTATTTATAAGTGGCATTATGGACGTCATGTCATATTTAGGTGCTCAGAATTTGTGCATTGTTGAAGACAATTAGATAAGGAGTTTTAAATAACATGTTAATGTCCCAATGAAAAAAGCACTAGAAAAGGCTATTTTAGAAAGGGCTGATTTCAATTAATTTCATATGCAGAACAAAAAATGAGGAAGATGGATGTACATCATGTCTTCTTTTTCCATGGTTTCTTTTTCCATGGTTTCCTCCCCAAAAGGAGAAGAAGGTCAGAATGTCACCTGAAAGATCTGGATGGAGCTATCAACTTCCCATAGGCAGTTCAAGATATCTGAAACATGAATGTCCTGTTTATTGAGCCTACAGGGCTGAGATAAGTTTATTATGATAGACAGAAATTGATGATCCTGTCAAATATTTGGAGCCTAGAGGACGAAGGTATGCTTTATAACTTACCATTAGGCCCTGGGTTCCATCCTTTAGTCTACTGGCAAGGCCTGCATTCCACAAGGGATGCACTAAAGTAATTCTCATGTTCCAGTCCAGTGAAGTAAACAAACAGCTGCAATCTGCAAATGTTGCAGAATCAGGATGAGTTTCAAGGAGAGCCCAATTAGAAGCATATGAAGGCAGCCTGGCCTGTCTCCCTGGAATAGGACATGCTTGACTATGGGTATTCATCTGGTGCTTGACAGGATGGAACTCTCCTTCTAATTGGAGCTTTTGGATGCTACTACAGCCTAAATGGTATTCTGCACAGTAAGTCAGCATAGCTCCACTGATCTTTCTAAATATACACCTGAGTTGTCCTAGCTAGAGACTGCCTCTTCCTAGAGGTGAGAGCAATAAGGATTACTGTTCTGTTATTCCTAGGTTAATGCAGCGGAAGCTCTGGCTCAGGAGATTCCTAAACCTCTACCTGTTATGGCAGGAAGGTTTAAAATTAAGGATTTCTCTTTGCTGCCTATTTCTGTGTTCTTTTTTCCAACATTTTGCTGCTTACTAGTGCAGTTTCCAAACTTGTTTCTACCTGAATCCAGGGCATGGAATAACTGGAGGTGTGTTGTCGTGCACTAAATAGTTATTTAGTTGTTGTATTGCACTGGGTGATTTGATGTTGTGTCACATGAACTGTCCCCTTTTTCCCTCATATGAGTATGTTCCATTCACCCCTCTGCCCTACACCCCTGGTGGTCTGTGCCCTTGTAACCCCTCCCCTCGCCCCTCCTCAGTGGTCTCCCATTGGCTGCAGCCCTCTGTCCCTGCCCCCTTTCCCTCGGGTATAAATGTTCTCTGGGATTAGGGAATGTCCTCTTTTTCCACCTGGGTGGTCTACCACACAGATGTCCCTTTCCAGCCAATAAAACAGGATACTAGAACCTGGTGGAGAAACAGCGCTTCTCGTCTTTTGCCTCGTCTATGTAGTATCCGTGCAGGCAAGAGTCCAAAGCTAGCAGGAGTGGATTGTACAGCCCAAAACCCACGGATATTACAGAGGTGGAGCAGCTTTGAAGAAAAAAAGCAGAAAAAGCCAGTGCTCAGCTCAATACCTGTGTCCCCTGATTCTGTCCATGCTCCTCAAGTGTCCTTTCAGTGCTGTAACTGCCGGTCTAGGGACTCACTCACTTCCCCAGGCATATCCCCTCTCCTACTCCCAGGAGCTCTTCAGTAACCCACTCTTAAAGGAAGCACTCGTATCTCATCTCCTGTGTTTTTCCCAGGTTTTCCCCGGTTGCTTCACTCATCTGCTGTTGTTCTTTCCTATAAATCAGATTCACATCTATTATGGTTGCAAATATTATGCCCAGAGATGCACACCACATCACACATATGCATAGATTTGCATATATGAGTGTGATAAAAAGTTGGAGTCAGCATCTGAGTGAAACAGGTTTCCTTGGTAAGCTCAAAATAAGTTCCAAAGCCTACGTTTTATCAAATGAAGGGCTTTAGGCTACATTTTGGGATCTGCTATAACTAGGAATGGCTGGGTGAAGAGAGTTGTGCTGGTGTGGGCAGATGAGCAGACACCTGCTGTGGAGGAGAGTGTGCCCGAATGAGAGGCTATAGAATGGTGGAAGCAGAAAAAGGGGAGAAAATGAGTTTAAGAAAGTAGTGAGTGAGGGACAAAGAATGGAAGGACCTCATTTTGTAATCACCTTGGTAGGTACTAAATCAGGCCATTTGGTAAAGGGTTTTTTTTTAAGCTTTCTTTAAAAATGAGAGGAGAAGCAAGGGAGGAATTTGTACGTCTTCACAACTAAAGTTATCTTAACACTTTCGAAATTCCCTTGCAAAGGTTGTGTGGGAAAAGACACTAATTGAGCACATTATTGTTTTAATGCAGAGATTGTGGGGTGCAGTAAATAAAGCAAGGGATTGCAGGAAGAGGAAAAGATAGTCACAAAGGAATTTAAGGCTTATCTAGAGAATAGAATTTTATCACTGTCTCTGGCAGAATTTGTGTTGCTTGGCAACATACTTTAACCACATTTTTGACGGTGTGTTCCTAGTTTCCTCCAAGGCCTGATTTGGCGAAGTGCTGAGTATTTAAAGCTGAAACAGGTCAATGGGAGAAATATTTTATATGTATCAAATGACCTGCACTTCTGAATCCTGTAAAAATGTTCATTGGGGCTATCAATTGTCTACTAAAAGGTAGAGAATCTTTCTCTGACTCTGGCTTTCATTTGCACCTTTGAATAAAAGGGACACCACCTCTTCAGAAACATTCAGGGAATGAAACTGAAACATATCGGGAGTTTGAATTGTGTGCTAAAAATTCATTATACTTGTACCTTGAAGTGCCAGGAAGACTCGCTGACATGGCCTTTCATGGCACTGTCGTTTGGCTTCAATTAATGAGGCTTTGAGGGTTTTCTTCAGCACTGAGGGTCTCAGCAGTAGCCCTTTCTCTCTAAGCTCAGTCCTAAGTGACAGGGTGAGGGGAAAAAACATCAAACAGCCATCTTAAGGAAAGCATAAAACAAAGCCAGTCCCCTGGCTTTTACCCAGCTTTTCTACTTCCAACTACGAACCTCAGCTGAAGTTCTAACAGATCATCTGACCTAGGAACCATAAGGTTCTTCATAATTGTTGGGTGCAGATCTGGGTTCAGATCATGTTCTGTTGAAGTCCTTGTGGATTTGACCAGATGCAGTAGAGGAGAAAGAAGATCAGACCCTTAAAAAGACAGCTTTTGTGTCCTGCTCAGCAGAGATATCGAGAGCAGTCTTCTTGTTCACTGTGGTTTAGAATGAAGGTTGGGAACCTTTTCTGTCATGAAGTCCAGACAGGTTTTGTTGATACCTTTTTTAGAGGAAAGAGCAAACACTTAAATTCATCTCATTTTTGTCCTGTTACTGTAGGATGTTGTTAATGTGATTATGGACCATATGTAACTTAAGGGCTTCATCCAGCCCCTGAAGTGCTGATTAATTTGTGTATTGAGGATCACAGACCATCCAGCTCTCCCAACGCATGGAAAAGTATTAACAAATTTCTATAATAGCCTTTTATAAAAGGATAGCAGCTTGTGTAGGAGGTAAGTGAAACGTGCCGTTCTCATCCATTAGGAATGCCTGTCGTTCTTACTTCAAAACCTGGAGAAATGTAAGCTATTGAAGCAGTACTTTCTACTTTTACAGTACTTTTAGTCTAATATCTCAAAATATTTTCTGCTACTCATTATATAGAAATAAAGAGATGCTGCTGCTCACAGTGTACAAACCTCTCTGGGTAGGTCAGAGACAGCTGACTCACAGTTCACTGCCAAATCAGAATGGTCATGCTTTGCACTGCATTTCACAGAGATAATTGCCCAGAGAAACTATATAGTAATGAAAAAACTGCCTTGAGGGTCTGGAGGCTCACAGGTCCAAATCTTGTATTATTTTTAACGCGGATTTATGTGAGGCAGGGCAGCTTGGAGCTAGTTGATACTCAAAATAGGGTAAATTATGCCAGGTTTTATTACATTGCTTAAACTCAATGCAGATATCTCTGTTAACATTTTAAGTGGATTCTAACCTCATTTATGCTGATTTATGGTTGAAGTTGTTTTCAGAGTAGTGACACTAACCCTGCTAGTACTGTACTAGTTTCTATTGACTGACTTCACATGAATTGATTGAGCCCCTCTGGGTGTCCCCACAAGACTTTGACTTCATTGAGAAACAGTGCTAGGGAGAAGGATGATGATGACTATATGATGAATGATACAAAATGCCTGTTTATGATGATAATAACCTAAGGAAATAGGCCATTTTATGTTCCTCATGTCATTTATTATTGTCAACCACATTTCAGCACCGCACTAGTGCAGATGATGCCACACTAAATTCAAGAATGTTGCCAAATGCAGATGGACAGAAAATGGTGCTATTGTTTAAGCAGACTTTTGGAGTCTAGGGTTAATTTCTTTTTCCTAGTTAGTCTGTCTTTAGCACTTCTTGTCACTTTTTTTACAGCTGAGGTGAATGAAATGTTGAGTGGAGAGCTGAAAGACTTGCACTTGACATCAGCAGTGGCAGGATTTTAAAACTGTTGTGCTTTTTGAGACAGTTGAAATTTGCTGACCTTCCAGAACACCTTGACATTTACTCAAATTCCAGCAGTTATCTGTGGATTCCCACTGTGTTTAATAGCAGCAGGATGGGGAATGCCTAACATTTTAATGTTTGCTTAGCCTCTGATCTGTGACATGTCTATGATTGTGTATTGAAAATTCTTTAAAGATGTCTGATGAAAAGTGGTTAGTGACCACTTTTAGATTATCAATTTAATTTCCAAAATGGAATAGCTAATATTTGGGGGTTTGTTTTAATACTCAGTAATGTAGATTGATGGCCCACAAAACCTTACTTTTTTTTTTTTCTTTTACTCTTTGATGTAAAATAGCTACTTAAGGAATTAAAAAGAAATAGTATATTGACATGCTTATGTGGTAAAGGTAGAGTTTGCTAAATGCCAAAAGTGTCGTTTTACTTAGGCCAAATATGCCAAAGAGTTGAGCAATTGAATTAATTACCACCTAAAGGAGAAAAATTGTTCTTTTACTGTGAGCTGTTTCTGGGATCAGGGAGAGGAAAGGGTGTTGATCTCCTTTCCACTCAAATCCAGTCTACTGTTATCCCTACAAAGACTGTTAGAATAAATATTGCCTTACAACTGCTGTGATAAATATTGAGCATTACTGGATTCCCGTTGAAGAAAAGCATCTTTTAAGAAAGCTGAACCCAAAGTTTATTATTTTGGGATAGTCTCCTGGCTCTTATCTGGGAGTAAACAGATACTACTTACTTCATTACTATCCGAGTTTGTTCTGTGCACTGTCCTGACATCTCCCACTCACTCAGGCTTGCTTTCTGAGGGCAGAAAATAATGAGATAGAGTAAATATCATCACCATTGTGTGAATGTGCTCCTGGCATAGCTCTGCATCCAACCAGCAGAACTGGGCAGCAGCAGCACAAATCCAGTTCCACATTCTTCAGATCTTCAACCTAGCTGAGGGTTGAGAAAATCACAGTTAAAGAAATCCCTCCTCAGAAAGAAAGATTCTGATGCAGATGGGTCACAAAAAACCTTGTGTTTGTTCTGTACTGGTACTTGGTGCATATTTGAAATCATCAGGAGAATTCCTATCAGTCTGAGTACTTTTGAATGCCCTGGGTGTAAGCTGCTGTGAGAGCAGCATTTATCAAAGTGTCATGTTCAGCGGAGTGCTGCGTCAGTTTTGTTAAATCAGATTAATTGTCACTTGGACAAGAAAACTCTGGGAGTTACACTGGTTGCTGGCATTACTGAGAGTTATAGACTCAAGTCCTTTATGCTGTGCCAATAAGAAAACCCTAAAAACACATGAATTGGAGAGCCAGGGAAAGAGAACATGATCTAACTTTGGGAGCTGGAGACACACCCAGAAGAGATTTGGCCAAAAGTCTGAATGAATAGTTTGAAGCAGCTGCAGCTTGATTGGTTAAACTGTTTGTTCTCCAGTGCAATAATGGGGTCTTCCAAGTGACCTGTATTTTACACTGGCTCTACCATATGACCACAACAACTTCCTGGGGGGCTGAAAAAAAACCAAAAAAAACCAGTTTTATCAACATACTGCTGCACAAAGTGGTGTTGGAGAAAAAACAAACAGATGCCACATACACAGTACCATAAGGGTTTAAGAAAATAGGTATGTGGCTGGATCAACTCCAATCATGTGTGGAAGGGTGAAGATGACTCTGAGTAGTGTAAAGTCAGTTGACATCTTCTGGTACTGTGCTGAGTTTCCTGTGTAGCTGAGAGAAAACCTGGCTTTGCCTCATGCCAGATGCAGTGAAACTGGCCTGGGATGAAGTTGAAAACTGGGTAAATTACCTTAGTGTGAGATCCTTGCCAGTTCTGTCATTCAGTTTTGACCCTAAGACTCTGCCTAACAGGTCTCAAAATAAAATTTATAGAATTAATAGTGTTATTTGTTGCATAATTGTATGGTCACCTAGCCAGAGATGGTGCACTTTACTTGTGTGCGGGATTCATCAGCCCTCACTGGGTTTCCCTGGTGGTCACTGTAGAGTTTCTTGAACAGCTCAGCAGGAATTTATGCCAAGGGCAGAACCAAGATTAATTCGTTCAATGTCTCCTGACGACTTTAATATCTGTGAGGCTAATGTCAAACTTCCTTATTTTGTGTTGACACAAGCAATATTTAGCTTATTATAGATTAATTTCAGTATTCCAAATATTTTTTTAGAAACTGCTAATCTTCTGAGTAGTTCGTGTAGCATTCGGGAGGTTATTTCAAGTGGACTTGAAGATTTCTGAGGCTGGCTGAGATACTATGCATAAAATGCAGTTCGAAGATCAATGAACTGGAAGTAACTGGAGTCAGACTTCTCCTGTCAGCATCATTACTGACTTCTGTGTGTCTTTCCACCCTTTCTTTTGCTTTTTCATTTGTACCTCGAACCTTTTCTTTGTCTGTAAATCAAGGCTTGAATGGGAAAGGCTGAAAAATGGGGAAGGAGGTGAGTACAGGAAACACTGTGTTTAGGAATAAGATCTGTAGATACGCATATCTCATTGTTCTGTGTTCTCATCCACAGTGCTCAGCATATGAGGGAGACTCAGCAGGCATTTTTTTATGGATAATCAGGTATGGGCTGGCTGTGTCTCCAGGGTTTGTAGTGTGTTCTGCAGGCAGCTGCACAGCAATGAATTTGCCAGGATTGTTATCTTGCTTTGTTCATTGAAGCATTCTCTGATCAGAAGTGAGTACAATAAGAATCTTAACTGAAAGAAATAAAGCTACTCTGAAGTGGCCTCAATTCAAGGACATTTCCCTCTGTTTCTGGTATTTTGCAAGCTGGTATACTAGGCCTCTAGGAGTTACTGCTGTTAGAGTATATTGTTTTGTACTGTTGCCTTGTGGTTGTGGTTTTTAAGGTTAAAATCTATTTCTATTAATAGATGGACAACTGTTTAGTATTTTTATAAATTAAATGAGGTAGCCAGGGGGTATTATTGATGGGCAGGTGTCAGAAACTTGAACAAGAGGTGTAAAGCTCTCTGGTCTTCAAAGGACACTGAAAGCTACTAGGTGTCCCTGTTTTAGATACATCATGCTCGGAAGAAAGGAAACACATACATTTAAAATCTATGACTGCTATTTCCAGTTCCTTGATTTTGGCCTCACCAAAAAAAAATTCTTTCCTCTTGCTACTGGAAGAATAAATGATTGCCTGAAACTTTAGTGGATTTTGACTTTGAAGAAAAAGGACCACACAGATGAAAAGAGGGAAAGCTTGGAAACCCCTGATGAAATCTCTGCAGTAGCATATTTTTCTTTACATTTCTTTTGAAATAGATACATTTTAAAATTCTTACATTTGGTGACTTCTACATTTTTTTCTTTTATCTGTATCCAAAGTCTCATATCTCAAAAAACTGGTAGGCAAAACCATGAACAACAGGTACTTAAATGAAGGCAGGCTTTTTTTCTTCCTGGGATTTCTGCATCAGTAATTTAGAAAGGAACTAAAATTCCTTACCAGAAAAATGAAGCAGGCAGCTTCATCACAGCCAGCATGAAACATCTTCCATCTTAACTTCAGAACTAAAATGGAGAGAGAAAAGAAGCAAATCCAAATTACTGCTTTTGACTCATGGCTTAAGTGGTTGGGAAGGATGAATAGGGGACACCCTTGCAAGGACCAAGAAGCCAAGAAATGCAGTTGAGCTCAGACGGAAGCCAAGGTGCACTATTTCTAGTCAGGAATATTGTTGGTTGGGATAGGATAACAGAATAGCTGCATCCAAGTGCCAGAGTAACACTGCTGCCTCAGGAATCAGCCCAGTGAGTGGGAAAGAAATTATTTCTTCCAAGATTAGTAGATAAACACAATTAGATGGATGGTAGAAATACTCTCTGGACAATAGTCTACAGAACTCAGGGAAGCAGAAATCATTGGCGGGGGGCGGGGGGAGGTACGGAGAGTGATTTTTCTCTTGGCAAGGTTGGGAACATGACAAAGTAAAAAAAAGTATTTTAAAAAAGTTCTTTCACATCTTTATCTGGCAAGCAGGATAAACAGTGTTTCCAAGCTGGTACAGTTTTTAGGAATGTCTTTTGAAAATAGTCTCAAATATGGGACTATAGAAGCTGTATGTTTAGGTAATTGGTATGGGTGCCACCACTGTAATATCTAAGCAGTAGTTAATGAATTGGAATGTTGACACCCAGCATATCTGACAACTGGGGTGAACAAAACATGTTATTTTCTTATCTATCTTGCCTTATTCTGGCAGCTGTTCTGACTAGAATGTCTTTTCCTCCTGCTCCTCAGTTCCTTCACTGCAGGTTCAGTTTTTCCATAATTATTTCCCATCTTTTGTTTAGAAGTCTAAAAAAAGCTGCTCTTCCCTTTCTTCTGGGTTTGGATAACTTCTTATCCTAACATTATTAGTTGTATAGGGTAAACAGGTAGAAGTAAAAAGTGTGCTTCTTTTTATCCATCAAGTTTACTCTTCAATTGGGCTACAGGTTGGTGAGTGGATTGAGGGGTTGATAAGGTTACTTAATTTTCTTCTCTACTTTCCTAACCTTCATGTTGTGTTGTAAATTTAAATTAAGCAACGTAAGTTACTGCTGGTGACACACAGTGTTCAAGTTTGTCCTGGGGCCAGTTTAATCCAAATGAGATTCTGGGCTTACTCTTCATTTTATTAAATTATTTTGGGTTCATTACTGATGTGGTCTGGAAGCATAACGGCACTTTACAACGTAGCATAGCTTTGGATGATGCAGGACTAGATTATCTACTGGCTATTTGAGGACTCTTAAGACTCATTGCTCTAACTTCCCCCAACCATCTCAGAAGCAAATATCCTTCATTAATCTTTTTTCTTGCCTCCAGCGAGAAACACTTATTTTTCACAGTTTTTCCCGGAATGTGAGTGAAGAAAACTTGTAAAATCCCTATATTGTTAACGTGGACCTTGAACTTCTTTTATAACCTATGACATGTCATTGTTCAGTGGCACACAGAAACAGACCTGATGATGTTAACCTTTTGGGGCAGTTTAAAAGGAGTTTCATAGGTTCATTACTATTCCAAGATTCTGCTATACTTGCTATGTGTAAACTGCAGTGGTGATGATGAGGAGCAATAAATTGCAATAAAGCCACACTGTTTCTATTTTCTGTCATAATGCCACTGCCTCAGTGGATCCATAGCTTGGCTTACCATCTTAACACTAGATTCCTTCTTGATGCTAGAAAAAATGTTATTATATGGTGTCCTGTCCCAGTCTAAAAGGGGAGTCGGGGAAGATTCTTTTTGATAGATTTCTGGGACGAAAATAAAGCACAAACGTGACAATATTATATCTAAGAACTGTTTATTGATAAAAAGGGTACATTTTCCTACCAAAGGGGGCCAGAAAAGAGAGCAGAGAGGGAAAAAGTGAGACAGAGAGAGAAAGAGAAGACCGGGACAGCGTTACCGCAAGATCCCTGGCACTCTGTCAGCATCACCTCGGCAGACGGGAGTGTGCGTGCCCGAAGCTGCGGTGAGTCTGCGTGGCTCCCGTGGCGGGCTGGATGCGATTTCTGAGCAGCAGCAGGCTGCGTGTCCCTTCCGTCAGCAGAGAACATGGTGCCCCGGCCACAGGCGCACTCCTGGAGCAGCTGCAGGCCCCAGGGTCGGGGGGTGGCTACCACAGCCGGGTGCAGGCAACAGATGCTCTGTGAGGGGAACAGCAGAGCACCAGACCATGGCTGGCACTGGGGCTGTGGCTGTTCTGTCAGGGAACAGTGGAGCACCAGGATGTGGCTGGCACTGGGGCTGTGGCTGCTCTGTGAGGGGAACAGTGGAGCACCAGGATGTGGCTGGCACTGGGGCTGGGGCTGTGGCTGCTCTGTGAGGGGAACAGTGGAGCACCAGGATGTGGCTGGCACTGGGGCTGGGGCTGTGGCTGTTCTGTCAGGGAACACTGGAGAACCAGGATGTGGCTGGCACTGAGGCTGTGGCTGCTCTGTGAGGGGAACAGTGGAGCACCAGGATGTGGCTGGCACTGGGGCTGGGGCTGTTCTGTCAGGGAACACTGGAGCACCAGGATGTGGCTGGCACTGAGGCTGTGGCTGCTCTGTGAGGGGAACAGTGGAGCACCAGGATGTGGCTGGCACTGGGGCTGTGGCTGTTCTGTCAGGGAACAGTGGAGCACCAGGATGTGGCTGGCACTGGGACTGGGGCTGTGGCTGCTCTGTGAGGGGAACAGTGGAGCACCAGGATGTGGCTGGCACTGGGGCTGTGGCTGTTCTGTCAGGGAACAGTGGAGCACCAGGCCATGGCTGGCACTGCGGGTTGTGCACGCCATGGGCAATGCTGGAAACGCGGCAGCGGCGGCCACAGCTGGGTGCAGGCAGCGTCCGCTCTGTTGGGGAAGTAGCAGAGCACCAGGGCGTCGCTGCAAGGAGCTGCCTCGTGGAAGTGCCGAAACAGGGCAGGACCTGTGTGGACAGGGAAGACAGCCAGGGAAGAAGCAGGACTGCAGAGAGAAAAAGGCAAGGGCGGGAGGAGGGCCAAGCTAACCCTCCAGGTGAGCTCCTGCTCCCTCCAAGGAACACTAAGAAACTGGCTCCCTGCTTGTGTCACAGTTAACTGGTTTTATTTGCCAAGTCTCCTCCCACAGCCCTTTTTTCCCGAGCATCCGGGCATTTTTTGCCCCACTGGCCAGTGGGGGGGGTCACTCACAGCCCCATTGTGGAAGTCTCCTCTCCCTGGACTGGCTGCCAGGAGAACCTTCCCCAGGGACAGAGCTAATACCACATGTACAGCCCCTTACAGGAATTCTTCACCTCATGAGTAGCATATGTTGAGGCATAAATAAAAATCAGATTGGTCCCTTTCATATGGCCAGAAAAACTTTTTTTTTTTTTTTTGACTTGGTGATTTCAGAAAACTCCAGGACATCGAGTTTAAGTGCTGAGGATTTAGGTTGTCAAGTGAGCTGATCTGGATTAGTGCCCTGTCAGCCCCAGGATGACTGAAAATCTGGGACTCTGAATCCAGGGCAGTATAATCAAAATAATTTTCCCTCCCCTTTGCCATTAGCTTTTGAAGGATGGTGTTGTTTGTCACATTGCTTTTGCTTGGGTGTCAGCCAGGAGAAAAGGACTCTGCCTGTCTCAGGCATGGGCATCAGTTTGTGTTGCTCTTTGTACAAGACCCACAAGCTGTGCTCCTAGTTCTGCTGAGTCCTCAGGGGACATTGAAGGCACCCTTTCTCCTTTTTCAGTTCCGTCCCTTGTCAAAACCATGGGAAATGGTCATAATAGTATTGCTCAAGCATTTTGAATTTTCTGTATAATAAGAATCTCTTTGAAATGTTTCCATATTGGGTTATTGACTGCAAGTTTCCACATGCTGTAGAATTCCATGGTATTCGAGGCTATGTGTATTTTCTAGGATTGAGCACCTGATACTGATGCCATACTATTATTTTTGAGGTTAATTGGAAGACTTTGATTTTTACCCCTTGAGTCTGCCTAAGCAGTAATGAATACTTACATTCTGGACACAGCCCTTTCAGGGGAAGACTGACGAAGAAGCAATTTTATCTTTCCTGAAATGAGAGATTTGGGAAAACAAAAAAAAAAGTGCTTGTGGTAGCTAACAGGATAGTCCCCAATTGTTTGTGCTACTGCTGATGAGTAACTCTGTGTTTAGAGAGTGCTGAGAGCAGCTGGGGGCAGAAACCCAATGAGACATGGATACTTGTATGTGCTGCTCAGGAAGGAACTTAGTGGTTTCCTTTTAGAGGAAACCCTATTAATTTAGCATTAATAATACATTGAACTTTAAAGCCTCAAGGATATTAAAGCCATTTCTTTGAAGTTGCTGAGTGTCCCCAAACCATGCTGAAATTGATAATTGGTGGGAGTGGAGGGTGTACAGTGTGATAGAAAATATGAGCTGCTGTGAAGTTAGTATCACAAGATACCTTGCTGCCTGTTATTGCATTGTTTTATAGAGCTTTTCAGACTTTATAGCTAGACATAATTAAACAACTCAAGGGAGAGGAATTAACACAACACAGAATAGACTGCTGGGTGTGCTGATGCTTCCATCAGAGACTCGGGGAAACACCAAGGCAGCCAAATTGTATTAATGTGGTTTGGGTCCCCTGAAGCCCTGAGTGTGCCATCAGTGACTGAGGTGAAAGGTGCTGAATCCCCCACTCCTTGCAATCAATATTCCAGTTGCTATACAGGTGTATTTTTTTCCCCAGCGATAATTTAATTGCTTTTATTTCCTACAGTACTTCAGCTCTGGAGAAAATTTGACTCTTGTGCCAGAGAAGGAAGAGAGCAGTACCTCCTTCAAAAGTAATATGAACCCCATAGATATGAATGGGACCTGAGGAAGCAGCGATTTGCATCCCTAGTTGGTAGTAATTTCTAAATAAAACTTTCGGTATTCTTTCACTCAGAGCTGCTCAGCTTCCCCAGACAGCAATACTGAAGTTCCCTGTCTCTCAGTTGTTCCAGAAGTGAAGTTTTGCCAAAGAAGAAAACGCAAAGCATGTATTATTTTAAAAATTGAAGCAAATAACATTGTGTAATGCTTCCTTAGTACTCCAGAAAGTTATTGGAGAGGGAAAACGTGGTCTAACTCCTGAACATGTGTTTTAGCCACATTAAAAGGAAAGCAGCTTTATAGGGTTTGATATTCCACAAATTGAATTAGTGGTGGAGAGTTTAATGTCCAGTTGGGTGTTCTTCATAAACATTATTGGGAATTATTCCTGCTTACAGATAAGCTTATTTCAACACATTTGATAATATTCAGAGGTCAGAAGATGTAAGAATCCGTGTCTGGATGGGCTGTTCAGGTCCAGTCTGGCTAGCTATGGACCCTAGCCCACACGATCTTATGTGGAGGAAAGCAAAAGACCAGAAGCGCTCTTCTCCACATGGGGACGAATGTTCTCCGTTTATTGACTTGAGAACCACCAGGTGGAAAAAACCCACTTGGGAAGAGACCAGCCCAGCTCCTCTAGGGGGCTTTTATACCCGGGGGGGAAGGGGGGGGGGGGGGGGGTGGCAGAGGAAGAGAACCACAGCCAATGGGATACCAGTGAGGAGGGGCGAGGGGAGGGGTAACCCTGGAAGAGACCACCAGTGCTGACACTTGGGGGAGGGGAAGGGGAAGACCATGACCATGACCATGACCATGACCATGACCATGACCATGACCATGACCATGTGGTCATAGGATACAAATCATGTGAACAGTGCAAATTACTAAACACCCAGTCCAAACAACTAAATAACTATTTAGTGCAATACAACAAGAAGGAGTTGTTAAATAATTTTATGTCTACCCTTCTCAAAAGCCAGCTACAGGGGACCAGTAGGTGCAGCAGTTTGCTTTGTTACAGTGTAACACCACACTGTCACTGCTCCCTGCCTCCATATGAGCTTGCCTGTGTGAAATCTAACCCTTTGGCCAAGGTTTGTAATTGGAATCTTATCAGAAAACAAAATCACAATAAATAGAAAATAGACAGAGTAGTCCAGTCTCCATGCCAGAGCAGAGTTACAATGGTAGTGCCTTACTTTTGCCCTCAGACGTGATAAAATCAGGTCACATCTGCTTTTCTTGTGTTGAATACTGCTTGGAATTCACAGCAGCAGTGAGAGCTTTTACACATGGGGATGGAGGAAGGAGGATTTATGGAATTGGAAAGTATTAAGTTAATGAAAGAGCATTTGCATGTTTTCTGAGCAAAATGTTATCCAGAAAAAAAAAGGAAAAAAGAAAAAAATCTGGCCTAGCTGATGAAAGCATTTTATTTATTGGTGCCTTTATAATCCTTTGTTTTGTTTCTCCTCCCTCAGCGTATGCTGATGCTCACAGTGTAGGCTGTGAGATTCATAAGCAGGCCAACCTTTCTTGTCCTGTAGCTACTCATCTATAAACGATGCTTTATTTAGTGCCTGAAATGTCTCTTGTTAGGGCCTTTTAATGTAAAAAAAGGCTGCATAAAAACATCTTAAATACAGCTGCAATTATGTACAGACTTGTTTTAAACAAACTAAATCTTAATTATAGAGGGCCAAATCTTCAGCTTATTGCATCTGCTTAGTTCCCCTACTGCCAGGTCCACTTTGTACATGTGTATCCTATTTGCTTTAAGAGGCGTTAGTTGGTGTGAGCCAAAAACTGGTACTTGTGTGACTGAAGGTCTTGATATTTTAGATTGAGTAAATCTATCTTCCCTCCAAATTTTAGGTAACCAACCCTTGGGTTTAACAGTGCATAAGATATCCATGTAAAATTCAGTAATCAGAACTACTTAGAATAATTACAAAGCAGGTGTTGCATTGATTGTGGAAATGGAAATCAGCAAAAAACAATAAAATTTTTATTACAGCTTTTATTTTTATTTTGTTGTAAACTGCCCTGTCCTGCTATCTGCAGGACTACATTTCTGTTAGAACTCATGACCTTCTGAAACACTGCAGGGAAATTCCTCTAATTTTAATCTCTGCCATTAGGCACAGCTGTCTTGGATTACTTGTCAGTGACTGACTAAGACACCTTGAGCATGAGGAAGCTGCTCAGAGTGAACTGTGGAGCTCTGATAGAAAATCAAGTAGCATTAAATAGCTAAAGCAATAAGCTTTTGCTGGCTGGGAGAGAACCAGGATAAGGTTTCTAAGTGATGATCACACCAGCATCTAATACCATGTAAATGTATCTTTCACTTGCAGTGTTCACCATTGTAATCGCAAATTTGAGGATTTCTTTTTCTTGTAACAGTCCCTCTGCCATTTTTCTGTGAGTTTTCTATCAGAGCATTAGCATTAATGCACTAACATTAATGACTTAATTTTAGACTAAGTTTATTATAAAACTAATGGGTCATAGTTGCAGCTGGTTTTATTTTTAATCTCATAACTATGCAGAAGGGGTAACAATGATTAAAATGTTGTCATATATTTACTGCCAGGGTAATACCAGTCAGGTTATCACAAGCAAGACTTCTATGATGTAAGATGAGATAAACCTGCAGAATAATTGATACAGCAATCAGAAGAGCTCAGTTCAATAAAATCCAGGTGAAGAAAGATCTTTTCCTAACTGTTGCAAGCCTGATTCTCCCCAACCTACCATTTTTCATCTGTGTGTAGTGGCAGTAAAGTGAATGAAGAATTCTGATCTGGCAGGGTTCTACTCTTGGCTCAGGCTCGGATGTGAATGACATAAACGGTGCCATCAGATAAAAGCCTTTCTATGATTCATGTAAGTATAGAACATAAATAAGTAATTGTAGAATGGCTTTTTTATATCTTGCAAATAAGCATATTTACCGAGGGGCATTCTGTATTCAATGCAGCTTTTTATGTTATGTCAACATCAGCATTCCAGCAAGATGAAAACTTCTTAGCACTGCAAATGCTTTGCAGGTATTCCAGCATCTGCATCATGGTACCTAGTATCCAATACAATGCTATCTGATAATTTTAAAATCCATTTACCGACCCAGTAAGAGCTTTTCTTTTTTGAAACATGAGGCTACTCACTTTAGCCTCTAGGCTAGAGAGAGATAACTGCTGACTTTATGGGGCATTGGCACCTTTGCTGTTTGCATGTACTGTGCATTTTTATGATCCTATATGATGCTGTTTCCCTGTGCATGGAAGCCACTAGGAAACAAGACTGCACAACAACTTGCAGATTTAGCCTGTAATTTTATGCTCCACAGTGAGACATACCGACAGTAATCTGGCAGAATGATAGCAACACATGTCATAGGAGCTCCAAATAAATATCCTGTCTCCTCTGTAGCAGCTTTATTGAAAGAGATCTGACATAACGGTGTTGTATCAGCAAAGCTACTAATCTCAGATACCAGAGATGTCAGTGCTAGGGCAGGGAACACTGCACTAATGGAGGTCATTCAGTATCCTCGAGAACTTGGACAACTTTGTCATTTTGGACTCTTCCTGCTAATGGCAGAATACACTGCTGCTGCTAAAAATGATTGTTGCAAAGCTCTTGTGCAGGTAACCTTCAGTGTCTGTTCAGAGGGGCTTGTTTATTTTCATGCCTTGCAAAACCAACAATGTTTCTAGGAAGCAAAAGCCATGCTCTGGGTTTTAGTGGTAAAAGCAGGAGCCTCGGAGGTATCACAATGTGTTTTTTTTGTTTTTTAAGATATTTAACCCTCTTCAGGAATACAGGATTGCTTTCCAGACTTTTTGTCTCCCCCTGCCAACAAGGAGCTGCCATGGAGGAGCTGCAGTGTTCTGGTAGGACCACAACAATGTTAGAGGCCAGGAAGAGAGACCATACATCTCTTTATGTGGTTTTTGAGTGGGAGAATTGCAGAAAGAGGTACAGTAGTTTAACTGAAATCAGAAGGATGCTGAGAGAATTTTGCTATTTTCATGTGTCACGAGATAGCACATAGGAAGAATCCATTTCCTTGGCAACAATCCTTGAGCCATAAGGTTGAACCTGTTTACTCAGGCACAGAGCCATTCTGTCAGATGGGCATTAATGCACCAATTGCAGAAAGCCTGTGTTGTATATGCATCAGGTGTGAGTGTCCCAGATAGGATTCCCAGCAAGGATTGTCCATATGGCTGTTCATTCTAATTTTATATTCCCTTGTACCATTACTAATCCAAGTATGGGTCTGATTATGTTTCAAAAATAGGGAACAGCTTTTTCCCCCTTTCGTAAGTCCTCTTGCCCACTTGCATAAGACAGATTGGAGTGATGGTTTTGGAGAAGTTTCTGGAAGACAAACTTTTCGCCCTGGCCTTAGCAGACCTCTTCCTTCTGCATTCAGAGAAAAGAGAGCTTTATAAATCTTTTCCCTTTTTAAGTAAAGTCCCTGTGGGCTCCATCCAAGTAAATCTTGGGCACCAAGCTGGATTTCACATGCACTGCAGAGTGGAAATCTGTGTTCAGTCACTCTCTGCATTACTTTGCAGGATGTTTTGCCTGGACTGCTATAAAACCTTGAGGTTTCAGGGTTCAGGAAAGAGCACAGCACTGGAGATTGTCACCCTAACTGCTCCCTCACAACCCCACCTGCCTTGCCTCTTGGTTTCCTCAGTGGACTCAGTCTATGTACATCAACAGTGCTGCTAGCATTGCTCTTGCTCTACCTTAGATATAGCTAGGGCACAACATCTTAGTTGGGTATTGTATTTCTTGTGTTTCATTTTCATATGAATTGAAGACATAAGGATCTGATATCTGAGGAATTTGCAGAGTGATGCCAGGTCATGATCTTACTTTGATAGCTGAAGCAACTGCACTGGCATCCAATTATTTAGTACAGAGCTTTGATAATCTAGTTTTCTTGCTCATTTGATGCAGCCTATTCCATACTAATGAAGCAGATACGAAAAAGTACCATCAAAATATTTTTTCCTACTATTGCTTTTGGAATTAGCTATTGTAAGTATTGGGGTAACCCACTGAAGCAGAACTGCAGAGCCAGCATATTTCGATTTTGGTTTAATATAAACTCCAAATAATGGATTATACTTCTTTTCTGGACCTGGCATATATCATTCTGATTGCCCCAGAGTGGGAAAATGCAATATATTTTTCAATTGTATACATTTTGATGAATGCTGATATTAGGCAGCTGCATTTGAAAATGCCCATCCTACCCAAATTCTTAGCTTGCTTTTACCTCTCTCTGTCTACATATATATGTTTTTTTCAGCTACTTCTAAAATGCGTCTGCCTCTTCCTGGCTGAACTGATTTGCGCTGTGTGTATGACTACAAGATGCACTTTAATGCAGTGTAATTTCCTGGGAAATTTTACATAGAAGAATTATGGCTCTACTTTGTTGGGACTCTTTAGTATCCTCTCCTACTGCCATTTTGAAATCTTTAAGAACTTCTCCTGCTGAGGACATGAAAGCAAGTGTTGAGATAAAAAAAAAATTGCATTTCAGACTGGATACTAACTATTTTCTGCTCATATATTTTTATTGTGAGTTGGGATTTGCCATTTTGCAAATGTTTGTACAGTGCGGTCTAGCACAACTAAGCCATGCACAGTTGGAGTTCTCTAGGCAATGTTATAAAAACTAAAATATGAGGACAATTTCATCTGCAGACTGTAAAGGGTGCACAGTGGAACAGTCCTTTCAGTGTAACACATCACTACTCAGTTAATGGAACAACATCAGTCCTGCAAGGAGAAATCTGCATCTATATGTGCCCCATCCCACTGGCATGGCTAAGGCAGCATATTGGTCCATCTGTCAGAACATTTCATTAAAGTACATTTAATTAACATAAGTTTTATTTTGTTTCTGCAATATACAGTCAGTTAAATAGTAAATACTGTTTTTGTAACTTGACAGAACAGTATGTAATGGTCTTTATCTTGTATCCCTTTTAGCCTGAATTTCATATCCTCTTCATAACTTTTAATGACAGCAACAATTTTTATTACACTGAGGGAGCTTTTCCCCGGGTAGTTGTGTTTTTCATAAATAATATGTGATTTAGAATTGAAACTGCAGCAAAAAGCTGTTAAATCCAGCATCTTCTGTAACTGTAAATTTACACTAAAAAAATTTGGCTCTAGTGAAAGAGATTGAAAGTGTCTTAAAAAGTAGACAGCCCCAAAATCTAAGTCAAATGATGCGCAAGATAACTGAGCTTTCTGTACCTCAGGGAGAGTTGCTCTAAATAGGAACATACCAAGCAAACCACAGGTGAAGGCAGAACATATGTGGTATACCAGCTCTTTGCTCTTACGGAGATCAGCTGAACGTTTGTCTTGCTGTGTGTCTGTGTGCCCTTTGAAAATATTTCCAATTGATAGTGACTTTACATTTTGAACACATATTTGCTCAAATTGCAATTTAAAGACAAAGAGAAGTGGTGACAAAGAGTAGCAAACATCAATCAAGACCTTTCTGCTCTTGGCTTTTCAGGACTTTGGAGAAGTCAGTTAGGCAACAAGTCTTACCAAAGCTTAGGCTTTTTGTTGCTACAACCTTCAGAATATTGATCAGAGAAACCTTTTCTTGTGTTCCTGCACTGTGCTCCCAGATGCTCTCACACTGTGAAAGAGCTGTATGTCAGAGACACCAGTTACAAACAAGTTTTTGCCAAGTTACCTCAGTGGCTGAAGAGGAGGAACAGGCATGGGTGCTCCAGAATTTGTGAGTTGAAATACATGAGAAAGTCTTTTGCCAAAAAATAGCTCACAAAAGGTTTAGAGTGAAATCGAGTGTTACACTGGTGCTGGCTAGGTTTGCTGACTTCTTGCAGTGCAGATTTGTGTGTGGAACAACCAAAAACAAATGTTTAGGTGACCTTAGCCAAGGCAGCAGGCTTGGACACCATATACCTATCCAATTCAAACTCAGAAAAGCCCTTTTCAACCTGTCTATTGGGTGTGCCAGTGAAAGTGGCCAATACCTATATATTATGATCCCTTGACCAAAAAGCAACTTAATATTAAATCAGGTGATGTTGCCAAAGGGAGCAATCCTGTAGCTGATTGGGACATTTGGACCAATTAACTTCCTAAAGCACCTTCTGAATCCCAAGAATTGGAGATTCTTGGTTCGTAACAGTGGATTTCTCTCTTACGTTTTCAGATAGCAATTGGCAAGAGAATGATCCTCCGAAATACAGTGTCACTCCCAATTACCCTGGTTACAGAAACTCGAGTTTTTGGTGTAATTACTCAGATAGTTGGGGTGGACTTTCCGGGGTTGACCAATATCCACAACAATTGCCAAAAGGATATTGGTTCATTTGTGGAGATAGGGCTTGAAAAGATATTCCATCATGCCTTGAAGGTGATCCATGTAGTATTGGACAACTTAGTGTACTAGCACCTAATGATAAGACAGTCATTAAGAAAAAAACTAGCGGAAGAAGATTTGTCCATCAATATGAAGAAAATTGTAACAGTGATTTTAGGCCCTGGAAAGCTGTGAAAAAAGTTTCAGCAGGTTTACTTCTACCCCAGCTTGCTTCTGCCATAGCACTGAAACAGTTAGATCGAGTTAGATGTTGGCTGAGTAAAACAAACCAATGCCATATCCACTGCAATCAGTGATATGCTGACAGACATCAGCAGTGTTACACATGCTACCCTTCAAAATAGAGCAGCAATTGGTTTTCTTTTACTGGCACATGGACACAGTTTTGAGGAATTTGAAGGATTGTGTTGTATGAATCTGTCTGACCATTCTGAATGCATCCACAAAAGCATACAAAAGCTGAAAGATCTAACAGCTCAAATTAAAGAAGACGGTGAATCATGGTTAGATGATTTGTTCAAAGGATGGAGCTTTACATCTTAGTTACGGGAACTTTGTAAAATACCTTAAATAAAGTAAAAGTACCTTATATAAGTAAAATGTAGAAGTACCTTATATAAGTAAAATATTTAAGTAAAATGTAAAGGACCTTATATAGTTCGGTGTGTGCAACAAATGATGGACAAAACTATCAAAGAAGTTTTTACCATACAAAAGAGAGATGTAGGAAATAAAACCACAGAAAGTTCTCAAGATCTTACAGAGATTGTGGACACAAGTATAGACATATATGAAGACTTTGAATTAAGAACTTGGAATGGATGAGACTTATTAGAACCATAGATAGTAACTACTGTCAGATTTGACTTATATCCTTTGAATAGACCAGATCTTTTATAGCATTAAAAATTGCTGTGGTGTAAGATAGTAATGCTTCAAGCAAGTAAGAGAGGTGCCTGAAACAAACAAAAAGAAATATGTATTGTAGTAGAGCTTTCTAATGCAAGGTAGTTAATAAGAAACAAAGTTAAGAGAGTTTCTTTGTGGTTGTACCAAGAGGGGGAAATGTGGGAAATAGTAAAGGTGAAAAGATTTCCAGAAAGCTGTAAAAGCAGGCCTTAGAAAAAGAAAGAACAAAAAAAACTTAGAACTAGCTGCAGCTGCAAAGTCTGAAAGTAGAAAAAGTTACAATAGTACAGTAAGCAAGGACATGAAACAATAGCTTGAGTTTTAGGCTTGGCTAAGATAGACCTTAAGACTGTAGAAAAATGTGCTTAGCAAGATAGTTGAATGTTTTAAGCTTAATAATGAAGTATTGTGTATTGTTAATAGAGAGCATACAAGCAAGCATTGTGTGAAGCAGGTGTATGTGTGCTTTTAGTGATTCCCTAGAACAATTGTTTGTAAGCTTTAGCGATACGCTATTGGCTAGAAAGTTTTTTAAATGCTCTGCAACAAATAAATCTTTGGTTGCTGCTGGCAAGATGTGAGCTATTGCAATCTTTCTGTTGTCTCACCCATGTAATAAGGCTGATGCTGCAATAAAGTCTCTAGGAACATAACCCAGCAGTCCCATTCTGTTTGTGAAAAACCACCAACACAGACAGAGAAGATGGAAAAAACCAAATTCGTGCCTCAGCACTGGAACCTGAGCCAGTGTTGGGGAAGCTGTGGGCTGTGCCTTTCTGGCCTGGTTTTGGGACTCAAAGCTTGTGGGCTGACATGAATCAGTGACAGACACAGATATTATTGGCTGTGGTTCACTCTGCCACTTCTTTGCATGCAAAGTGAAAGATCATTGCAAAACTCAGGAAAGGAAGGGCAGAAACTGCTTTTCAGTCAGACAACTTGGACTCAGGTATTGACTAAGCACTCCTTTTCTTGGCATTTTTATCCCATATTGACTTTATAGGTGGCACAGAAGCCACTGGTTGTCCTTTAAATCCTCATTTTCTACCTGAATTGTTAAGTTTTGTGATCAAGTCTTCCAAAGCAGAGTATATTTTACTGTGTGATGAACAGGGACAAAATTCTCCAAGATACATATACATAGCATGAGTTTATAGATTGAATAAAGAGCACCTAGGAATTTGAGTGACTCTTCTGTAGAAGATAGTACCCTGTTTAAAGTTCCTAAAGTTTAGCTAAATAAAGTCCTATGTTTTGCCCTAATTTTATAGTTTCTTTGATTATTTCTTTCTAGCTCAACAAAATTCACCAAAAATCCATGAAGGCTGGTGGGCTTATAAGGAGGTGGTCCAGGGAAGCTTTGTTCCTGGTAAGTGTAATTTTAAAATTTTAGATTTCCTTAAAAATTCTTTTTACTGGAATTAATATAGTTGGATTTGAAGAAGATATTTTGGGTTGATTTGTTTTCATTGCAAAGATTTTTAGTTGACAAGTACTCGACATCACATTATTGTGAAGCACAGAAAGGTTTCTGTTAATCCATCATCCAAAGACTGTGGCTGTTTTTCAGGGAAGAAATCACTTTAATAACATTCCTGGTTTCTCTTAGTAAAACCAACATGATGTTGCTTTGTAAGTGTGTGTGTTCTGTATGTAGAAAAGGGAAAGGGACTGAAAAGTGTTACTGTTAACTGGATTAAATAATTTATCTGTTGCAGCACTTCTAGGTAATAGTATTTCTTCAATTTTAGATTAGATTTTAGAGTAGATTAGGACAGGAACCCACTACATGCAATTGTCACTGATAATTGTTTAGTAAACAAGCTATGAGTAAAAAAAAATTAAATAACTGGGCTTCATTGAGATTTAGTAAATGATAAATAATGATGAAGCAGCTAAAAGGATTCTGTGCAGTATCTTTTCAGTGTGATTGAGACTAATATATATTAATTGATGTGTATTAGCTATAAGGTAAAGTAGTGCATCAAATTTTATCATGAATGCATCAAGAAAACTGCTATGTGATCCTTATTTTCTCATAATACTAGAAAATATTCCTTTGCTGTTGTGTGAGTGTTGCAATACGACACTAAATGAACGACACACACATGTTGAGATGTCTGAGGTAAAAAAAGGGCTGTTTATTTTTCAACTCTGACATTTATAGAATTTTAAAAGTGACCATGGATTGAAGGATGAAATTGCTACTTCTTTAACCACACTGGTTAAACTAACAGTCCATCAATTTTCTCCTCTTGTAGAAAGGAATGCAAAACAATCATTATTTACATGAAAAGTACGTGAGAAACTCCATCACAAAAATGTAAACATTAGAAGGTTTAGAAGAACTTAGAAGAACAGGGCAACATGTGAGCTATTCCTGAGGATCTGTAGATTTGACCTATCATCAGCTACTTTCACTGTTATGAGAACTGTTACAACCTGACAGTCATCTGAAATTCCCAAAATGCTGATTGCCTTGTTAAGAATTCTAGTGCAAGTGAGATTAAGTATTTCAGCCCACACATTTCTGGCACTGAAATGGTTGTGAAAATCTACAGGCCTGGAGCTTATTGATGTAGCATAAAGTAGCTTTTCAGATGTACTTGAGATTGGTTTGGGCTGTCAGACACACTCCAGTGTATTGTGCATGTTTAGTTCCTCATAGTGACAGCAGGGGAAGAAACCTGGAGAATATAATCACCTGATTTCAAGATATTTCTTCCTTCCTGAGTTGCATAACTCAGGTAGATGCCCAGCAGAAAATGAATGGAAAAAAATATTTGCTAAACAGGCTTAAACTTAAAGTTACTGAGAAAAATAATATAATTGTCAGAATGTGTAAGAGCTGTAATGAGGGATGTGGGACTCCAGGCGGCTTATTACATCCAAGATGTCACAGCAGTACAGGGTCGTGGGTAACAGAGCCTGTGCCTACAGCTGTCAGCTCTAGCTGCAGACAAGCCTGAAGACCCTTTAGTTTTGGTTACAATGCGTTATATACTTTGCTGAGCATCTTAATACTGAAGAAACAATCTTTATCTTAACTTTTACCTATAGCCTATCATAACTACTATAATTACCATACTCATGTTACTATTCTCCAATCACTATGTTACAGTTTAAGCTAGAAGTTGTTTTTCAGTTTTCTTGCAGTGGAAAATTCTGAGACCTTTTTTCTACTTGCAACATTGGCAGACTTGTTTGCCTGTGGTATCTTCCTTCTTGGTAAAAACATCTTCTTGTTTGAGGTGGGTTTATCCTTTGCTCTAAGCCATAAAAACCCCTTCTAACTAACATACCCTTTGCCTTCTCAGTTATCCAGTAAAACTGGATCAGCAATTCTTTTCTTCTATATCAAAACTTGCTTTCATTTCTATTCCTTCTTCAGATTCTACATTCAAAAATGTAGAATGCCAAGCATACATATCTGTGAGACTTTCTTGTCAAAGTTTCATCCTTCCCAACAAGAATGTAAAGAAACCTGTGATCAGTTCATGCTTGTGGTGTTCTAGTCTTAATACTGTGAGATATTTAGGCTTAGGTACATCCTTGGAATATGAATAAGGAAACAGTGATGACTCAGAAACTTCTGGGAAGGAAGACCTTTTAGAGTGGTGTGGAGGGACACCTCCTTTCTGAGGGAAACCTGAATTACCAATGTGTTGAATATCTGACTAACCCAGCACACATTCTCAAGAACTGGTCCAGAAAGTCAGTAATGAACAGCTCACTGAAGCAACCTTGAAGAAAGCAAGGGGAATTTGGGGTACCTTAATGCCGCTGGCTGGGCTACGGGGTGTACCCAGGAGCTGCATCAAAGCCGGATAGCATAGCTCTGAGGGGGGCTAGACAGCCCAAGCTCTGGCAGTGCCCCCAGCCTATGCCTTAGCGAGACTTTAGTGATTTCAGCTCAGTGATTATCAGCTCATGAGTGATTTCAGCTCTTTAGGCTTGCTAGGCTTGGCTGGGGCACGAAGCAGGCATTTGGAAGACCAGGAAAGAGAGGAGAGCACTGCATGAGGTTCCAAGACGATGTCTTTATTGGTCTTCTTCGTAGCTCTTCCATGGAGTGTCTCGAAGGGTCTCAGGGACAGCGGCTCCGATGAGCCAGGCAGAAACAGGGGTTTATATAGGGTTAGGGAGGATTGAGAATTGTCCAATGGTAAGGGTTAAAGGAAAGTGACCTATAGCCTTACAGAAAGATAAGCAAGGGTCCGAAAGCGGGAGAGAGGGGCTCCTTTTGTCCAGTCATCCTGACTCAGCATTCTGTCTTTGAACGCCAAGGCAGGTTCGCAGGGCCTGTGCCTGCTACAGTACCTTTCTTTCAAATTCAACTCTGCAACATGTCAGCCTCAGCAGAAGAGAAAAATCCCATGAGACTTTACAGTACAAACAACTAATTTTTTTTCTCCTAGATTTGGGAGCCTTTGAAAACCATATTTAAAGTATTTCAAGGCTGAATTTGTGGCTGTGCTCTCAGACTAACACATCACAAAGGATCTATTGGTGCATATTAAGTTTATCCATGTTGGTGGCAGTCCTGTATCAGATCTCATGTGAGATGCTAATTAGCACCTGAGAGGTGAGAGCTGCCAGGCAGACTGAGGAGCTGTTGCTGGAGCTGCTGATGTGCACTGAAGCAAACAGCTACAGCCATCTGCCAGGCTGTTTTCTTATCACAGCTGTTTGTCCTGACCCAGGGCTGGAAGTGAACACCCCCAAAGATATTAGAAAGGAGTGTTTGTCCAACAGCCTGTCACTGCAGTTCAGAACTGGCATCTCCACTAATAAGACTGACATGAATCCAGCTCTATAACTGCTTGGGGGAGCAGCCACAAATGCAGAGATTATTAATTAGGGGCAATATAATTGTAAAACACTCCAGAAGGAGTTGCTGGAGTTTGTCTGTCACAGCTTTAGCTGGGTAAATACTTTTCACCTACTTCAAAGCAAAGTCACTGTCTCTCTTTGAACTCTCACTTCTTCCATGGAGAGCTGTGTAAAAATGCGGTTAGGAGTGTATCACAATATGCCTGGGTTAGAATGTGCTATTCCTAAGTTTTTCTGCTCAGTCTGCTTTGGAAGCATTTAAGCTAAATCCTAAAAACGCACTGGATCTTGTGCAGATTTGCCATTGAGCAGTTCATAAAGTCAAGCCATATTTCATTACATCCCCCAAATTCAGACTCCCCATATTCTGGGATAGATTTTAGAAAAAAATAATTTAAATCCTTTTCTAATGTTCATCTGGACACAGGTCTTTTCCTGCTATAAGCCACTGAGCTGCAGTCAGTGATGTGTATCTCACAGAAGGGAAGGATGTAGGCAGAGATGAGGTACAAGACTCCTCACAGTGTCTTTCCCAAATTCGCTTCTTTCAGTGCTCCAAGAGAAGACAGCATTGAGAGCTGGCAGGTTCTCTCAGCACAGGAACTGTGGCTCAGGTCTGTCTTGGTGCCTAGCCTTGAAAGAGAGATGCAGAGTTCTCAAATGCAGGAGGGGAAGTTCATCAAGGCTGGATTTGTGTATCTGCTACTGGAGCAGAAACCACTCTCTATCTCTCACCTGTTCTACAAGCAAAGAATTGCTCTTATGATTTAAATCATGTAGGCAAACAAAGTAGAAAGTAAGTAGAACTTCAAAATGTTAATTGAATGCAAATTAGGTTCCAAATTAAACTTCAGGGAATGTTCAAAGATGAAGAAGGAATACTTTCCTTTATGCATGGTGATTTGCATAATAATAAAATAATTTATATTATTACAAACACTTACTACATAGACTTTTTCCACTGTGGAATATCAAAATAGTTCTTGATGGGTTAAAACACCTTTAAATAACGTTTTTCATGTCTTTTCTCTGGCTGTGACTATGAATATGTGGTGTCACTGAAGTGACGCAAGTAATTTCCAGGTGACTAAGACACTCATATTCCAAATTCATTGGTAACCTTGTTGCTTCTTCAAATAGATATGTATAACCTTTGATAATCTTTGTGATTGTATTGATTCTTTTCATACTGGTCCTGTTTTTTCATACCATTATGGAAGTGGGCTTTGGTAAGCATAAAATGTAAAGATTGTTAAATCTAATTTGTGATCACAGAGTGTACTTGGCAAACCTCCATCCTGTTGTGGAAACTCTGGACTGTGTGATAGTACAAGCATGTAAGTGTTTCATTCCCAGGGAAGACATTGTCTTTGAGCCCCCCTACTGAATTATACCAAATCTAAAGTTACTTTACAGGGTGCTAGTGCCTACCTCAGCCAACAGGAGGAAATCCATCAAATAATGAGTGAACCTTGCTGACGGAGCAAATGATGTTCTCCTTCCTTGTAATAAAAGCTGTAAATGAACTCTTAATTCCAGATGAAGATCTCCGTCCATCCACTAGGATTCATTATTGGCCACAGATCACCAGTCAAAGCCCTCCTTTTTCACTGAGGTTCTGAGATGAGAAATCCCCTGTTCATGGTTCCTTCACAACTTGTTTTACACTAAAAGGGAGAAGACTGCCAGAGTTCTGTGATGCTGTTCCTGCCTTTTGCAAGGATCCTATTGGTGGGATTATGCCCTAACCTTGACCAGCTGGCAACGCTGCACTGGCTCAAAACATGGGCACTGGTTGCGAAGCACTGAGAAACTGCCTCCAAGGAGGAAATGCTTGAATTTCATAACAGTATACAAGGGAGAAGTCTGAAACGATTGACAAGCTTGATCATGAGTGCCAAAACCTCATTTTAAACTTCTCACCATCCCCATGTGCTTTTGTTGTGGCCCACAGAGGCAGTTCTAGTGTCCCTAGTTTCTCCTGTCTGGGCTTAAAATTTCTTTTATTACAGCTTTGAGTTTTGTTTTAAAGTTAGAAATGTCTCTATGTATATGTTCAAAAATAACTTTTGATGGGCAGGTCACTGTAAAAACCATTAACTGTTTGTCCATGGCTTGAAACTGAGAGATGAAAAACTTCAAACCCACACACTTGGTAAACTTTCAGCTCTCAGTTTGTGCCACCCTGCAGTCACAGAGCTGTATCATACACTGAGATAGTGATCACTTAGTTTGGCTGCCTGAACAGCAAAAAACCAAACCTGATTCCTACTCCTGCGCTGCTCACTTTTCTAACTATAACATCTCTCCTGGTCTTATTTTGGAACTTCAGGAGGCTGCAGCATCACTCACCATCTGGTGCATTTTCCTTATCAGTGAAAACAGTGTTGCTGTCTGAGCTACAGCAGTACTTTAAACAGTCTGCACACACCCTTCAAAATCATGCAGTCTGCTGTTGCCTCTGAGGAATTAACCAGCCATATATAATTATTTATTTGAACAATAATAGCAGTTTTTCTTTTACATAGTGGTATTTTGGGACAGTTCATTTCTTCAGGGTGATAGAACATAGATACTGGAAATCATTCACTTACTGAGTTGAACTTAAGTTAGTATATAATATGTCAGCTTTGGTTGTCAGTTAAAGATTGCTTGAAGGAAATATATTTCATAACAGATATTTTCCTGGTTTCTCACTTCCTTTGGTGATTCTGCAAAAATTGACTCTTTACAAATCATGTAGCTAGAAAGGAGACTAGATTTTAAAAAATGTTTTATGTGGGAGTTAAATATAATACAACATGGACTTTTTCCCAGTTACAATACATGGTGGCACCATGATTTGGTTCCCACAGCCCCTATTCTCACTTGACCGAGGAGCTTGGTACTGGGGGATCACCCTTTACAGGTGTTTTTGTTACTGCCATGAAATTCAAAAATTTGCTGTCTTCAGGTCCTTCCCACACCTTTGAGCACGCATCGATGCAGTCCTTTCTAAAATGGGGCCTTTCAATAAAGTTCCTGTTTTACATATGGCCTGTAACTGCAGCCATTTTGCAAACAGATCTCTAAATGCTGTTTTTTCCCTCTAATTCAGTCCTTCCATGAAAGAAAAAAAAAAGTTTTAGGGGGCCAAAAAAGTGAACGAACTGCAGTAAAGCACTCTGAAAACCTAAAATTTTAAACCTTCACAAACTTGTGACTGAAACACAGTTCTTTGCTAATGTAGTCTCAGATCCCTTTTCTTTTAACAGCCTGATTATCTTTCTTAGCTGTGGCTTTTCCTCCTCAGTTACAATTGGTATCCATGAAAGGAAAATTGCATGCAGTACATGTACCCTGGCCTTTGCTTTGTTATCCTGATTTGACCAAATGATTCAAATTGTCTTCCTGCCTGTTCTTAGTCCCACCAGGCACTGCAAAGGTCAAGCTTTCCCTTGTTATAACCAACGCATGAAGTGCTAGGTTGGACCTTGCTGTGCCACCAGCTGTCCAGGGCCTGTCCTGCTGCACCCACAGGTTTCCCTGCCAGGACATGAGCAGTGTCCCTCTTCTGCTTCAGGAAAGTGCAAATAAGGAAAACCTTGAAGACAGTGACTTGCAGATCCTTGTCAATTATTGTCCCTCATACTTGCTGCTAGGTTAGATAACATTTTTGGTGTGGGAGTACTCCAGATACTTTCTAATGAAGTTGAAAATCCTCTTTCCCACTGTCCTGAAGCAGATGCTGTTTATCTTGCAGTGACACTAAATATGCGTTATAAGCACAAAGAACAATTAAGTACCAGGAATTTCTTGTACAACTGTAGCTACGAAAACCTGCATGAACATGGCTTCTAGCTGGGAAGAAGTTCAGGAGATTAATACCATTTGGGCAGTCATATACTCAGAGAGCAGTATCCAAAACATGTGCTGTCCTACAATACCGTGTGTTTACAATCTCTTGAAGTAAAAGTTTACAAACCTTGAAGTGAAAAGCTGGCAAGCCACCTGTGTGATCTTACAAGGGTTCATCTTTACATGATGGGCACATCGTCTTAAGCTTTTGCTTAAGAAAAGAAAGATCATCCCTGTGCGCTACCTTAGCTGGACAATCAAAAATTGGGGTTTGGGATAAAAAGGGTAGGACTAGTATTAGGAATCTTTATTTTCTTAGTTTCTTCAATGTCACCTAAAAGCAAGGGAAGGAATCCCAAGGATAAACACTGATGTATACAGGAAAGGGTTTAGGGGGTTATAGCTGGATGGTCTTTAAGGTCATTTCCAACCCAAAGCATTCTGTGATATTCTTGACAAGCTGAGTATAAAAGCATTTGGAACAATGGTCTGTGACTAAGTCATTAATAACTGAAAATTCATAACTATTTACTTGGAAGGATTATTCAGGAAACTTCTAATGGCCAGTAGCAAGGCTCCTGTATAATGCTGGATGTATGTGTTGATATATTCAAAAAGTTTTATTTTACCTTATGCTTTGACAGGCTAATCTTCACAGGGTATCTAAGGAGTTCTTGACACCCTTTGGCACTGGACATTTTAGTGGTAACCATGACTTAGAGGAGTAGAATTGAAGCACAAAGAAATCTGATAGAAGAATTAGTTGCTGCTGAGAGACTCAAGGACCTTTTTAAGTTAATAATTCAAGCTGAAAATGAGTAGGTATCTGCCACAGTTCCTTATGTAAGGAGGGGACTTGAAACTCTGGCTATTACCTTGTAGTAGTAGTTTTCTTGTGGGTGTGCACATGTTTTTCTACAAAACAGTAGCAATCATCACTTCCTACATAAAAACCCTCTTTATAGATTTTTCATGGTATAGTGTAAAAGAAGTTAGTGTTCTTTGGAGAAACAAGTCACTGAGAATAATAAGGAATAGTATTTTTCTGTGCTAATTAATGTTCTTCCCCAGTGGCATATAATTTGACTTAATCAGAGAAGGGTTACAGTGCTCCAGCTTGTGTTTGCTTAGGTACTTCTGCCATAAATCTCTGTGGCATGAGATAGAACTGGAAGGGATTGCAATATAACATGGAAACAGGGATAATGAGTGGCACTAAGATGTTGCCCCACTGCTACTCCTGTCATTATTCCACTTACAAAAATTACTCTTGTAAAATACCTCAATGAAGAATTTCAAGAGTAGTACAATTACAGTTGTAATTGTCAGGTAGGAATTCACCTTCTCTTTCACTGAGACTGTTCACATCAGGATATTTCACTGAGACTGTTCACATCAGGATATAGTGACTTCAAGAAGATGATTCCGATTACACTGGTGATGGACCCAGTACCAATGAGGACTTTATATAAACACAGTGTGCAGTTTTTTAATTTGCACATCTCATTAGTGCAATTTAGTGTAGAATTTGCCACATCATACAGAAGAAAATATGGTCACAACAGCTACACCCTCATCTATTGTTAAAATAAACTCTTGTGAAGTAAGAGCACACCACTGCTCTGTGCATGGTTACACAGAGTAACTCTGCCTGTTTGTTGTCACTGAAGCTTCACTGGTACTAACTAAAAACCTCTCTGTCAAATCCTGTCCCCTGCCTAATTAAGAAATAAAAAAGAAAAGTAAATTAGACTGTTACCTAGAGGTGGATACATCCTATGGTATGCAAGTACTTTCCTAATCGACAGCTATGATTCTACTTTTAAATATGGATTCACAGGGTTATTTGATCATAGCATCTCTTCAGTAACCTGCTAAGCTGAATTTATTTCTGAAAGTCCATGTATGTGTATGTGTAGGATTCTTCAGACTCCTCAAATAGAGAATTGCTGGAGACTTGATAGTCTAAAACCCCTCTATTCTACTTAATGAAAATTTCTTCCTATCAACACCTTTCTAAAAAGGTTACTTTTGAATTCACTGAACCATGAATGTATTGAACATAGTCAGGAGCAAAATTCACACTCACCCTTTATATCTGTCTGCCTAGAAGGACATGGAATTATTATTTGGATAAGTTTTACATGCTGTTACTTACACAGATTAAAATACAGATATTCTATACCATCACCCCATCATGGCATATCTGGGCACATACAGTTTATGGTCAGTGAAAAATTTATCCTCTCAGAATTCACCACAACATACAGTCACCTACTTAATGCATTTCCAGGTACCTGCTGCCCCTGTGAGCTGTAAATCACATTATTATGGTTAATGAATCTGCCCAAAAAAGGAACCTGCCTGAATCTTACTGATTTTTTTTTCTAGCACTGAAAATATTACTTAAAATTGTCACCTTTTACCTTTCTGGATAGAGACTGATTTTATATTAGAGCACTTGTTCATTTTATATTTATAAAACATACCAAAAAAAATGCATTAGTGTTTCTGCAGGGTTGCTGTTTCTCCTTGGGCCAGTGCCGCCAGGCTACCTCTTGCTCCAGGAGCGTCTCCTCCGTAGTGCCATCTGGTATCACCCTCGGCCCACCTTCCGCCCAATCCTGGATGTTGTAATACAAAAAACGCCTCACCAACGAATGAAGAGCAGGAGGGCTTCTTGCATGCTTAATCCAGAGAGGTTTATTGAGGGAAGAAATGGAGAGTAGCAGGGTCACAACCTTCTCTGAAAGGGAGCAGAGGCAAAAAGGCCCCAACCCTGGGAGGGATCTGGGTATATAAACACAAGGAAAGTAGGAGGGGTTTGAGGAGGAGTTAGGGCGGGGTAGCATAACATGAACCAATGGGGAAAGGAGGTGGGAGTGGTTCCAAACATGGGACCAATGGGGAACTGGGAACCAAAGAACCTTCCAGAACAGGGGAGTGGGGAGGGGGTGATTGACCTGAGGATTGACATGGGACCCTGCATTACACACATGTTGTCTCCCAAGGCATTCCCGAACCTTCTTCTCTCTGACCGCCTCCCACATGTTTCCAGACCAAGCAGTCACCCGACTTTATAGGCAGGACATAAACTCTGAAAATAACAGCATAACATCATAATGGGAAACCTGACAGGTCGTTAACTACAGCAGTGCAAATGGCGTGTCTGTAGTTCAGAAGTGCTTGTAGACAACAGCCTGGCCTGCAGCCTTTCAGATCCTGCAGCCTTTCAGAGCCTGTAAAACTGATAAAAAACCAGGGATGGAGCACAAAATAACCAGGTCATACTGGGAGTTGTTCACTTGACACCAGAGCATGTAGCAGACAGATGTTAGGAACCTTTTATGCCATCCTCTAATTTATTCTTCCTGTGTCTTTAATTTCTATGAGTTTATCATGAGGGTTTCAGTGAAGAATGAAGGTCTTTATTCAGAGAGATCATTTTACAAATATTAAATGAGATGCAGAATAAATAGAAAAATGGATAAGCTGAGTTCAAGACAGCAGTTGGAGGCTGGGAGAGAATCACACAGCCAGTTTAGATATGCCTGTGCCATCAGGCTGGTCTGCCTGGCATCCCTGTGCTGTTGATTAAAGAAGAAAAAAATGTTCCTGCAGATCCTTTGAATCAGCCCTGTGCTTTGGCTAAGTGACATGAAGCAGTGCAGCTGCCCCAGCAGAGAAGCAGCAAGATGGGCGCCAAGGGCCTGGCACCACTTGCACGGGCATTACCAGAGCTGCTACTGTATTAATCGAGCTGAGGAATCTTACAAATTATTATCAGCAATGACATTTTGGCACTATCTCATACTATAGCTTCAGAGGCAAGGCAGGAAGGAGGGTGGATGTGTCCAGGCCAAGGAACAGCCCCATTCCACAGCCACTTGTTGTAGTTCAAAATGAAACACAAAGGCTGAAAGCACTTGCAGTAAAACAATGACATTTCAATCGATAGGTGAAGAGATCAGATTTTTCCTCCTTGCTTATAAAATTGGTCAAGTTAGGTTTAGTTGAGTCTCTGAAATCCAGGCATCATGTGGTTTCTACACTAGAATAATTAGGATACAAGTCTGGCTGAAGTAGTTGCTACAAAACAAGAGCTACTGCCAGTTTAGAAAATCCTGGGTTATTACTTTTGTCTGAAAATAGGTCACACTGGAAACAGTGGGATTTGCTTGTTGAGACAAATGCTACAGCCCTTGAATAAAGGCCACCAGAAGCTGATTCTTTAAAAAAAACCCTAAAAATCAGTATTTACAAGATTGTGTTCCCTTTACAATGCTTTCATTTAAAACCATCTCTTTCAAGTTTTTTAGCTGCAGTGAAATTATTTATTTCCACAGCTGTGCAGTGAGCCTTCATCTCTTTTGTCCTAGAGTGTTCACACTGCAATTCCATTAATAATGTGCTTTTTGAGGAAATCACGATTTAATACTGTATCTTTTCCTTCTCATAGAGGAGAGGGGCTGAATAGGAGGACTAAACCTGTGCTCTGGCATCATGCTGGTGTTACCACAGCAGTAACAGGTACAGGATGAACGGGAGGCTCAGCTCTGAGAGGAGTTGCTTCTCCAAATCTCAGTCAGGTGCCATTAAAGACATATCAGGATGCAGCTGGGAGTGATAGCTAATTCCCAGCTTTAGTCCTAGTTTAGAACTGTGGGATTTAGCTGTTCTGTATGACTCAGAATATAGTGTATGACATAGGAGAGAACATCTCAGATTATGGAGTCACCTCTTCTGTATTTCCGAACTGGGCAACACAGGTCATTGCTGCAGAATTCCCTTTTATGAGTGCATGTCAGGCATTTCCCTGGAGGGAGTTCAGATTCCATTTTGCTTTTCCTATCCTGCAGTTGGGCATATTCAAATGGCTGTTTTTCCTTCAGATTAGGCTTTCCTAAAGTAAAGAACAAATTAGACTATGGCTGAAACACTTATATTGCATGACCTTGGCAGGCTTTATTATCCACACACTGACATCTTCAGAGTTACTTAATATTTTAATGTGCATTTAAAATTGGTTAACAGGAGTATAAATGAAACTAATAGCGAAACTTGTCTCTTGAGGTTTTATTGCTCATTGTAATTTTATGTTTATGGGCTCGCTGCTTTGTGACAGGACTTGTGTTGGTTTAGTTTTAGAGAGTGCAATAGGGAGGAGGTGGTGGCTCACCCAGAGCCTGGTGAAATGGATGCAAGTCCTGCCATTTAACTGTCTCGGGGCAATGGTCACATCATTCTCACTTCCAAAGGCTTGGATTTACTTTCCCAGTTAAGAACATTGTCCAGAGAAAATTCATATTTAGATAGAATTTTAAATACTTTTTCCCAACTTCTTTTACATGATTCTTCATGCAACTCCTGTGCCTCGTTTAGGAAAAAAAGAGTAACCAAGGGGGGAGGGGGGGGGGGGGAAGATGAAAATTACATATTTGTTGAGCTGTGACATAAGAGTTGTGTGTTGAAGCAGCTGCTCCTCTTGACCTTAACAAGCACCTTTTTCCCATGAGAAAGTGCATACCAAAGATCATCTGCAGCCATAAAAACCTATGTGAAAATGCTTCAATTAAGCAGTCCAGAACACTGGGACTGTGGAGACTGTGTGGAATGTGTGACAGTGTCCAAGATAAAAGAGCAAGAAGCATCTGCTCTGCCATTTCTTTGCATGATTGGTTAGTCTCCTACTCGCTATGGCTGCACAGTTAGATCCTAAATTTGTTCACTGAAAAAATATATAAATACTGGTGTGTACATAATAAAGTGATTCTGTTGACCTAAAGCAAGGTCTGTGTTTTTTCCAGTCGCTACACTTTGTGTAGAGATATGACTCAAATCCTACACCTCTCAGGGAAACCCAAATGGAATTCTGGAAAGGCTGGAGGAAAAGTACTGATTAAAGTAGCAAAATTTATTTGAATTAAAAGACATGAAGCTCTTCTATTCGCAGGTTTGTCTGCCTTACCATTATTTGTCCTTTGTTGCTGATTCTGTAACTACTCTTTTCACAGCCTTCTCTCAATTAATACATTAATAAATTACATCTGGACAGGCTCAGATATTTGCTTAAGGAAGTAATCACTATAGAAAATGACTCAGAAGGTCTTCCAGCTTGTTACAAGTCATGAATATTTATGGTTATTGGCGTCAATTTCTCATAATAAACACTTTACATTTGCATAGCTTTTGCATTAAAACTCAGCCTAAAATACCATTAGATTGTAAACATAAAGACATGAAGGACCTCCAGAATGTGAATATTATGAAATACAGAAGAAAAAGAAACTTTATTGGTTTCACAGACAACACATTTTAATTTAGAAAGTGCAGATTGAAACACAGGATTTTTTTTTCCCCAACAGTTTTCACTTTCAGAACTAGTTTAGTGTAGCAGAGTGAGTAGATAGTGAATTGCTGCTACCTTCCCGAAAGCGTCTCCACTGGAAGGTGTTTGGACAGGCACACAGTCACATGTCCACACACACCATAGACAACTTGATGAATGAAAAGCAGGAAGGGTCTTCTATATGGAATTCCAGCAGGGTTTACTGAAGCTACATGCCAAAGGAGTCCAGGGATAGAAGACAGGGAACAAAAGAGGGTCCAGGTTTAAATATAGGGAAAGGGGGTGGGGGGAGGGGAGGGGAGGGGGTGCACGGAGCACAGCATCAGGGACCAATGATCTGAGGGCACAGGGGCAGTACATAGGTGGGGTAAAGGGCAAGAACTGATAGGGAATACCTGAATGGATAGGTGGGGATACAAGACCAAAGGGAAAACAGGGAACAGAGAACTTTCTAGAACTGGGTTACAAACATGGTAAAGGGGGCAGGTAAAGTCAACTGGCCAATGGGGAAGGCAGAACTGGGATCAATTAGCATGGCGCCGCAGAGCACCATGGCGGAAGCCTTTTTTCTCAGCTTAACCTGTGGGGAATATCTAGAGCCTATGGTCTGTCCTTCCAGGGTATGTTAATGGATCCTTCCCTGGCAGGCTCCTTAGCCTCCACAGTTCAGCAGTCAAAAGTTCCGGTTGGTGGGCTTGGTAAGATTGATGGCCCAATCTGCAAACTTTATTCAAGTGCTTTAAAATACAAATGACTGGCCAAGGAAAAGAAGGTAAATGTCTGAGATACACAGCTTCTTCCAAAAGGCTTTGAGAGTTTGGCATCTAACTGGCATAGGTAAGAAGATCCCAGGAGGCACCTACTGTACCATTTACTGCGTGAAGACCCTCATAATTCTTTCTGTAAATTTCCAAAGAACTTAAATAATCTTTAAGAACTTCAGCACCTGGAAGAGTATCCTCTGTTCTCTTAGGGGTTGAAAGTGGGGTAAAAAAAAAGAAGAATCAGTTAATCCCCCACCTCCTAAACCCTGCCACAAATGGAAATCCAGAGAAAGTTAAATGACTTTAAAGAACTACAGGCAGCAGAAATGGGTTCAAATTAAAGATGTTCTTGTTTCTTCCCTGCTTCTGGAAAGATTTCTGGTGAACTGTTTCTAATGTTCCCTTCAGGAAGCTGTTATTGAGATACTGGCATTTAATTTTCAATTTCCTGCTTGACCTTGTTCTGCAATATTTTGCATTGGTTTTCATGCATAATGTACATTAAGACACGTTCAGCTACTCAGTACTGTGTAGTGTTACTGGGCCATATATTTACATTGAGGATTTTGTGGAGCATGCTGATCCTAATTGGAGGAGAGGGGATTCTGATGTTGCAGGATTTTGAATACAAAGCTCTTGGAATAATGTCAGCTGGCTTTAGTAAGAAAATGTTTCAAAAGTGTTTCAAGTTTTAAACATGTGGTTTTGCTTACCAATCACATACCTACAGTTTTCCTACACTGCATTAAACTGCAGTAACATCTGCCTCTGAGAGGAACAGGGTACTAAATCCTGTTCCATGACCTGTCTGCAGACATCACCTCTGTTGGACTGGGTAGAGGGGTGCACTGGGTTCTTCCTTGAGTTCCATACACTTTTATACAATAAAGGGTTGTCAGCAACTCTGCATTTTACCATACCTGGGCAGAGAGAGGCAGTGAACATTTCTGTCCTGTGTCAGTAAAGCAAAGCTCCACTTTCCCTCCAAATGTCCTGCTCTGTGGCTTGACATATCTGCTTTTATAGCCAGAATCTGCAGTCAAAAACAGTGCTCTGGGCACTCCAGCCCAGAACATGCTCTTCTATGATTATGCCAAAGCTCCTACTGATGTAACTTGTAAAACTGTCTTGAACTTCACAGGAGTCCTCCACACTGTAGTGTTAAATATGTAGGAAATCGGTATTTAAGGAAAGTGCTTTTCTTTTACAGCAGGAGTTTAACAAATAGAACCAGATTCAAGTGTCTTTATTCAGAGACTCTAAATTTGGTGTGTGTTTTCACTCCCTAACTTGCCTCTTCACTTTGTGACATATTTTAAGAGAATTCAAGCATGATACTGTGCCTCACCTCCATATAGCTGTTGGTAATCTTGTCACAGAACAACTTGATTTTCCGTTCTGTCCCTGCCACACTTCACAAGAAAGTAACTTGAATACAGAGAGAATTTCATACTATGAATGGACAGAATTGCAGATACATAAAGAATTTCACATTATGGATGGACATAATCCCAACTATATTTACCTCTCCTCACTGGCTGGCTGAGCTAATGCCCAGATTTGTTCATTGTCAGAGTCTGAATTCACTAAAAGCTTTACAGAAATGATGAAACTTTAGCATTTTCATGAGCTCAGTTGGATATTTCATCCCTTAAACCCCACTGCTTCAGCAGGGACATTCAGCCACTAGCAGAGCTCCATAAAACCACCTGCTCCAAAGAACAAGCAGAAATTCCTGTATCTTTAGGCATTGCACTACTAAATGATCAAATTCTCTTTCCTATATTTTCAACCAAAACCTCCAAACAGACATAGCCATTGTGTAGTGCTAACCAAAATACCAACAGCCAGAGAAGAAGATCACAGTATTACATTTCACCAGCCTCTAACACCTTAATGTCACTGTTCTCTTCATGCTGGTACTGCGTTTTTGGGTTTTTTCAAGCATCTTTTTTAAAACAGTCTTCCTTCCCATATGGCTGTCCAGTTGAGCTTCATACAGACACATTTATATTTGTACATATACCTATGCCTATAGGGATTTTTCACATCTAAGATTCAAATGTTTGAAATACAAAATGTTCATCTACAGCATGCCTTTTGTAATACTAGGAAACAATATATGTGTGGTAAAAATTATTCTAGTGGTTGAAGAATAGTACAAATTATTTTACAAGAGAGAACTTAATTAGTAGAATTTTATGATGTGTGAGGATGGATAAAGTGCTCCTTGAATGCCAAGGTCTTTGCATGAAGATACACAAATAATTTGAGGTTGGTTTTTAACTTTTTTAAATCGCTTTTAAGAATTGAAACAACTATTGGGATGCAAAACATTTTTTTCCCAGTGTTGTCTTCTCAGGAGTCTGTCCCCTTATTTTTGAATTTTTAATGGTTTTTAACATGGAATATTTTTTGTGAACATGCCACTGACAGGATTTGGGCTTTTAAAAATCAGTTTTCTAGAAAAAAGCCACAGGAAATCCAGATATAATATCTAATTCCAAATTAATATCAGCCAGCGAATATTGGGAAAAGCCTATTGTCTTATTTGTAGATGCAGAAGGTGGATAATCTTGGTAGTTTCCAATGTCTCTCTGACCTTTTTACCCCATTTCTTATTGTTTCTAAAGAATTTTTATTCTGCTCTTTTTCTTCTTTTTTTTTTTTTTTTTTTTTTTTTGTAATTTCACCACCCCAGGTACTACACTGTACACAGTGCTCAGCTCTAGTTTCTTCATACACCTTCAGAATACTCTTGTGATTATTTTAAATAGCTTGTACCCAGTCATTTGCAAATAATGTAGAGTATTTTATCCAAACCAATGTTTTCAGTGATAGCTGAATTGGGGATTTGAGCTTATTTTAAATTTCAAATACAACATTAATCACTGAACGCTCAGACCAGCCTGATTCTACTTTCATCTACACAAAATACATCCCAATTTTACACATGAGAAATTTTGTGATTTCTAGCATGGAATCTACTGCAGGTAATAAATTTGATAAAAGATCACAAGAGTTCGGGTATTTCATTCCCTCAATCATGGCCTGGTGAATGTGCAGTGTTCTGTGCACACACAGGAAGCTACTAGGACCAATCAGCAAAGGAAGAGGATATTTGAGATAGAGGAACAACATTTCCATATTGTGCAAAGGATAGCAGCAGAAGAGTTACCACTTTCGCTCTGATTTAGCAATGCCACTTAGCAAGTGCTCAATCCAGCATCCTTTCCAGTTGCAGTATCTAAAGTTAGGAATGTACTTCGAGGAGGAACAGCAACCCACAACCAAACATAAGAATGGCAACAGCAGACTTAGCTCTCATTGCAAGGTCCATGAGCCATGGTTTTACCCAGATTTGGTTTTTGCTTTGACCAAAATAAATGCAAAATTTTATTTAGTAAAAACAGTGAGACTAGAATTCTTTAACAAAACTGGCAGCTGAACCCAAGAACATATGTCCAATCTTCTGTGTGGGCAAGGCATTTCTACATAACTCTAAAAATAAGTTGTTGTGTATGTTTTCTGAAGGTGGGAGTGACCTTCTGGAGATACTTGAGCTTTTAGGAATCATCTTCAGCAGGAAATGAATCACCTACTGAGTTCACCATATTCTGTAGGTATTTCTCATTCTAAATTTAGTGTCTCCAGGACTGAGCCTCTTCTCACTATTTTTACCTCAGATTTGCCCCAGTATAAAGGGTGTAGAGAATAATCTGGGTGTGTGAATTTTACCACAACCAAAATGATAGCAATGAGGTAAAAAGTTAAAATTTGATCAGGAAGAATTACAAAATGTGTTTGTAGGTACACATTATGTGTAATTATGCAAGACTGGTATGTAGCTCCTGTTCTAATCTCCATCCTTAAACTGATTATAATTTACTGAATAAAATGAAGTAAGATTTCTTTGCTATAAAGCATCCCCAAGCATGTCAGTCTTAAAGCAATAACCAACATCCTGTATATTTGAGGTTTTAATTCCTCAGCTCTGCACTGCATTGCCATTCAGAGTGTTAAATGTGATTGTAAACAAACAAGAGGGAGCCTCAAGGTTAGTTCTTGCTTCAAGAAAGAAGAGGATTCCATTTCTCTTTACTAGATAAAGTCCTATTTTACTGAGAGAACAGAAAGATAACCTGAGAAACCATCACATGTTCTCAAGGAATAGAAGTGATTCACGAATATGGAAAATTATGTAAATTGGATATTCTTCATCCATGGTCTCTGGAATAGGTCATGGGAAGTTTTCATGTGGGCAAGCCAAAAAAATGGGAGTAAAGACAAAAATCTTAAGTAAACACTTCCAGTTCTCTGGAAGCTGGAAGCGACTCTCCTGAGAGTCACACATCCATGCCCCCACCACAACCAGTCAGGCAAAGCCGTGGAAGTCTGAGCTTTTGAAAGAAAATATGCTGCTCATCAGCTTTCATAGTGAAGAAATACCAAGCATTTCTTGTTTGGAATATGTGCTATGATTCCATGGGCAGGCTTCCCAGAGACTGTTTGGTGGCACAGAGAAGCCTCATGGCAGCAGGCCAGCTGGCACCCTCAGCAGCACACCATGATCTCAGGACCCCCTGAGAAACAAGCAGAGCTTCCTCCACAGATGGCTATCATCTGTTCCACAGCCTGTGACTCCCAAATCTATATTTTCATAGGCAGTTCAAAATTCCAGCTGTGTTGGAATGCCAGGCTTTTTCTTGCTCTAAGGTCAGGGCGAATTAAACTCAGGAGACAGTTTTTGAAGTCTCACTCTGAAGTTTATTATCCTTATCTATTACAAACTCACAAGATGTGAGCTCTCTGTAACAAGTCAAGAAAGTGACCTAAAATGCTGTCTGTTCAAGGCTATTTAAGTCCCAATTATCCAATAAATAGTTGACATCTATATTATTTATGCTTCTAACCCAATCATGATCACCTGAAACCCGCAATGCGGACCCAATCAGAGAAAACCATCCAGATTCCTGAAGCAGAAGGAAGAAGAAAGTGCAAAAAAGACAACTAACCCACACTCAAAATTCTCCATCTTGGCTCCCATATATCACCATATACTAAAATCCCAAATCTAAGTTTTTTCACCCTGCAAGATCACACAATACTATCCAAACTACACGCACACTGTTTCTGTGCTATCACTCAGTTTTTGAAGCCTTTTCCAAGGTCTCAGGTCAAACAAGGTGTTTACTTGAGAGTTGGCACCCTTAAATTCAGAAAGCTCGAAGTTTTTAGCCAGAGTTCCAACACAGCTGGACCTTTTGTGGATGTGCACTCCTCCAGCTTCTGCTGGTAACCATTTTCTTCCATTTTTACATGGCTTTAGCCAGTGGTTTCTGGTGTTGAGAGTCTTAACCCCCAATCACGAGGGATTGCACTTTCCAAAGACAGTTATGGCATCATCCAGTTTGTCTTTAGGGAGCCCTGCTCTCCTCTAAAGATCTACCAGAGCAAAACAAAATAACTTTGCAATGGCAGTTGGATCAGATTCTAACTTGAACAGCTAATAACTTTCTAGCTTTAGTTTCTGCCTTTGCCCTTGGCCCTTGTTCTGCGTTACTTGAACTCATCCTTCAACATACAGAGAGAATCAGGGGTTCCAGAGAGGTAACTTCTGGTTTTTTTAATGAACATCCTTAGTCTTATACAGGATTTTAGTCTTGCAGCATATTTGAGTAGAAGAAAAATCAAGACTAATCCTATCTTGAAACTTATATAATGAACCAATGTTTCAGATAACAGTATTTGCACACTTGAAAGTTTGTTTTAAAACACCATAATTAAAAGAATACCAAGGGAAATGTCATGTGAAAGTAATACTGGAGGCCTTGCTGTACCTTCAGATCCTTAGTGTTATGGATGAGTAATGAGATGGTTGGCTCCCACAATTAAGGGGTGAACATTTTATATATATGCTAAGAAAAGTTTTGTAGGTGTTTAATTATGTTACTGTAATATGTCTTCCCCCCATCCCCCAAAATTGTTATCACGGGATGGCCTTGGTAGTTCGGGCATTTGGGAGTGTTGACTTGTTACTATGGTAACACCTGATCTCCAGTCAAGATGTAAGAAAGTGAACTCCACCACTGCACAGCAATGAAGGAGTCTACTGACAGGACTCTAGGAGGGACTAGAGTTATAAAAGAGGGACCATCTATTTTGAAGATGAGCCATGTGGCTGGTAGTCATGGGGGCGGGGGGGGGCACTCCCAGCACTGTAATTTTTCCTTATTTAGTCCTTCTGTTGTATTTTTGTTAAGGTTTAATAAACTTCTAAAATTTTAAAAGTGAGCAGTCATTTCTCACAATAAGTAAAGGCGTTCTTGCAGTTCAAGTTAAGAAATACCTAACCCACTTTCATTAAACATTGTTTTATAAGCATTTCCTTCACTGATTCATGTTACTACATCAACTTAATTGTAATTTTTTTTTTCCCCTGGGGACACATTAGTTTACGCAATGAAAATAAAAAGAACAAAAGTCTCAAAAAGAACAGAAGTCCCAAACATCTATACAAAAGTACTTACTCTGGGCTTTATGTTGTCCAAAGACATTTTAAAAAGATTGTTCCTCAGTTGCATTTATGAAATAAATGGATTACAAAGTAACATGGAATAGTGGACATGCAGCATGTCTGTGTTTTGCCAGGTATTTGTCTTGGTTGAAAGACAGATGTCTGCTAGGGAAGGCAGGAGCCTCCCCTGGAATGGAGAATGTAAACTCCCTCCCTCAGAATTATTATAATTTTTTAATTAAGGGGCTCTCAGGCAAAGATATGAGGATAGGGATAACAGTTCTTTACTAGTATGTATAAAAAGGTCAGCAAAACAACAATAACTACAGCATTAACAACAAACAGAACCAGGGACTAATAAAAAGCCTTCTTGGCTGCCGGCGCGTTCCCCTTTGGTGCAGTTACCGTTACAGCCAGCAGGAATGAGTAAAAATCCCGGGGAGATGGACGAGGCTACATCGTGGAGAAAATGCAGAGCAGTACCGAAGAAACAGAGGGGCCGGGGAGAGGCGAAGTTCAGGATTCCCGGGGCCCAGGAGCAGATGGTGATGGGTCCCTCAGGGCTGAGCTCCAGCGGTGCTGGTGAATTCTCCCCGCAGTAAGCGACAGCCTGGGCATCCGATGCCGAAGAGGGAGAGAGTGTAGGTGCCCCCAACTCCATCTTTTTACTTATCCCCCAGTCTCGTGGTATCTCTGTCCCTTGGAGAGAAACTCCCCGAGAAAAAAGAAGTATAGCCAGATGCTCCGTTCCTCTCCTGACTTCAGCCACAGTCTTTTGTCTTTCTTAAGTACCCATAAGTATCCATAAGTCCCCAGTAGTTAGTTTCCTAGCAACTTTGGGGAAAAAGATTCTATTAGTAAAAGAAAAAAGAAACCCAACCCCCAACAGTATTAAAACTTACCAGCCTTGATCTCTGCTACTATTTATTTTCTGTATTTTGTCACTTTTGCACTACAGTGTTTCATTTCATTTCACTGAAATCCTCTTACATATGGCCAAACCGGAAAGCTTATTTTTAGAATATTTCAAGGCTAATCTGAAAGAGCTTTGTCAGACCTCCAACCGGGTGTTATTTGGAAATGTTAATCATAATTTTTAACAGTAGAAGCTTGTGGCTTTGCACACTCCATATATTCCATATTTTTAAATATAAATGTTAGTACCAAATTTCCCTGTGTTTTGCCAACTGTTCACACGTCTCTCAGCAAAGGATGAAAGAGCACCGACATGGCTTTGTGAAAACTTGGTCCAGCAGCAACTGTTGTGTCTGCAGAATGTCGAGGCTTTTGTTGTGCTTGTTGCCAAACCACTACCACTGTCCTGATAAGCTTTTGCCATATTTGTCTTCGAACAGCTAAGTAACTGAGGTTTCAGTTGTATTGTCTTTGAGATTAATTGTAAACATCTGCCAGCTGGTGAGGACTGTAATTCTTATAGTTGTTCAGCAGAGTTCCTGAAAGGACACTGGTTTATTTATTTTGTAAAGCCCTGCTTTGCAATTTCTATGTAATTTAAGATTACGTGTCTGGATTTTTCCTTTCTCTTCCTCATTAACAAAGGTTTTATGCACAATTTTTTTAAATGTTGTAAAAACTGGAAGTAGAAATCACCATCAAAGCAAAATAAAAATTGCCCATTAATGCTGCATTTCATTCTGGGGATGGCATCATTCAAAAGTCTGTGTCTGTGAAATCTGTAGAATCCTATTTTATTGTCAAAGAGAAAGAATAATTTAAGAGTTTCACTGAAACCTGTTCTGTAAGGAAATAAAACTTTTACACTATCACGCAACCATTTGTGAGAAGCAAAAATGCTTCTTTCAAAGGCCAGTGCAAGCAGGAATAGATGTTTACATAGATAAGCAACCTGAGCAGATGGCTAGAAAAATGAAAGTAAATGGCTGAGAAGAGGTCCCTCTGACATTCAATGTTAGAGACAACAGTGGCTGTTAATAAAGCAGAATTAATTCTATAGCAAGGAGTGAAATATTTAATCAGCACTACTTCATACATAATTTAATTAACTGCCTTCACTCATCAGTATTAACAAGAGCTGGAGCTTGGATTAATGTGCTTGAGCTTCATCACAGCACTCCCAGTCTGCTTAAATGATGCCAAAACTTCAATAAAGTGCTGCCAGTCAAATTATAGTATCTGATCCTAGTGCATCAATGTGCTGCTATTACAAATCATCCTCTACTCACATTATTGTTTGCTAATTCCTTATTTATGCTGATCTCTGCACTAAACAGTTTAATCACTGCACAGTGGTAGAACAAGTTTAATTTCTTATCCCTTCCTTGCTGACATCTTTAGTATCATCCAAGTTACTGAGCAATAACTATAAATGGTGTATCCATGTGTTTTCAGCCCCCTCAATTTTTTTAATAATTACTAGATACATGGATTGCCAAAGAAGAATTTCTACTAGTCTGAAAAGGATAAATGCTAAATTAATTTCTGTCTTGGTTCTAAAGAACATTCCTGTTGGGGTCTGTGTTTTTCTGTGTGCAACACAGATCTCACTCTCAGTTTCCATGAATTGCCCTGATTGTGCCACTTGCTGTGGCTTGTATTCCTTTGCTTTCTGTGCCTCCAGGAAGAGATAAAGGACAAGCTTTCCAAAGCATTTTTCTTTCTGCTGTAAGGTTCCAATTAAGTCAAATCAATAATTTGTGAAAGCAAATTTATTATAATAATTAAAAATAGAATTTATTTTGCGTTCAGATTATAATTTGTGCCAACCACGAATCAAAAGGACAGATTCGAGCCTGGAACTCGGCTCTGGGTGAACGCAGACCTGACCCCCTTGCGCATCAGGTCTGGTGAGTTCACAAATTCTGCTCGGGTCAGTCCAGGTTTTATACTCTTTTTCTCACCCGGAGCTACTTTTCCTTTGTCCTTTTCTCAGTCCAATGAGCTTTTCGATATTTCTCCACTGTAGAATAAGTCTATCAGATGAACCAACAGTGCAGGCTTTGGAGTCTCGGGAATATTCATGCTGTCCTCTTGTTCTTCGTCTGGCGTGTGCAGATACCTGTCTCCCCTTGGACAAAAGCCACATCACAATACACAAACCGCATCCAGGAACACATACATGTTGAATAGAGTTTACAGGAATTGGGTTATTACATGCTAGTGAGATTCCCAGAACCGGCTATTCATGCTAAGTTGACTATCAGGAATGGTGCTATCTCTGGTTATGGTGGCCACAATGGGCCGCCGATGTCTTGGGTGTTCGGGTGTTCTGTGATTTAGTTGGAACTTCTCCTTCACTTGCTAATTTCAGTCCCTATTCAGTGTGCACCTACCTGTGGGTACTGTGTTTCAAATGAAGCATGAGGTAACCAGTTTCCCAATCCTGTGGCTGATTCTGTGAGCTTAGTGGTTTTATGTCAGTTCCCAGTGACATGTCTGGACATGTACTTCAGTGTATTCTATCCCTTCTAAGTACAATCATATTTCATGAATTTTAATATAATTATAACACTGCCATTAAGGGACTTGATTCTCAGAAGCTGATAAACCTTCCTCAGTCGAAGCTGAGAGAATGATGCTTTGGCATTATATCCCATCCTGTCCTACCTGCGGCCAACCTCACCCAGGAGGCTTAGGAGGAGCTAAGCCTAATCTTAAGAACTGCTGAAGGGGAAGGGAAGCAGCCCGACACTGCTTATTCCACCTTTAACTCTTCTGAAATAAATCTCTGTTGCTCCAAAAAGCCCTTGGCTACTTTTCAGCTGGGTGAATTGAGGCCAGACCCTGGTATCCAAAAGGAGATTTGAAAAGTGCTTTGAAATTCAAGTTCTGGAAGCATTACAAGCTGTCATAAGAATCGCAGCAAGATAAATGACATTACAGAGAAAAGGCAGAAGAGCATGCTGTTTTATACATATATTTTTTCATCTTACAAGGAGAGGAGAAATGAAGATGTCAGTTACAGCTTTTGGTTATGGCCAAGAGCCTGAGTTCAGGAGTCCACAACATGAGTTTGAGGGAAATTTTGTTGGAAAATAATTTAGAATTGTAGAACATTCAGGAACCTGTTTTGGAGGGACAGAAAGTGTGCAAGTCACACTTGACTGTATTCCACCTGAACAGATTGTCCCTTTTGTCCTTGGCTTTTGATATTATTCCTGTCACCTGGAGTATGTGAAATCCAAGGAAATCGTACGTTTCATAACCATCCAATCCCTCAATCCACGAGTTGAAACTAGTGGAGGCTGAATTGGAAGTGGTGTCATTCTTTTGGGACCTGTAGCCCTGTACTTGGCATCAAGTCTCTTGGGGACAAGTGAGGACTAGAGAATGCAGCACAATACATGAAAGGAAGAGACAGCAGCCAGAATTTCTCAGAAGAGCAGAGAAATTGGGTCAGTCAAGAACTACATAAGGAGGAATGCTATTTATGCTATATGTTCAGTAAGTAATGCTATCTGAGGATATAGCAACTCATCCAAAAAATAATAGAGGTTAAGGCTAAGTTGGTTATATTTTTAAAACAGAAAACAGTGGAGAATCAAACCCTCAACTCTTAATAAAAGTCAGCATAACTCCATGGGAGGGGAAGGGCCACGCGGCCGGGGGAGGTAGGCCGGAGCCATGGGCCGGAGACGGGAGGTGATGGCTTGGATAAGAGTGAGTTCCCCACAGAGACGGAGGGGTGGAGGAACTCAGAGAAGCAGTGGGCAGCCCCCCCCCCCCCCCTCCTCGGGAGAGAGAGAGTGAGAGAGAGGTGCCAGTGCTATCTTGGACTTGATAGCACCGGCCGGGCCGAGGCAATGGGAACCGTGCCCAATGAAGAGTGTGTAGCAGTGTGGGAGTTCAAGCTGAGCAGAGACTGTGATTTTAACCCTTTTGCGGAAGGTGGAAACCTGGCAAATGCTGATCCTCCGGGAGTCGAAGGAGAGAGAGACGGATGAGAGGAAATATAAAAGGTGAGAGAGCGGTGCAAGTGAAGAACGACGGAGAGAAGCTGAGGAAATCCTAGGTGGAGGAGATGATAGAGTGGCTTTTGGCTGGACTCTTTCTTGTATAGCCATGAGCAGAATCTTTCCTGTAATACAGAGACTGCATTTTAGGGGGAGGCGGCGCCAAAGAAGTGATGGTGAGACCCCTCGGCCCCAGGGGGTGAAATATTGGGGGGGGACTGGTGTCCCGAACAGGAGGAGGCGGCGCCAAGGAGTGACGTGAGCGGAGACGACAGGTGATGAGTAATGGTGAGACCCCTCGGCCCCAGGGGGTAAAATATTGGGGGGGACTGGTGTCCCAAAACAGTGAGAGACTGTCGTTCTCTTTTGGAACTGGGCATTCTTGAAAGGGAAACCCTAAAAGCAGCTCTGGTCCATGTGCAGTGGTGAGAGCACTGAACATGGAAGGAAGAAGTCACGACATGCAGTTGTTGAGTGACGGGGATTGGCCTGTGGCACAAGGGGGGGGGCTCTTCTCTCCTTGATGAAATGAGAAGTGATTGTCGGAAGGGTGGAGATGGACTGTGTTGATTATTTGAAGAGTGTGATGGACTGGATAAAGAACTGAGGTTTTGTGTCATTCTGTGAGAATTGATAATTTAACCAGAGCCCTCACCAGTTCAGAACCTGTTCCTTGCAGTTAATACTTGTCCTTTACCATGTTTTGGTAGGAGTGTTAGCAGCAGCAAATGAAATGCTAAGTTGACACCAAGCATTTCCTAACCCCGTGTCCTAATCAGAGCCTATATAACAGTCACAGATTTTCACGGGTTCAGCACGGTGCAAATGCCTTGCAGGTGGTAAAAGTTTCTCTCTTAAAGGAGCATAAACTGAGCTATGTTCACACTGGAGAAATAGTTTCAATCTGCTGCTAAATTTGAAATCCTACTTTATCCTTTTGAGTTCTATTTAAAATAGAAGATATAAAGACCATCTAAAGGGAGAAGTACAGTGTCTACCTGAAATCTGGTTTAAACTACTAAAGAGGCACTTAGGCTTTCAGCCTTTTAACAGAAGGAAGAGAACCACTTTCTAAATCAGTTTCTAAGTTTCAGGCCCTTTTGGTGAGATTGAAAATAAAAAAATTGATCCAGAAAATCAGCAGACAACTCATGATGTAAAAGTGCTGGAGCAAGGAGTGTTGCAAAATGGAAACAGTAGAGATGGTTATGAATGGGCTGCACCAGGATTTTTCTGTGTAGTGGTTGCATTTGTCAATGAGATAAAAACCTGGCAGCAAATATAGCACTATTGACTTATGAATTATTTATTTGTACAGACTCAGTTTAAAAACAACAGAATAAGGAGCTCATGCAATTCACTGTAGCAAAAGAAAATATGGTGCTTGCAGTGAGGGGACATTAGAAAACTGTCTTGTTCCCCAATGTGTAGTACTGCTAGTAATTGTCAAGGAAAAAAATTAAAAGTCAGACGTTTTAATAGTAAAAAAAGGAAAAATAAATAATAGATTTTCCTGACAACCTTTTCTACTTGTAAGCTTTCTGCCCTGCGCACAGGGAGTGACACAGGCTCCGTGCTGAATGTCACTGTCAGCCAGAGCTCCAAAGGCAGCTGTAAATTCACATCTCACAGCAAGGAGATGGTTCCGGATAATGAGTATGGATTTTCTGTACATCATGACTCTGTGTCATCCAGCTACCACCTGTACTGAACCTAATGATTTGTCTGAATAAAGCAGTACTCCATAAACTTTACTGCTGAGCAAACAGCGCACTGTTGGCAACATCATACTCTGCTCTCCCTTTCAGCCCATCAAAAGATTACTCAATTACCATTTAAAATTTTATACTGCCTATGAAGTCAAGGACTGGAGAATTAGTAGTCAGCTTGAAGGTATTTTGAAAAGAGCAAATGTATCTTAATGTGAACAAGTGACAGGTTTGCATGTTAGTGTTAAAAGGACAAGCCAGTGTTGGTGTTAATTTTTTAGGATGTGCATAGTGAAGAACAGGCTGATGAAAATGATGGATTCTGTCAGCATCTAAGAGGGGATGATCAGAGATGCCTAGATTAAGGGAAATTAGAAACAGAAGAACTAGAAATTACAATTTCTTTTCCTTTTGGAAAAGTCAAGGCAAATGGTAAAGTAGTTAATTAGAAATAGGCTTGTGAAGCTTGGCATATTTTCTTTTCTTAAAAGCTGGGGTAGGTGTTTGTCTCTAAGGTGCTTTTTTCTCATAGCAGAATTTCAGGGAAGCTGCCTTAACCTTACATCTTATTTAAGGTTGAGTCTAAGTACAAAATATGAGTAACATCTTATTTAAAACTGGAAAGAAACTTACTTAATTTTATTGTGCTCACTGCCACATGGTCTTGTATAGTCACTGGTCAGAACAAGCACTGCCAATTTCAGGAATTCGTTTTCTAATGCAAAATTTTATAAAATTTCTATACAATTTAGAAATGCTAATGTACAAGGGATAACAAGAACTAGAAAAAAATCAAGAAGTACTAGAAAACTTCTGATAAATTCAGGAGTTTCCATCTATTTATTTAATTAAACCTCAATCATGACAAAATATGAAGATGTGTGAGTGCTGATTAAGAAGCTAAATGTATTTCTGAGTTTCCACACTGCTATATTGTGAGGGATTTTTAACTTACCATTTATTAAATGTGAACCATGTGAACCAGGATGTGAATCATCCTGTCAGATACTGAGTTAGGAAAGAGAGGAGTATGGAAATATGAGAACAGATAGAACGAGACAAGCTATTTGCACTCATCTGACATCAAGGTAATGCCTCAAAACTCATCTAATAGATGGTTTGCTACATTCAAATTTTCTTGCACCTTAGACTACAAAATGAAGTTAAATACAGAATACTCAGTTTAAAAACAAATAAGAATATGCTGCATATCTCAAATTAAGGGGGTTTGGTAGTCATGCTAGTAAGTTGCAGTAATTGTCCTAAACCTTAACTGTTACCAAAAAGCCCTTTGTAACAGGAATTGGGTGGGCCATGGCAATTATCTTCTCCTATGTTTGGGTGTCCTCATTAGGTGATTTTCCTATTGATTGGATGTCCACAGTGTTTGTAGTACCCAAGTAGGTTTTCAGGGATCCCAAGGTCTAGGATTTACCATCCACGTGATTCTAACTGAGGGTGAAAAAAACTTTCTGCAAAAGATTTGAGAAGAAGCCCCTTCTCCTGCTTGGAGAGGGACCACCCATGTTTTTACCTGAAAGTAAAGGTGCTACCTGAGCAGGTAGGTAGAAGTGGATCAGTCACACACGAGTTACCTCTAATGTCCACATCAGGAATAATTCCCAGGAGAAGATTGAGTCCATCAAAATATGCAGGGTTTTTAATACTGTTAACACCTGCTTTGATTGTGAACCCAATGCAGCCTCAGTCTGAGGAGAGCAGCAGTTGCCTTGGAAGTTGATCTGGTTTTTTTGAGTGCAGAAAATGAGGCTCATCTGCTTAATGAGTTACAGAGTGTTTTCAGACTTTTAAGGAGTTTTAAGTGTTACCACAGGGAAACAGAGGCCTTTAAAGAAACCTCACTAGGCTGCAAGAACTGTACTTCCTACTTTTTCAAAGAAATTTCTAGAACTGTAGGCTTCCTAATCACTGTCATGTGTGGAGATGCCCAGGCAGGTCTGTGATGAGTGCTGGGGACTGGAACATTAGTCAGTCCATCTGAACTGCTCTATCCAGACAAAATTCATAAGAACTTTTGATCTAAAATGCATTGCAAAAATTCTTCCACCAGCAGAAGCAGCTTCAGATGGTATCAGAGAAGAAATTTCCCAGAGATTACAGTTTATGGGGTTTTATTTCTCGCCGATTGGGATTGCATTTTTTGAAGGAAGAGAAAGTGAAAACAGGCTAAGTCAATTGTGTGAACAAAAACAGAGATTCTTCCTCAAACCCCAGAAATTATCCCTTCTGCTTAAAATGTTGTGCCCATTTTGATTTTATTATATGCTACACTGCAAAACCAGAACATGCATGAAACCTGTGGAAGTTAAAGGGGGAATTTCAGGGATTGTAAGAAATATTGGGCATAAATTTGAAATTAGATGTGGATAGCTTATTTAGTATCTTTTTTCAAGTGCTGTGTATTCAGAATATATCCATGGTTGAGGGAAGCACTTAACTGTAAGCACTAAAATTGTATTGTTCCCTTCTAAAGCTGTTAAACTTATGATGTGGTGATGCTGAAGGTTTCAAAGGAGTGATTATTACTAAATAGCAAATCATACCAAATCAGTGGTGTAACAAGAACACGGGCCATGTGAAGTTTCTGAAATAACTCGCATGCAAATACACCAAAAGGTATTATTTCACATCATAAGACTGACAAGCAAATCACTGGGCCAAATCCCAAGAAATGATGTAGAAGGACCTTTTTTTCTAATAAATTGGCCACAGTTAATGCTACAGACACTAAATTGATACTCCCTTTGTAGTAGGCTGGTTGTAAGTGGTCCAGGAATTGTCATTCTATTGCTCTGTTGGTTTTCTTTGGCAGCATAAAGATATATCTGTTACTTCAGCTGACAACAGCAAATAGGGCAGAACAAAGAAAGGCATTGCTAGTGATGGAGGTAAAGCCTCCAATAACAATTGCCTGCCTGAGAGACACAGACTTTGCCCTGTTCTTCTTGCACAAAAGTTAAATAGTCAAGAAAACTTTGTGTAGTACAGTCCAGACTTTAGGAAAATAATGCAGCTAATGCCAGCCATGAGAGTATTTGTTTTGCTAAGGTTTCGTGATTCACATTCAGCTTTCTACTGTTCTGAAATATGCACATTCCATTTTCCTCATAACATGTTCATTCTTTTCTGTTAAAGAAGAAAAGCAGAGTGGAGCAAGTTTAGTCACTACATGTTGTTTATAGTTGCTAAACTCTTGCTGCTCTTCTGGTAAGATAATTTCAGGCCAAGAGTGATTCTATTTCCATGTGTACCACTCCAGTTCAGCAACATTTCTACAGCTGTTTGAAAAGCAGGGTAGGAACTTCTTAAAATACCTTTCTTAAAGCTCAGATCAAAAAGTTGTTTTATGTATTGTCACAGATTAAGATGGAGAGCTTTTTTTAAAAGAAAAAGTTCTCTTTGTCCCAAAAATCTCTAAAATTTATTCAGTTTCCTCTCTGCCTGGGGCAGTGCTGAAACTTGGCTAAATAAACCAGAAAAATACAATTTTGTTTGCAAGACTGATGTTCACTTTTCTTTGGACAGGTCATACTGAAAAAAACTCTTAATAGTAAACACCTGTAGTGAATTTGTATATGGTATTTTTAATGGGATTAATGATACTGACTTTGGTAGCTTTGTGTTAGAAGTTTAAACAGAAGTAAGAATGCTAAATAGAGCTAATCTGTACTTACTAATCCTTCTGGATATTACTTCTACTACAAATGTATAAATAAAAAAAATAAATCACATTGCCAGATACCTGAAACACACAAAGCTCTTACAGGAAAATAAACATTGTGGCCACGAATAAGAGTCTGTGTTCTCTTTTTCACTGAGAGCACAAACTGAAATCATGTCAACTAACACTAAATGTATTCAGGTCAGTTAATACAATTTGTGTTTAAAATTTGTGCTTTATTTTTTGCTTGTGTTAAAACCAGACTGGTTCACTAATGGAAGGTACTGGTCAGTTTATGGGACCAGTTTGTTCTGAACAGCCCTTTGGCAGGTGTAGAGAAACTGTAGGTTTATTAAGCTAATTAAAATTAAACCTAATAAAATCAAGCGGAAACATAAGTCATAATAATTCTTTTCTTAATAAAATATTATGTAGGAACAGTTAAGAGTTGGTAGTTCCAAAGTCTATGGAATTACATGAACTAGCTCTGTTAGTTCTGTTTTCAGGATTATTCTGTGCATTGATTTCTAAAATTATTAGCCTGTGACACAGAGATGAATTGAAATTTGTATTTTCAGTGGTTATGAAGCTCCAGATTTTGCCTCTGGGCAATTTTATTTTATTACCTGGTGTATTTGATATTCATAATAAATTTCAGAGTTGATTTAGAAGCTTGGGTCCATAAGGTAATTATTGAAACCTTTGCAGTTTTTTTCATGTGCATAGTTATAATTTTTCTAATCAATCTCAATGTAACCATTTAACACTTTTCTTCCTAAACGTGTTTTCATAAGGCAGGTATGATTTTATTCCTCTACTGCTGTAAAGGCCATCAAATTCTATATCCACAAAATAAGATGTATTTCTGGGTGAAGGTCGCAAGTAATTAAGCCTCCAAGGCACTATCTTATATTGAATCTTGGCAGCCAAAAAGGCAACATTCATTATCTTTTACACATCTCCCTTGGAAGCAATTGATGCTCATTCCATCTGAGCTGTTACAGTCTCTGGCAGGAATGGGCTATCGGGAGTGTTCCAGAGCTACGGCCCTTCTGTGACACACTGGAGAGCAGATTCTGCTTTTTCTGCTTCCAAGAGATTTTAGGATTCCGCATCATGGCATTGCCCCTCTGACTAGTGTCTCATTGCACTGCTGGAGGATGTTTGGTGCTACTGAGATGTTCTTCGAGGTGGAGCAGTTACCTTGCAACTCAAAATGTGCTCATGCACTGCTGCATTTCTCATATAAACAGTGTGCTGTGTACTGGCACTTTTCACAAGGTAAGTCCTTACAAGCCACAGAAAGAAAATTTCACATGGTTATTGCTTTACAAACTCAGGCCCCCTGTCAGTACTGGTCAGATGAGCAGCATTTTTTGTGATGCCGTGTGATTGACACTGAGCTGTGCCGACACCCACAGGTTAGGGAAACAGCAGGATAAGGAGGGTTCTGAAAAGATCAGTGCTGTGCTAAACAGCTTTTCAGTCAGAGTTTGTGGAGTTGCTAGTTGGAAATAACAAAGGGTTCTGCTTGCAGTGCTGTTTGAGCTAACCTTGAGCACACACCTGACATTCACAGCTCAGTTACTACTGTGTCACAGTATTTTCATGCACTATGGGCAACACAGCAGCACAGTCCCAAACTCTGTCTTATATCCAAGAGGGAACATCCACTCCTTTCCCGTTCCCTGCATCCATTCCTGCTTCTGCACTCAGAGCAGAGTTGATCTTGTCCCTTGGTTGCTGCTGTGAGTTGTGCTGTTCTGGCCCTTTGACTCAACATGTACAGCCTCCTTGAGCTGTGTGCAAGCCATCTTCTGAGCAGCCTGTTCTGGGGGTCTGCTCTCTGCCCTGAAGATCAGCCCTGCTTTAGGACACAGCCCCCACCATTGTCCGGCTCTGGCTCCTTTGTGTCACCCCTGGTCTGTTCTCCCCCATCCGCCCCATGAGCCATATCCAAGGAGACTGCAGACCCTGCCCTCATGGGAAGCACAAAGCAGGTCCTGCCCATTTCAGAGCCTTGGCACAACACACAAATCATTTAAGAGCTCATGATCTGCCCTCTCTCGGCTATTTTTTGGTGGAATAGTTAAGGCAATACCTTGGAATGGTTTAACTCAGCACTTCTTATTTAATAAAAGAACTTGAAAAGGGGTTTTCTTAAATTCAAGCATGAAAAATAGAAAATCATTGACATCCTGGTCTTACCTACTACAATTTGTTGTCACTCAAGATCTAGTCCTTGTAGCAGAACTAAAGGTAGATAGAGACATGTACACTTCTACCTGCTTTTTGCAGAGAGTGAGTTTTAAATTTAGACAGAAAATGGATGTGAGAGTAGAGATCAACATCTCTAATCTGTGCTGAGTTCAACATGAATTTCAGCTCTACATTCTGAATCCTGCTGCTGAAATCTGTAGGTGATCATTTTTTCCAAAGGGTGTGGGATGGCAGTGGGTCAGTCACGCCCTCCTCACCTCACACTGCTCTGCCTGTGCTGTCCCATCACATCCAAACCTCTCCTCCCTTTCTCCACTCTCAGACATTGCTTAAAGCCTTTATTTGCTTCCTTCCCCACCCCCATTCTAGTTTTTTGGAAGTTGGAGAGATTTTGGAAGGGTTTGGTTGGTTTGTTTTCAGACAAAACCAGTTTGAGAACCTTGCCATTTCTCCTGTGCAGTGGGATAGCTGCAGAACATTCCTTTGTGTTCAGCTGCCAAGACAGAAATGTCAAAGTAAATTAAAACACACTTGCTACTATAATTTAATGCACATATAGGTGAGTATTTAAGAATATTCACAGCCTTGTGAAAACAAACACATTTTCAGAATGTTTCCTCACAGAAAAACTCAGCATTTGCTGTATCTCTGTCCAAAAGCAGCCTCAGTAAGATCAGCAAGTTTGTTTGGAAGTTCAGATTCACAGCACAGTTCAAAACCGAATGCATTAATGGACCTAAAGGTTTAAACTGTGACCTTGTCAATAAAAAATCAGTATATTTTTATATCAGTATATAAAAGCAGTATATTTGACTATCACAAATGGCAATTAATCCAATGGTATAGGATTTTCTAATGTTGGCATGTTAATAAAGGATTAAAAGCAGAAAACTTACTTAAATAGCATGTAAAACATGAGTAAGCATGTAGTATTTGCCTTGCATTTTCTAGAAAGGCCAAGAGGGTCATGGATAGACCCACCTGAACAGCTCTAACAAAGCAGGTTTGGAAGTTAAAGAATAGGTTTACATGTAATGTGAAATGTCTTCCCATCCATGTATCACATTTTAGCTATTTGGTGAAGGTTTAATTGTGATTAATTTCATTTGTTCTCTAGGTTGCAGGGGATTTACAGATAGCAGTGCAGTTTCTTTCCTCTTTAAGAAAGTTCTTCAGTATTTATGTTGTTTGTAAATTATTTTTCTGGACTAGTCACCACATTGACAGACTTTTTAGATTATATAAGTGGCCCATTTTTTTCAAGGAAAAGTGCATCCTTTCCTATCTTCCCTTATTTTTACCTGATTTCTAAGAATTCAGACAATACATCTCAGTCTTTCTGAAAATTAGGTAAATAATGATTAGCCTTACACCCATCGTATCAGTGACCACCTGACATTTAGCTGATTGATGATGCAGGAACTTCTTGGGTAAGAAACAGTTCTATGTCCAATGCAGTATATTAGTCCAGTATACAGAAATCAGACAATGTGGCATGAAACAAGAAATACCCTTGCACTCAGCTATCCCATTACATCACAGAGAGTAACTCGTGTGCAAAGAGTTTGTCAGATGCTTCAGAGACCTGCAAGATACAAACATTGCTCAAGAGGAAGAGAGAACAGAAGTGAGACTTCCCTAGAGGCTCCTTACTGCGACTCCCATAAAAAGAGGTTCATCCCAAGTGAGAGGGACCACAAAGTGCTTCTGCCTGTTGCATGCAGAGAAATGCAGAAAAGTATTTCAAATGAATCTCTGGGTACAAGAGATCTGCATTTTCCATGAACATGGAAGTTTTCCTAGATAAGGATTTTGCTGGCTGCTGTGCTCAGAAGCCTGTCTGCAGGGGGTGGGTGCCACATGCTGTGTGTACAACAGGTGGTCAGGGAAACAGGGACTAGATTCTGCCCCAAAAGAAATGTCAGACTTTGAGAGTCTTCACCACAAAAAGGAAAATGGATCATTCAGTGAACGATCAATCACTGCCTAGCAATTACCTGAATAATTTGATGTAGTCTCTGAGGGGAAGCCAAAATTTCTTTCCATTCCAAAATATTTTGTAGTTATGACTCTGTTTAGAATTGTGGCTTGGCAGCACCAGGTCGGACTTCTAAGAGATCAGGATTGCCCAGACAACATTTTTTCCAGCCTGTGAGTAATAGCATCAAGTCAGCTGTGCTCACATCTGGCCATTTCAAGAATAATCAAAGTTGCAGGGTTTTAGTAATCTCACTGCAGAAGCAGCATTCCCAGGCAGAGCTGGAGCCTTTTGGGATGGGGTCAGAGAAATCTGATTACTCCAGAAAACATCAGAGCAGAGAACATCACTGTTCCTGTCTTGAACTGTCATTACAGATACAAACTGCAGCACTCAGTGCTGAACACTGTGCTGGCTCCCCACTTGTCTTTGCAAGTCAGGAGAGGCTGGATATTTCTGCCTCCCTGCTGTCATTAACTGCAGGACCCTTGTGGGAAACCAAAATAGTGCAAAGCTAGAAGTAATTCTCAAGGGGTTGCTATCACACACAAAAATGCCTTGGAGAATGGGACTTGTTAACCTCTCCTGAGTGCTCCTTACACCTGCCTTCTCCAGACTGAATCCCCTAATGCCCTGCAGTTCCAGAGTGAGATGCTCAGTAAACCCATTCTAATAAAGGATGCACCAGCAGGCATGCACTGGATTTGGCAATAAATAGTTAAATTCCAACTTAATACCTGAGAGGTATGTTTATTTTAGTAACAGTATACTGTGAGGCACAGGGATACCTAGAAAAAACACTTTGATAGAATAAAAATGCTGTCTTTTGTTATTTTTTTTTTGTTCCTACTTTAATTTATATTTTTCAGCAGAAGGATCGATAGTAATCCAAAGACATTAAAATAAAGCTGATTCTACAGAATAGAGCTCAAGGTATCTGCTGGATAAGCAGTCTTTTCCCTTAAAACAATAAGTTTCAAATTACTTTTCTTTGAACAACTTTTTCTATTCAATTTTATCTATTTGAGGCTTTCTTCACCTTTCTTCTGGATCTTCTTTAAAGTCTTACATCTCACTCATCCTGTCTCAGAACAGCCACTCATTTTAACAGCACAGCCATAGTCCCCAGTTCTACAGCATGAGCCACAAAAAAACCTAAAGATGAAGATTAAGAGGAAAGATTAGAGATCACAGGATAGCTCAAAATCTGGGTTTCCTGCATTTTAATGCAAAGTCCCATTTCAAGTCCAGAACGACCATGACAGCTTTTTCTTTCATTTCAACTTTTTCACTTTCAGTCTACGCTTCAACTCCAGGCCGAATTCTCCCTGTTTTCCACCCCCCAAATTACAATGAGTGCCAGGCAAATGCTCTCATTTGTGTCTGTGCCTGGTTCAAGGGAAATCTGTTGAATCCAGTCAGTGATTGATGGCTGAGGGACTGACCAGACCTGGTTAGAAATTACCAGCTGAGTGGCAGTAATTCATCATTAGTGATACCCACAACCTGGGAACTGGCAGGCAGAGGAAGGGGGCCCAATGTCCCACTCAAAGGCAGGCAGGGCACAGATCCACCCCACAGGGACTGGGGATGGAAAAGAGGGAGAGTATGCTGCCTTCCTCCCCTTTCTCATTTTTAGTTCATTTGCCAAGAAGGATTTCCCTTACCCAAGACTGACACTTTAATGAGCAATCTGTGCCAGCTCCACTAAACATCCCAGCTGCTTTTTAACCTTTAAATCAAACTATTCTTTAATATGTTTTCATTTCCATTTTTTTTTGCCATAGTTGTGCTAAATCTTTCACCAGCAGGACCTTCACTCACATTACATGGAAAAACTCACTTCCCCCAAAACTATAGTATCTTTTTGACTAGAATGAGAGAGAAACACATTCTCTTTTCAGAACTTTAGTAACACTGACCCTAGAAGATTGTTACCAGCTTACTTTTGGACTTGGATATACCTCTCCCTCTAGGTGCCCCTTTCTACTCCTGCCACATAAATAATGAAAAAAGTCAATATGAGAAGCATCTGTAAACACCTCTACTAGCAGCTGACTGATATTTTTCAGAAGCTTTTTCAGAAGCATTCAGAATGCTGAATTCAGAAGCATTCAGAAGTGTTTGATTGTATAGCTTTAGTATGTGTGAACTCACCAAAGGGTAGCAGAGAAAAATGTAATTAAATACGGTTGTGTATATATATATGTATATATGTATATGCATATCTATAGTATATATGTATATATACTGTTGTATAACTACTCTTTACCCCAAGCTTAGCATAATTTATAGAAGTAAATTAGTCTGGTTTAATCACTGTAATGAAAGGAGTGGTACTGTTTTCTACAGTTGTATCCTAAATTCGTAGATAAAAATAAACAAAAGCTTTGCAGGGCCAGAGGTCACTAATTTTGATGGCTACTTTTTCCCAGGTAATTTAACTCTTAAGAAAATGTTTAATTAGGCATAAATAAGCAGACATAATTTAAAAGGTAAATTGGAGAGGGTATTGCATGATGTCTTTATTAAAGGCATAGCAGTAAATAGCTACTTTTAAAAAGACAGTATCATGCCAGTGTCGCAGGCACAGGGCCTGCAAGGCCTCCCTGGCATTCAGCAGCCTAAGATAGAAAATGCCGAGTCATGATGACTGGACCTTAGGAACCCCTCCCGCTCTTGGACCCTTGCTTATCTCTCTGTAAGGCTGTAGGTCACTTTAACCCTTACGATTGGACAATTCCCAATCCTCCTTTACCCTATATAAACCCCTGCTTCTGCCCAGTTCAGCAGAGGAGCTTTCACTGAGAACCTTTCGCAGAAGAGCTGTCCCCGAGAAGATCAATAAAGACAAGCTGCGGAACCTCATAACAACTCTTCTCCTCTCTGTCCCCGTGTCTTCCAGCTGCTGTGGCCCGCGGCCCCTTGCAAGATAAGAGCTGAAATCACAAATGAGCTGATAATCACTAGCTGATATCACTAAAGCTTGCTAAGGTGGCTGGCCAGGAGCTGCTTGGGAACTCAGACAGGCAGTTCTGAACAGGACTGAGCTATCTGGGGATCTAATGCAGCCATATGGGGACACCGTAACCCAGCAAGCAGCATTATGCCAGAATCTCATATCCTCATTTTCCCCTTCCTGTTTTCTCTTATCTCTCATTTAACGAGTGCAGTGGTTGAAGTTTTCTTGTCATTGAGAATGCTTCATACTGAGGTAAGATGACATTTGAACAGACCAGTATGGAATTATGAGTATTGAATTAGCAGTATAGAATATGATGCTGCTGGAGTTCTTCAAAATTTTAATTTTTTATATGTTTCAAGATTTATTGCTGAAAATTTTTAATTTTTTTACTCTCTTCGATAATGGCAATGCTGTCCTACTCTGGAGGATATATCTCAGCTGTCAACACTGCTGCTTAAAAAGAAATCAGAACACTTCTAGTTCTCAAATTTGAAGCCATTGTGATAGTGTCTAATGTTACTGCAGTCTGGAGATTTCTGTGACCAGTTACTGAGATGAATGCAATTCTATACTCTGCCATTTCTTTGGTGTCCCTGATTTATCTCTCAAAGCCTTTATGACTTTACCGTTGGCTTTTATGTAGAGGCAGAGCAGGTCATGTGGTTATCCAGAGGAATTGATATGGTAATTTTCTTCAAGCTGAGTAGGTGGAAATAATTAATGGACTGCTTTATTGATGTACATAGATTACTGATTCTCTCTGTGGTTCCAATTCCCAGCCTCAATAAAGTAGCTTTAGATTTTATCTGAGGTACCACTAATTACACAGGGCAAGAATAATCACTGCACAAATACAATTTTTATGGTATTTTACGCTATTGCTAGGGCCAGTGCTAAGGCTTAAAAATATAAACAAAGATGTGCTGATGGATAAGTTGACACCTTTCATTTAAATTCATGAACTCTGGAGAAACTTAAATTCAGAGAATCTGTGTTCTTGGAAATTGAGCAAACTTCAAAGAGGAATTTGCAGGCTTGGTGCAGTAAAACAGAAATAACCTGACTGTCCTACCTAGACTTCACCTCATGTCATTGACAGGGATCAGTAGCAGATACCTTGGGAAAAACAAGCATCTTTGAAAATAAACACCATAAAAATTGGATCACATTTGCCACTTTTTGTCTCTCCATGCCTGGTGCAGATTTTAAGCAAGAATTTTGGCAGTTCACATCACTGTGGTATTCATCCTAGAGTTCTGTCTGACCTGAATGAATTTGTTCATTTTATATGTTTGCACTAAAAGTCACTTTTCTGGTACTTGATTCTGAGACAGTTTCTCAGATTCATTCCTCATAAAAGAGCTCCTGTGTGGGAACATCCCTTGACACCATTTTGTGAGCAGTAGGGAAAATAACTCATACAACTTTTCTGACACATAATGTTTCCTGTGCTGCTCTTACAACCTGATCACCAGCTGGTCCAACACACTCAGCCAGTGTCCTTGCTTCTTATACTCTTAAAAAAGTTATTGGTGGCTTTTAAGAACTTTCAAAATTGTTCTTTGATATCTTCTCCTGGCAGGTCTTATTTTAGTTTTTTATTTAACTCGTCAGAGTTTGTCACCTTTTCAATTTTTCTTATTTGGACAGCATTTTTTAAAAATGCTCCCTTACTTCCAGTCACCCTATTTATTTCCTGTATTTGAAGTTTTCTGACTTCTGTCCCCTGTTTAAACAAGGGCTCAAAACAAACAAAAACACCTTAATTCTGGTGGCAATTTAAATAAGATTCTTCATTTCTATCTAGTTCTTCACCAGGTTGCACAAAAATCAACTACACAAGGCTTTTCATTCCTAAAGAGATGTTAATTCATTATAGTGGGATATCTCTTACACAATCATCAAATCACTAAGGTTGGAAAAGACCTCTGAGATCACAGAACCCTTAACCGAACACCCCAGACCCACAACTAAACCATGACCCCAAGCACCAAATCTACAAATTTTTTGGATGCAAAAAGTGTTGCTTCTATAGTTGCTGCTAAAGCAGAGTCCTCGCCTCCAGTCATTTCATACTGGATACCTGTCCACAGCCCTTCAAGGACCCAGTTCTTTGAGTCCAGCATGATTTTTTATTGCAGTCAGGCAATTCAGATGTCATACACAGTACACCCTTGTTCCCATCCTAGGAAAACTGTTGGCTCTTCTCAGCACAAATGCAAACTGTTCCCTGCAGGCTATACCATTCTGCTTATCTGCAAGTTTGCTGTCTCTATGGAAGGACATCCTTCTGGGACACCTTTCTCTCATTGCTTTCCTCTGGAGAGGGGAGGCTCATATTTATTTCAGCAAATCCTTGGTACTCATCACCAGAATAGCTCTCAGTCCTTCCATTATTTTTCTAGCTGCTTTTGTTTCACTGCTGTTTTGCATAGGCTTGGTAAAAGCCATCAGAATCCCTCATCCTTTTGTGTCATGGTGATACTGAAGCATCTTCATCTATCTCAACATAAATTGTTCCCAGTAAATTGAAGAGAGCAGCTGCAGTAAGATACAGATTAAATAAAGAAGTCAGAGATTCCTGCAGAGGTATAAAATGTAAGTAATTCACTTATCCATATAACACACACACACACACACACACACACACACACACAAATCTGTTGTCCATAGTGTGCCAGCATAGAGAGGATATAAACTCTGAATTTTCTGTTAGGAGAAGATTGAAGGCATTGATCAGACACTTACAAACTTATGATCTGATGTCTGTGTAATATGTTTCCAACAACTCAGCTCCCAAGCAGTTCAAGTTTAGGGGGATTTATAGAGGAAGCAGAGATGACACAATCACTATATTCAGGCTTTGGGTACAATCACCAGGAGCTGGAGCATCTTGTTAAATGATATTTTGAGCTGGTATTTGGCCTTCATGCAAACTAGAGAGTCACAGTAGCTCCTGTACAGTACAGGAATTGTCTAAAATGCTTCAGAGGTCCACACACAAAAAAGCAGCATATGCCACACATGAGTAGATTTTTATAGAAATACAACATAATTATGGGATAGAAGATACTGTTTCATTAATGACTTAAGCCCAAGTAGAACCTTGCCTGCTAGTTAAACTGGAATAAAAAACAGCGACTATTTTTATATGTTTTCCTACACTCATACACCTGATTTCTTCAGACTAAACAGTTAATTCAGTAGCTGTGTTTAATTTAAGCCTTAGCTTCCTACATGAACATTCTTAGATTTTTCTATTACAGTTCTGAATACTTTTAGATCACTTTGGGCATCTAAGCAGTAGCACTAATTAGTTTAATTAAATGTAATCAGACATTAATGTTGCTTAATATCCCCATCCTCTGGTCAACTTAGGTGTGCAGTCCTAAATCAGTCATCTTAATTAACCTTGGGCTGAAGCACAGGTAGAATCACTCAGATCTGTGGGGTGAGTGCAGCAGTGGGGAACTTTTCTCTTTGTGTGCCCAGAAATAGCAGCAGGACTGGAGACGTCCTGGAGCTCCAGTCTGGGGTGTTTAGACAGGAATCAAAAGATTTCCGCTCACATCACATGTCTGATAACAGCTGTGACCTTTGTAGGGCAATGCCACAACTCTGCAGCTCCCTCCCCTCAAGTTCCAGGCTGTTGTGACAGGCACAGCAGAGAATGCAGGGTTTCCTGTCAGAAACAGGAAATAACATTATAAAACAACCCCTCCTAGCAGCCCTTTTCCAGTGCAGCTTTTCTGGGTCAATTCCACTTGCATCATAAATTGTTTTGCTATCAACTTGAAGACAATGAGCTGATGTGTTTGGTTTGCTGTTTTATTGCACTTACCATTGTCTAGGTCTTTAATTTCTTTTAAAAACTTGCTAAAGACTTGTTTTTTACCAATTCCAGAAATATTTCTGGCCAGAATGTTTGGGGTTTTTTAAAGTAATACTAGATACTATTGAAGCAACAGATTTCCCATGCAATATTTCCCCCCACCTTGATTCTACAGCTCTACAGTTTCATTAATTCAGTTTTTAAAATAACACCAATAACACAACAGGGGAATTAATCAAGGGAAACCAGGCTCTCTCAATTAACCTACACTTTTATTTTAGGCCTCTGTATAAAAGGGATTTTCTGTCTTATAAAAGCTGAAGTGAGCTGCTATGGTATTTGTCTTCAGAAAAAGCACAACTAGTTGTGAGATGGCTTGGTTTTAATTACATTACACTTTCTCTATTCAATTTCACAGCATTGGGACTATTGTTTAGTATATTCTATGAACTTCTCTAAGCTTCTAAGTCCACAGTGGAAGTGGGAGTTGACTGGGAGGGCAAACAGAGCCAAAAAAATTCTTAAGACCATATTGCCTATTTCTTTTTCAAATCCCACAAAGTTTCACTTATTTTAGGGGCCTTCCATCTGACCTTCTTTGGGGTGGCACACAGGGTTTGTTACTTAAATAAAAGACTACTGACAATTTGATATGGGCATCTGCAATTCCACCTATTTTGGGTGCTATTCCCTGATCATTGCTTTCCCATGACTGTGAAGCATTCCACCATCATCCCTCCTCTGAGCTTTTCATGCAGTATATCCTAAGAAAAGTTGCTGATTTGATTGTCTGTCTCAGGTGTTAAAAAAACATAAGTCGCCAGCAAATTTAAGGTATTAGTAGCACATAGTCACATAAAATTTGTATGCAAGGCAGCTTTAAGCTCTGCTGGCAGCACCACGTCCATTATGGCTGTTAGAATTCACCTGCACCTGCATCACCTGTGGCTGCACAGACACACTGGCACTAAGAATAAAAAAGTTTCAGCTTTTTTGAAAAGTGAGTTTTCTCATATTTTGTAATTAGAGTTAACATTTGTAGATGACAACACTTGAACTACTGGAGCAGGCAACAGCTGCAAAACACTTTCCATCACTCCTGCACAAACACAACAAAGTTTTGCTGTGCAAGCAGCAACCTAAGAATTCTCCAGAAAGTTTATCTAATTTTGTGGAAAAAGTGACATGAAATACAGGTTAACCCAACCAAAGTTTTACACCTACATACACTCAAACTTCAAAGGCAAAAAACCTGAGTTGTATAAAACACATGAGGAAAATACCAAGATAACCCTTGTCCTAGGGCTACATTATTTAGATTATATTTTCCACCTTTCTCCCCTCCAAGGAATATCCTCTCAATGTGTTAACCCAATGTAAATGTGAGGTTCCAATCCCGCCAAAATTCTTTGTAGCTGCCCCTAGAGTAGCCAAAACTTGTAATCAGGAGCAAACATTCACACTACAAAGTCCTGTATCCAACTAACTACAGCAACAAAAAAATCTTTTTATAGCCCAGGTGGGTTGTTTTCAGCTCCACTCACCAGGCAAAGCACCTGTGTTCCTGCCCCAGGGCCCCAGTCTTCCCCAGTCTCGGTTTGGAGGCTTTGTCACACATGGTTTAGGCATCAGAAGAGTGCTTTGAGGCTTAAAGGCCATTAAAACTTTTAGCAACATATAAAAAGAAAAAAATCAAGCAAAAAACATTTCACAGGAAGATTTCAAAATTTTCAGCTGCTACACAAAACTACAGAACAATTGACATGGTCAAAGTTGCAGACACAAATTAAATAATGTCCTTTGTGTATCTTGTAATTGCACTCCACTCATTTACAGAAAGGTTTTCAGTAGCCAAAGAGAAGTCCAGGTTGATCTTGTCTGTAAATTGCAGATGAGATGCAATGTGACCCTCAGCTGCAGTTCTCTGATACGCAGCAATATGTAGTTACATCACATTTTTTTCCAGTTAGAAAATGCAGGAAGTCAGTTTATCCACAGTCAGTATTTCCTCCTTGTTCCAAGCCGTTGCATGCCCAGGGAAGGAACTTACCTTTACTCACTACCAGAGTGTGACTTCTCCAACAAGATTTTTTTTAATATCAAAACTTTATCTAAAGAAAGATTTGGGTGAGCAGAACAGAAATAGGTAGAGCCTCAAGAGAGCAATCTCTTCTCCAGTATCACAGTGTTATAGATATATTAAAAGTCATGCTTGAATAAGTTATAAGACTAAAGAAATATATATAAATATATAGAAAAAAATTATATATATATATATGGTAAAATCATGCTTCGGGGTTTAACACAAAAGGGCACCTGGAATCCTAAAAATCCTACACAGGAATTGAGACATCGGTTTCTTCAGCAGCTTGTAATTTTCACAGGTGTCCCTGAATAGAAGGTGTAATTTTCAAGTAAAGGGAAAACAACTTCTATAGAAATTCTGAGTGAAACTCGGAACATCCAGGAACATCCGAGCCATCATCGGCCCTTAGTGATCCTAGATAACCAAAAGTCAGTGTAGTTCCTGTAATCTACCTTGTGTGAATGCCTGGTTCCCGTAAACTCACTAACATGTAAAAGACTAATGCGGATAAAAGCTATGCTTTTGTCCTGAGAAGGAGACAAGATTCTGTGCTCACTGGAGAGAAGACAATGGGAAGAAATGAATAATTCCCGAGGCTCCGGGAGACTGGACTATTTGCTCATCTGATAATATTATTCTGCACCTGGGAGACATCGAAAGCTCATCAGATTGAGAAAGGACAAAGGGGACCCTTGCTCCGGGCAAGAAAAAGAGCATAAAACTTGGACTAAAACTCACCCAAATCCTGTACCCACCAACTCTGATGCGCGAGGGGGTCAGAGCTGCGTGCCTTAAAAGTTACAGTCCCGGTCTTTTGCTCTGAACTTTTTATTCATGGCTGGCATTAATTGTAATCTGAATGCAAAATAAATTTTATCTTTTTATTATTATAATAATTTGGCTCTTACAAATTCTTAATTTGGCTTAATTGGCATTTTACCTATAACAACAGTGTGTGTTTCTCTTACAACATTTCTGTGTGTTTTAATTAATTTTATAAATATTTTAAGTACTTTTTTGAAAGTTGAATAGAATGGAAGCGTTTCAGTCCAAGGACACAATGGAATATATGCAAAGTTAGCATAAGGACTAGTGATTCACATTCCTATTCCTCAGTAAATATTCTGTAATAGCAAAAGAGGTATTAATTATTAAACTTGGGACTGTAAGAGGAAAAGAACTAACCCACCTTCTTTCCTGGTACAAAATTATATGAAATCATATGTTTTGATCTTGTTATACGAAGTTTTAAATTTCAAATGCAAGATGAATTTGCCTGCTTTCAGTTTCAAAGTGTGTGTACAGATAATCAGACAAGTTTAATTACCTGACCATTTGCCTAGCATGTACTGCTTCAGTCTTCCCAGACTTCCATTAAACTTGCACTTTTCTTATATTTTGCAGTACCCTCTTTTTGGGGTTTGGTGAACTCAGCTTGGAATCTTTGCTCTGTTGGGAAAAGACAGTCACCTGTCAATATTGAAACCAGCCATATGATTTTTGATCCCTTCCTAACTCCTCTTCGCCTAAACACAGGGGGAAGAAAGGTAGGTGGTCTCTGTTCTGGTGTATAAAATAATGGAGTTAGTAGATTTAAAAAACAAAAAAAAAATTGCTACATTTTATTTTTCTAAAGCATTTACTTTTATCTGTCAGCTCTGAGGCAGAATAACAATGTAGCATGCTTTAAAGATTGTCCTCAAAGCACTGAACTAATCTGTTTATCTAGCTGAAGGATTGATATTTCAATTCTGAAATTATTTTATACATAAAACATCTTGAACCTTTTAGCAGTCTTGGCAATACTCATTAGTTTATAATGGTTTTGTGTTGCTTTTCTTATGTTGGTGTGCCTAAAAGGGTATTTTAAAGTATTTATTGCTTGTTCCATGCAGGCGGTTGTCTCTTAACCAACCTGTGTTACAGACCAATGTAACACATATTGGGTAAGACCATGCAGGTGAAAAGGCACTGTGAATTACAATATCGGAGCAAGCAGAGACTCCAGCAAAAGGTTATTTGAAAATTATCTATCTTCCCTTGTTGTCATGACAAGTGAGATGTCCACTGGAAGCAGTGTGACATTCTAGGAATTTGCTCTGTGCTCCCCATGGACATTCTGGTGGCGCATGTGCAAATACATCAGAATTTATGTGGGCTTTATCATAGAAATACTGAAATGGTGGTGTTGTTATTACTGGAGGACAGTAATGCTTCCAACTCTGGCCCAAATTTCAGGGTAATATTTACATTTTGCTTTTTAAATGGAAATGCATAGATGTTTTTTGTTTTGATTTAAAATAAAAAAAAACCAACCAAAAACTAAAAAACGAGAACTTGGAGTTTTGATGACTCTGCTATGTAAATAAAGGCTTACACATTTAATGTTATTTATAAATTACAGAATGACAAAACACGAAATTTAAGGACGTGGAAATTGTCAGTGAGTCGAATGCAGGAGGTTCAGAACATTCAATGTCTTCAGCAGTTCTAAGACTTCAGCTGGGCTTTTGTGCCAGCTCAGAGTGAAGCAATTGTCTGATTATGGATAAAATTTGGAGGCACTGACAGACTGGGAGATGCTGTTATCAGTGATGAGGTTCTTACTGATACAAACAAGAGCAGGCTCCCAGTACTAAAGTGATTTCAGCATTTATTATAAGAAAAAGAAAGGCCTAAAGCATGGGGGCCCATGGGCCGAGCAGGAGCATTCGCATTGAGGATGCTGCAACGCCAGTGCTGGGGCTGCTTCAGCAGGGATGTCCCCGATGTCCCAGATGGAGCGGCACAAATTCAGTGGGTCAGAAGCCCCTTTTTATCCTGGTTTTTTGTCCCTTTGGATTGGTTTCTTTTTGGATCCTTCATTTGCATGAAGGTTTAAGGCGCTTGATTGGCCCATTACAGTTCTGTCCAGGCTGGCTAGTTTTACTTGGGGGATGGTGCACTTTACTGAGGTGTGTTATGGTACATTGGGTACCCTATTTCTTATAACTAGCCTTTTAACCCCTTTTACAATATAATAACAAAACTAACAGTGCATGTTTAACGATCTCTCAACTGTTTTACGACAGTTTCTAACCAATTTTTAACACTTACCCTGCTCACAAATACTGCCGCTGATGACCTTCTATCATGTTACAAGAACAGGATTTGTTCTTGTGATTTGTCTTAGAGAGACTTCCAAAATGGTTAAATCAAAATTCTCCTCTGAGAAAAAAGATTGCAATTTTGATGCCTTAATAAAAATTCTTTGTTCATTCTTTGCTTCATTGAGGATTTGATTTGCCAGGTAGTGTATTTGTGTTCACTTCCTCAGTAATGTTTTTTGTATGTTAAAAATAGAGTTGTGTTTCATATGGGCTGAAGCATTTCAGCTCTCAGCACTCAGAACTAATTGCTGTGGCAGCCAGGGAATTTCTTGGACAAGACTTAACTGTGATTATGCTGTATATGAAAGAGTTTTATGGAACTGATCCTAAGAAAAATAATGAATAAATAAAAAAGGGATTTGATGTGGTTTCAAATCAAAGTTATAATAAGCTAGCTTACATGCACAGTGAACAAGAGAGACAGCTACTTGCACACAGTCACAATTATAAACCTTTTTTGGAAAAGGGGCTGGGAGGAGACTCAAGCTCCAAGAGAGAGCAAGATGGAAGAAAATACTCAGTTCAGTTGTTCTTGGAACAGTAATTGCAAATTCTTAACAATTCTTTTTGCTATTAATTTAGAAGTCTAGTTTTATCAGGTTTAAAAAATAATTAATTTTTGAAAGCAACATATCTATTTTGTGTGCTTCACTTTGGAAATTAGCTTATGAGGAACAGAAGTGACCCACCCACAGGAATCCAAGACCAATCTATGATCACTGACTTAATATCTCCTCTTACCCCTTTCACTCCTTGCCACTCCTTTCCCCTGGGCTTTATTTTTAGTGGGGAGCATTGCTTAATTTCTGTAAACCAGTTACCTGTTTAGTTCTCCCTTCTCACCTTGGCAGACCAAAACTGTTCCATTCCACTACAGAATTTGTGTCTAAAATTTCTATTTAAGTACATCTCTTTCTAGTTTCTTTAGATTATTTTATTTCAGTGTTAGTAGGGAAAGCCTTTTAGTAAACCAGATTGAGACTTTCCTACTATTTTTTTGACTGCTTGGAAATAAAGCAATATTTTTCTTTCTCCTTAAGAGAAGAAATTATCTGATAGGAGGGTATGAAGGACAACATCACTGATTTCCTACAAGGGGAGAAAGGCCCAGTCTGTGGCCCATCACACAGCAGGCAACTTAATGGTTACTTCTGCTCTGAGAATGAGAAAATTCTTCCCATTCCATTGAGGAGTAAAAGGGATGTCAGTGCTATTTGCCAAATATTTATACCTCTTTGATGCAGTTTTTTGCAATAAAAATTTTGTGCTGTCTAATGATTTCAGGGCAGTATCAGGTCACATATTTACAATTCAAGCACCATCAGATGTTATTTTTAATTGTGCTCTTGTTCTGTATGTGTGATTCTCCATTTCCTGAGAAAGTGGCTTAGCAGGTCCTGAAGCCTTGAGTGTCATTGATACAGATAATTGGATTTCAAGATCCAGAACCTCAGCACAAGATATCTAATGAGTTTACATGCAGAAGAAGAAATGCTGCTCTGGAGGAAACTCCCCAGGTTCCAGTTCTCTCTCAGGCCCAGCTTTTGTCTCTTAGTTATCCATTTTAATGAATTTAGCAAGCAGCCCATTTCAGATAAACAGCCCTTTCTGATAAACAATGCCAGCCCTTATTAATTTGCAAATCACACTCCTCCATGTCACAAAGAATGGCACTGCTTTACTTTCTCTGCTCTTTTTGCCATGGATTCACTTGAGCACCAAAGCAATCAGCACAATAGAATATCTTACATTTAGGCAGGAAGCACCTTGGGTTTCAATCTCCAAAGCAGGGATTTCCAGCCTCTCATGGGTGATTGTGGTAGATGAAAAAACCACTCCACTTCCCACTCACCTGGTCCTTTACTGGGACTCCTTCCTCAATTCACCTCTGCAAGAGCTCTGCCTTTGGTCCCCCAATTTTTGTCCCTTGCCTTTCTGTAGCCCATCTGACTTTGGTCTCCTGGTTCTCTATGGACTTTATTTTAAAAGCCTCATTTCTAGAATTCTTTAAGACTCAGCTACAGTTCTTGGCCTTTTTTTTTTTTTCTTTTTTCTCCTAAAAACATGTTAAGCAGCAGCATTTGCTTTAGCAAGTGCATCCCTACCAATTAATTAAACCTTGCCACATCAGTGACCTTATGTCTTATGAGTCATTTTAGGTCACACTCAAGGACTGAAATTATTGCCTAAAGCAGGTAAAGTTCTGTTTAAAACCACTTTATTTTTAAGGCAAGCCAGGACATTATACCTGATGTTGATCCCTGGGGAAATAAAAGGAATTGATGTCTGCTGGCCAAGGACTGTTATTCTATAGCTCAGTGTGCATAAATGGAAGTTAATCAGCAAGATCCACACATCTGCCTGCTCATATGGGGCATTAATGAATACAATCATGTATTATTTCATTTAATATCCATACAAATAATTGGTTCATTCTGTGCATTACAAGATAATGGCTACATTCAGCAGCTTCTAAACTAAAACAGGGTAGGAGAAAAGAGATTTATGGATTGAAATCAGTTAAATGGTTTCTCTGCCAGTTAGTTCTGATTCTATGCTGTTCAATCAATTCAGAGTATTACTAGCATTTTTCTCAAGAGTGCAATATATGACAACTGCCAAGGTTTGCTTTGGTGATTACTAAAAGGACAGATACTGGTATGAACCATATTTTAGCACTGCAGGAATATAAAAAATGAAATGTTAGAAATGGTCCAGGAGGAATGGATAGCAATAAGACATCAATGTCATCTGTAAACTGACTTGTGATATACTTTTAGAGGTCTTAATAATGATTTTTGATGTAGAGTAGCTTTGGAAAATCAAAAGTCTGACGCAAACATCAAAAACTTTAATGAATAAAAAATGAAACATAGTATTGCTGCTTAAATAATTGTTTACCATTTCTAATGCTTCTACAGTTCTGCGTGCTCTGCGTGTTAGTGGGTGAACTTGAAGTGGAACCAGCAGGTTAAAGTAACTTGTTTATTCACCTTCATCATGGAATCTAGAACAGGAAAAAAATGCTGTTTTTTTTCAGAGATAGACTGCAGACTTTGCTGTTAGTAGATCATGCACAGGGGAAAACAAATTCAGGATCTGCATCTTACTCTATATTGGGACCTTTCTTTCCTTACTGCTTCAGTTGTCCATGAGATTGCATCAGTTTGGAATATGTGAAGTTCTCAGATGGGCATCTTGGTATGTTCTCAGTTTCTGGTTGTCTCTGACACAGATCACCCAAGGAATGAGTCCTGAACAGGCACAAGAATATATTTCTGCAGCTTCTTGATTACTCTACTTGACATTTAATCTTGTCTGGTGCCATAAAACAAGCTCACTTGTCTGCCATGGGAAGTTTCCTGGGAGCTCCTAGACGTGGAGAATGATTCACTACATGAACAGCACTGTACTCTGGTGTTGACCTTGGGATATGATCTCAGTTTGGCAGGAGGACCTTTCAAATCATGTTACTGTCTCTCAGCTGCAGTTGTGCAGTGATTCAAAGCAGACCATGGTGTCCTTGTAAAGGTGGGTGTGCTGTCCCTGGAAATGCACTCACTGGATGTCATCAGAAACAACAGGCTCTGCTTTTCTGGACATTGGGCAGCAGATCCATTAGAAGGTTAAAGATGTTACTGAAGCTGGGCTAACAGATCCTAGCCAAAGGCCTTACCCATCCTTTCTCCCACCTCATGTTTATTTCAATAAGTTCCTTTCCAGTTTTCAGTCCCTAATGATGAGACTTAGAAAAAAAAAAAAAAAAAGACTGGAGCAGCAGCTGGCCTCCAGCTACAGTTTGATATATTCAAAAGAATTTTCAAATTTACCCACTTCATTCTTAATGGCTCTTTCCTATTTTCTAGTAGCGCTGCATTGATAGTATCTTATTTGGATTTATTTCATCCTGCACTTAGGTCTATTTATAAACCTAGATATTTATTTCAAGCCTTGCAGAAGTAGAAGCAACATATATCTTGTCTGTGTACATGATTCTCTATTTGGGGTTATAGTCACCGGTATGAAAAAGGCTGAAGATTTTTTTCTCTCACACTGATCCTGCTGTTACAGTATAAGTGTGCAGGTCTCCTCACACCATAGGCTTTAAATGAAATATAATTTTGTATTTTACCACTGTTAAAACACATTTCCTAAACTCAAAATGATGATTCTTTGATTTTTTCTTTTTCTTGTTACAAACATTATTAAATGTATGACATATTTAAATGTGCTAATATATAATAATATGTTATTTAAAGTGTGTATTTTTGACACAATATCAAGGAAATATTGTTAACTGAGAGCCCACTCTAGTGGATGGGGATGTTCCATGTCATTTTGTACACAGAATTTGAATCATATTACCAAGGTCAGGATATCTGGGGAAGGTGCAGGCGTATCCAAGGTTGTTGTTCAGCTGCCACCAGTTCATGAGGCAAAAATCTTGCCATGCTAAACAGAATTAATAAGAATCTACGTCACTCTCCTCCTGGTAAACCCTGACCTCAGCATTTACAAGTCTGTGTTTGCAGTTTAATGACAAAAGCCTGCAATTTCTGTATATCAGAGATTTCTTTTTCTTCTCAGAAAGCAAATGTTATGGTCAGTCCCTCCTTTAGGATGGTGACGTTCAGCATTTAAGCAGCTACATTGCTACTGTGACTACTAGTGGCTGCCATCCCCTGTGTCTGAAATGGCTCTGGAATTCTGTAAATGTGGATTAGGATCTGAGTGGGGACTTCATAATGTGTGTAAGGTGTCTGCTGCCCATCTGGGAAGGTGCCATACTTTGGCTGAGGCTGTTTGTGGCAGCAAAGTGCTGATCTGGCTTTCCACAGAGCTCTGCTGGTGGCAGCTGTGAAGTGGGAGCTGTCAAGGCCTCAGCTCCTGACAAATCGAACCTAGCCATTAAGGAAGTGAGGGAAAATGTTCCTTATTTAAAAAATTTTTTCCTCATTTTCATCCAAAATGGTTTAAATCAAGAAATCACCAGATATTCAGCAGGTATTTCTGCCTTGCAGCTGGAGTGGGTACTGTGTTATAGACGCATGTCAGTTCTGTGAGGTAAATGACACTGCTGTCATTCCCAATTCTGAGTAGCATTTGATGTTGGAGAGAAGTGTGAGTTCAATGCTTCTCATCCTAGAAGTGTTAATCTGTGATGGTTGAAAACTGAAGCAGGCACAGTTTGTTATAGATGGAAGAATTAAACTACGTATTTTAGGATTAGATGCTAGAAAGGAGCTTAAGGGGAAAAACTGAAAAATTGTTATCAATGAACTCTATGTAGTAATCAAAAACAAATCTGTGTATCGGCATGGGATCTAGAGGGTGGAGGAGTGGGAGCATTTAAGCTGTGTATCATCCAGCAGGCTGGATGGAGGGAAAACATCAGTAGATGATTCTGCAGCAGAGGAGGAAAATGTACATAAATTTGGGATACAAAACTGTTCTTACTATAAGGGACAGTGATGTATTACAGGGGCTTATAGGCCTTATAAGAAAACTGGAAAGATTAAATATTCCTTTTGCATGTACCCTTTTTTATTTGGTATGTATTGTTCCTGTACAGAAAGTGACAGAGACTTAGAGCTCATAGTGGTGCTGTTGGTGTGTGGTAGCCATGTCACTTAGTAAGTGTTTGAATCAGTAATTCTTTGTCTGCCTTATGTAATTTCCAACAGAATCAATTAGAACAGAGCACTTTTACCTCCACCAAGGTATTTTTTATCAAGTCATTGCTGGTATCCTGAACAACAACCAGACCCAAACTACCAGGGTAGGTCTGACAATGGACATTTTAGCTTTTAAGCTGGGAAAATAAGAAAATAAAGTTTAACTTGACTGCCAAAAATCATTGGGCAGTTTGAAACGAAAAATGTGAAGAAGATGGTGAAATTAAACATTTTCTCTTGTAAGCTTGCATAGAAGAAGAGAGTGTACTGCATTCTTATTCATTGTAACTACTCAGTGCCACCTTTGTCAGGCAGGCTGCTCAGCAGGAGAGGATGTTTCACAGAACACAGTAATATGTCATACTGACACAGAGATACATGTGGGATATACACTGGGATGAGGAGGAAGGGGAAGGAGAAGATTGGGCAAGGGCTAATAAGAACAAATTATGTCTCTTTGCTCTCTGAAGATGTTTTAAAAGAAATTATTAAAAAGAAAAAAAAAGGCTTTAGCCTTTACTCCTTTATCTTTCTTTTCTTCTGTTTCCCAGCCAGCAGCTGGAGGCAACATATCAACACAGTAATTTGCTACTGATGGTATTAAACCTGCGCACTCACATTTCTGTAGTCCCCCTTTTCCTGCCACTCTGCAAAGAGTGTAGAGAAACCTATCACAGATATGACTTTAAATCACAGCATCTTCCAGGGCTATGCCAATGGCAGCACAGCTGTGCTGAGATGGTACTTAGAAGCTCCTTTGAAGTTCTTTTGCCTTCACTAAATGTTTAGCTTTATCTGTGTGTTTCCTCTAGTCCTGTATCACATAGGACTAGTTAAGACCTCTACCAAAAACAGTGTTAAAATGTACTGAGCAAAGAAGCCTTTGAGAGGGAAAAAAAAGTGCATTATTTTTAATCATGCAAATGTACCTACTGTATTGTCACAGCCCTTCCAAATAACTGTATTTGTGTGTTTACTTGGGTAAAACATATTATTTATGTGATGGACATTAATAGCTACTCTGGAGTGACTGAAATGATGCAGATATATATTTGTGATCTTTTCTTTCAGTATGGTACTAAAAAAACCACAGAGCTGCTGTGGTTTTTGTAGCGTGAAGATGGATTGGGATGTAAATCACTATTGGACAGATATGGGGCTATTTACTGGGTATTGCTCAATTAGAAGCATAGAAACACTGTTAAAGAGCCCTCCTGGTTTGATGTTGCCCAGGGACATATTGAATGCTGAAAACAGAAATTCTGCCCTCAGAACCTCCCAGTCAAGATAGGTTGGGCATGGACAGAAGGCAGTGATATTGGAGATCCTTGGATTCATCAGCCACAACAGGAAATCCTTTCCTCTAAATCTCAACTCCAGGCTTAAAACTTTGTCTTGTCTTATTAGAAACCTTCTCAGTAAAAGTAAACCACAGGCTACCCATGACCAGATGGATATTTCATCCAGATTTTTCACGGTTTACACCACATTTCTTTTATAGTTGTATATTTACAGAGGAATATTGTTTGGAAGCACAGGGATGTATGCCAGTTTTTGACAGAATATTCCTCTTGCATATGCAAAGTTTTGTGCCAGCTGCATTTGTCTCAACCTAATCTCCCAAGTCTTTGAACTAGCATCATGTGATTCATGTGATTTTTCGTATCTTGTTTGATTTTTTGAGAGGCCTTTTTGTGACAAGTCTTCTGTTAACTCATAGTGTTCCATAAGCAGAAGAAATAGTGTAGCATGGTTTTCTACAGAATCTCATTTAAGCTTCTTTCATTTTGGCCTCTGTCTCTTATTATGACTTCTCCACTACTCCACAGATCCCTTCATTAAAAGACAAAGGCAGAAGATGCTGTGGCTATTTCCAAGTTCTTTGTGCCAGTGGATGCTCCTGCTGACTGCCCACTTGAATGCTGCTGACAGGAGCTCTATACTAATCTGTATTACGGAGTTTTACCTGCCTGGTCCTCAGCACAAAGTTGGTTTGCTCTTTTCTTCCAGCCAGTTTTCACAAAATACTGAGATTTCTTCTTTGTCAAAGCTGGATGAAACTGGCCAGGAGATAATGGAGTTAGTGTGGGGAAAATAGGAAACTCTTCTCGAAACAGTTACTATTATAGTGAATTATTTGCAGTATATTTAATCATAGGCACTTACTAAAAGCAGTGTATGTGAAGACAGGAGCTAAGGAACTAAGTGATAAACAGGGAATTTCACAGGTAGATGTATATTAAAGGAAGAAATTGCATATCCTGCAGATTGCCAGCTATCACATCACCACAACAGTGTTTGGCTGCTGTTTTCTCAAGCAGTAATGCTTAATTTTCAATATCTTTCAGGGAGCACTGAGGACTCGTCCTTATAAGCAAAATGAAGTTAATAAATTAGTAAAAATGTAACATTGCTTGGATAAAAATCTTAAAGAGTATCTCACCCTAAGGAGTTTTCCTTCTTGCTTTAGAAGATCCTGCAGTATTTGCTTGTTGATCTGCTATTTCCTTACACTTGTGAAACTGCAGTGCAAGGACACTGTAAGGACTGTGGCAGCAAGGCCACCGCCAAAATCCACCCCAGCCCGTTGGTCAAGGCTCACAGGCCAAAGGGGCACAAGGAAATCTGCTCAGAAGTACCAAAGCCAGCTCAGAGAACCAGCAGAGGAATCAGTTAAGTTATGAAAACAGGGTGTCTGAGCTGGCACTGCACAGCTGCTGTGGAGCTCAGCCAGCCACAGTGGCCATCTCTGCATTTGTGTCCATGGCCTGGGGGAAACCTCTGCCCAAACAGTAGGATATTTGTATGGACTGGTATTTTTCTAATGTCATGTTTTTTAAATGCTGTTTGAAGTTGAAAGGTTTACTCAGTTCCCCTTAGAATATCACTGTAAATATTGCCAAGATGTTTATATGTGTCCGGCTGCTTCATCACCTCCTTTTCCTACTCTCCCAAAACAAGTGCAAGGAAAGAGGAGAAATTATTTAGCAGGGAGAAATCTGAAACCATTTTCATGATGAATGCTCACTGTCATGGTAGGTGTCTGGCTGCCTGGACTGCTGATCGTTACCCCTCATCCCCTACAAAATAAGCCAAAAACATTATATCAGAAACACATTTAGGAATATCTTCCTCACAAATTCCAAAATATGTTTGCTTATTGAAGGCTGTGCTAATGAAAACCTCTACAAGGTTGTTTTGGTTTGAAAGATAGGTGTCTGCCAAGGAAGGCAGAAACCTCCCTTGGAATGGAAAATGTGACCCCCTTCCCTCCAAATTATTATAGCTTTGAAATTATGGGGCTTTCAGGCAAATATATAGGAAAAAGAATAACAGTTCTTTACTAGTATGTAAATATACGAATATATATATCCATATACGCATATGTATATGGCTAACAAGGCAAACAAACAATAGCAACAGCAGTAACACCAAACAGAACCGCAAACGCACTGACAGCCTTCTCTTGGCGGCAGGGACCTTCCCCTTCGGTGTAGTTCTGCTCACAGCCGGCAGGGGCGCTGGTGGCCCCCGTGCGGTCAGAGCAGGTGCGTTGACTGCCCCGCGGCTGCAGGGGGCGCTGTGGCACGAGTTCAGTCATGTCTCCCTCACGTGGTAATGGCAGGCAGACTGGACAGTGAAAAATTGGCTGCAGTAGGAAACTTGGGCCAGCAGCTGGGATTGCAGAGGCAGGCACACTCCCCAGGGTGGCAAACAAAATGCAACAGAAAACTCCGCAGCCCCAGCAGAAGGCACAAGGTGGACCCTGGATGCTGGGTCAGTGTAGCAAAAAGGCCTGATACAGCAGCAGAAAACAGCAGGGCTGGTTAGCAGCAGCCACCACACACAGCCGGGATGACTGTGCCCTTCAGAAAGGGGGAGGGGGTCAGGGTCCCAGGTTTCTTCTCTGAGGCACCCAAGCAGATAAGGAGGGTCCTTTCCAGTCAGGCCAGGCATCAGCAAGGTCCCAGTGCAATGGCTGCTCTCACGAGCAAAGGCTCACCTACAGTAAGGAAGAAGCAGTATGTTATAAATGAATTAGCCAAATTGATTAATAAGGAGAATTTATTCAATAAATAAAATACAATCGTAAAAAGGCCACAAGCCTAGATTAGATCGGTGTTGAACCAGGCTAACAGCGTCGGGTGAGATGGGGGGGGGCACATTTTGGCTTCTCTCTCTGTGCATCACGAAGAGACAGCCCTCACAAAGTCTTTTTATACAGTTCTAAACTCTGAAGGTTGTTGGGAGGATTTCTTGTTTTCTTATTGATGATCTAATTCCTTTAGCATATTTGTGTAGTTTTTCTTTTCTTGCTGCCACTCTTGCTGAATTTCCCAAAACTTTTAAATAATTCACTTTGTTAGAGTAAAATCTCTTGCAATATACATCTTAGGAGACACATATTTATTTTATTGATGATGCATATCGAATGCGTATGCTGGGGTTTGGTCAGACAAATAATCCTCTGGAATCAACATTTCTGGAGACAAATATTCAGGCTAGGATCTTGGTGCATATCGCTGTAATCTCATCAGAGATCCCGGAACCCTCTTGGTATGCCAGGATTTTCATCAGGTCAGATTACTGTAGCCTCAGCACGAATTTATATATATCATCTATCACAAGTACAAGGCTGAGCTTCGGCAGCGGCAGTGAATTCTCCCTGCAGTAGGGAACAGCTCAACCGTCCTCCTCCAATGGTGAGAGTGAGAGGAGCTGAGCCCAGCCCCTCAGCTCCCAGCCAAAATTTCGAAGTAGCTCTGCCCTTCCCAAGAGAATGCCCCTCTGCTGTGATAGTGCAGCCAGTGGCTCTCCTCCCCCTCCCCCTTGGCTACATCTTTTGTCTCTCTTAAGTACCGGTGGTTATTGTCTGTTAGCAACAGATGGGACTAAAATTCCATGAAAGAAAGAAGCAAAAGGAAAAATCCTAACCCTCAACAAAGGTACTAGGTCAGAACCCAGAAATCATCACAAGTCAGGAAGTGTTTCACTTGCATCTCCATCATTCTTTGGGTGAAAACCTGTTTCATTCCCAGATGTCTGATAATGCTGTTAATAATGAGGTATTTTACAGTATCTTTTCTCAGCTGGTTCTGCACTGATTATGTGATTTAAAGGATTATGTATTATTTTAACTAATGGATTTTGCTCGTATCCTCTCCCCCACTTAGACTTGTCTTTTACTGAAAGCCCTTTAGCTATAAAACTACATATTGTTTCAACATCTAAAATCCTTTGTCTGGTAATGTTGGTTCTTTTTTTAATGCCCCACTGTGCCCTGCATAGCTAATCATGAGCAAAGGGATGTGCAGTGAACTGAAGAGATTCCTAAAAAGAGGAACTACTGGGAGGAGTGGAAAACTTGAACTTTTCTTCCTGCCTCTGGGAGATACCTTCTGTTATCTTCAGAAAGTTTGGTACTCCTGTGGAGGTGATTGCTGGAGACAGAGAGCTGTGCTGGTGTGGGAACATGCAGCAGCCTTTGACTGAACACTCCACACAGAAATTATGAGCAATATTACAGCATCTGGTGGTTGTAATGGGAGAATAAACCAGCTGGTGCTGGATGAAATATTGAGTATGTCAAATTATTACAACAAACTTTATAAATATTACTGTTAGGCTGAATGCAATAATTTTTAATAGCATGAGAAGACAGAGGGGAGTTCTGCACATTAAGTGCTATGAAAAAGAATGATGTTGCTGTAGAGAGCAGGAGAACTAGCTCTCAGAGCAGACAGAAACTGGCTGAAAACAAGAAGGGAATTGGAACAGCAATTCCAGAATGAGAAGCATAGTTCTCGTCTCAAGATCTGCCATGACAGCAAGAGTCCACAAAGCATTAAAGAGATGCATTTTCCAACTTTCTGCAAAATGAAAGTTACATTTCTTTGGCTTTTTGTGGTATTTTAAGCCCAATCAGTAAGCTTTGTGACCTGTGTGATAGATGAGTAATGCGATGATTGACTCTCACAATTAACAGACAAATATCATGTATATAGGTTAAGAAGAGTTCTGTAGATTTATAGTTATGTTTTACCCGCTTGCGTTGTTATCAAGGGACAGCCGGGGTTGGGACATTTGGGAGGGCTGGCTTGTCACTGTGGTGACATCTGACCTCCAATCAGGATTTGAGGAAGTGAACTCCACCACTGGACAGCAAAGAAGGAGTCAATGGACAGAACTTTGGGAGGGGCTAAAGGGTTAAAAGCAAAACCTCCATTGTGTGGGCGAGCACACGGTGGGAAAAATCCTTTGCTCCTGTCGCCGTAATATTTTCTCTATTCAGTCTTCTGTTTTATTTTCAATAAGGTTTAATAAACCTTTCCAAATTTAAGAAAAGTGAGTAGCTGTTTCTCACACCTGCATTCCCTTTTGGTTCATTGAAGCTGACTAGGCTATCAGCTTTCTGTCCTGGTGCACTGTAGATGGGCAATCACACATTATTTAATTACTCAAATGGACACCTTTGGTGATGCTGGATATGTCAATGAGATATGTAATTGTTCCCAGCACATGCGACTTTTATTGATCTATTATTGTTGAAAACATAATTTCATGCTTGGTTAAGTTGTAAATTTAATTCATTCTCTAGCAAGATTTAGGAACAAATACGACACTACCAGTGCTCCTCCAAAGTGAGGCAGTTGTAGCTACCCACAAAGTCGGAACTGGCTGAGCACTCACTGGTTGCTTTTCAGCACTTCCTGTTCATGGATTTAAAAGTTCAGGAGAAACTTTTCCATCTAAAGGAGGCCACTTATGGCTGAAAATTGTCACTTAGTTGTAATACATAGTTTGAGTCTTGTGGGAACATTGCAGTCCCAGTTAGCTGAATAAAATTGAGTTGTCAGTGGGCTTTTTGGTGACTTCAGGACACAGTCTTTGAGCGGGCAAAGGACTTGTGGCTGCTTAGAGCTTTTCATTAATCAAAAAGTCAACATCTTGATTGTGTATGCATTGATTGGGCACTTCCACAAGTACTACTCACTCAGTGAGAATTGTCTGAACACCAACTGTGTGCCAGGGACACCCTCTTTTTTCCTTTCCAACAGGAAAAGGAAAAAAGGCTGAGCTGGATGAAGCCATGGATTGCTTTATGCAAGACTGACAGAAAGCTCTGTCAGCCAGCACTGCCTTTAGTCTGTCTGTTGAACAGAACCTGGTTGCTTTAATCCTGATTTCTCTCCAGAAACATTAACTCATATTCATGTGCTTAACACAGGCATCTACAAATAGCGTGAGGAAATGCCCACTTTTCTTGGTTAGAAAAAACTAGCTTTTAGATGCTTGCAGTTTAATGAAATTGATTTTCCTCCTTGTTTCTTCAATATAAAGCAGTTCAGACTCAGAGTAAATGCATCATAAATTAAAGGTGCGAGAAAAAATTTCAGTGAATTTGACAAGATAAATGGGTAAAGCATTCACTAGAAATATATTTTTCATAATGGATTGGAATTTATGAAACCCTTACTGACTTCATATTTAAATCAGTAATTTAGCATCTGCAATATTTCTTGCTTTAAAGGTAATAATTTTTATCTTACTAATTCAACTGATCTTAGAAGCACAGTGAAATATACTTGATATAACTTTTTCTTTAACAATCAAGATTATTTAATTGTTTTTGCAACTTTGTGCAACATAGTAATGTATTACAAGCATTATGTCTTTGACTCTTACTGGTTTAGCTGGCAGTATTTGATTTTAAATCCCACATCATTTCATGCAGATGAAGAACCAGAACCAAACACTGATATTTTTGTTGCTTTCCTGAAAGTCAGTAAATATTGAAATGACTAGGTCTTTTATGCCACAACTGCCCAAGTTATACTTTCTCAAGGAGCCCTGCCTACCTAGAGAATTTTTTATCATTTTTCTACAAAGAATCTGTGGTAACATTTTTACTTGAAACAGCAAGGTTTAGTCCTTATCCTTTTCCTTTCTCTCTGCTTGAATTCCTTCATTTCTGCACTGACTCTGCAGAGACCAGTGAGATTTTTTTCTGGCCTGTTGGTGTTTGCAATTAACTTTTCAGAACTTTTGGAGACTCTTTTGTATGGGTTTGAGCTTCTTCACAACCTTTTAAAGTGGAGGATGCAGCACATCTCACTGGCTCAATTTTTTATTAACCACATTTTACTTATTTTACTTAAACACAGAATCTCGTTGTAGTCAGTGGAGCAGGTTTTGGCAATAAAAGTAAAGTATTTGGGAGTGGATAGCAAACAGTCTTTGTTCTAATTGAGGAACTGGTGGATATGTGTCTTGAGGATGATTTTTATCCCCTATCCATTTTTTTTCTTTGTTTTTGTTTCTGGTTTTGGGTCTGGAATGGTCGCGCCCCCAGCTCTGAGTGTATTGCAATGGGTGAGAGCCAGCTCAGGATTTCCTGAGAAGGTTTTGGGGGCGGGGGATGGTTGCGTCATTTTGGTACAGCGATCATCTCTGTGGCCACGGGGCACAGTGCCTCTAACAAGAGATACTGTTGCCATGTGGGCTTTGACAGTTTCTTTTTTATTCCTTTTCCTTCGGCGCTGTGACTGAGGCTTGCCACCTAGCTTCTCTGCTCGTTTTCTTGATTGGGCGCCCTGAGCCAGTGCGTGCTGCGTCGGGAGCACGCCGTCCCCCACTAGGTCCGCCCCCTCTGCGCAGCCCGACCCAGGGATCAGCCATCGCCGGTGAGCTACCCAGGGGAGCGATTCCCTGCCCAGCTCCGCTGTTCTCTGCTGCTGCTTCAGAGATTTTTGCTGCATTTTAACCCAACACCTGGATACCCCGCAGCTGCGGAGTATACGGCTGCGGAGTTTCTTCTGTATTTGTTTGCTACCCCAGTGTGCCCACTTCTGCCATTTCAGCCGGCGCTCCGAGGTTCCTGCTACAGTCCATTTCGCCATCCGGAGGGGCACCGAGACTAGCTACGCCTGTGGGTTTGTAAAGGAAGCCCCTTTTCTATCTTTCCCGCCGGCTCGCCCACCATTACCCACGTGCAGCCGCGGGGCAGTCAACGCACCTGCCCGGCCCAGACAGGGGCCACCAGCGCCCCTGCCGGCTGTGAGCAGAACTACACCGAAGGGGAAGGTCCCTGCCGCCAAGAGAAGGCTGTCAGTGCGTTTGCGGTTCTGTTTGGTGTTACTGCTGTTGCTATTGTTTGTTTGCCTTGTTAGCCATATACATATGCGTATATGGATATATATATTCGTATATTTACATACTAGTAAAGAACTCTTATTCTTTTTCCTATATATTTGCCTGAAAGCCCCATAATTTCAAAGCTATAATAATTTGGAGGGAAGGGGGTCACATTTTCCATTCCAAGGGAGGTTTCTGCCTTCCTTGATGGACACCTGTCCTTTAAACCACAACAAAATGTTAAGTAGCATAAATACTGCTAAGGAGTAAAAAAGCCCTGATTTTTGCCAGACATATTTGAAACAAAAAATAGTTTAATGCATAAAAAACCAGCATAATGTAGTGGAGCTGTAATTATTATAATGTAATTTTAATTATCATGTCTATGTTTCTGCAGTAGAACATGGTGAGTTTTGTCTTGAGAAATCACTGGAAGTTAAAAAATTATTACTGAGTTCAATACCATGATTTAATGAATTAGTCTGACAGAAAAGTAAAATAGTCGCTAGAATTTTCCAGGCATGGAAAAGCCACTTAGGAGACAAAGGTTTAAATAAAATGAAGATATTAAAAAAAAAGAAAACGAACCCCACAGAGGAGTAGTAAATTCATAATTTCTACTGAGTGAGAATTGTCAAACTTCTTGTCAATAAATGTAAAATGCCTTATATGCAGAAATATTTCAAGACATTAAAGACAAGGCAGGGTATTTGGCCCTATGCATTCAATACATTATTTATGTCAGCTTTATTTTTCTATTTTCCAGTAAGCCTTTCTTCTCTATCTTCTCTGGGCTACAGGGTCACACAGAAGTCAGGAATTCTAGTGATACTGGAGTTTTTGTGAGTAGTGAGATGCGTCTGTCACTGCTTTGTTTGATGTTATGTTGGACTCCACTTTGAGTCTTTGTTCTTGAACCCAGCTCCTGCATACCTTGATATTGTGATGTATTGACCAAAGTAAAAATACTTGCAAAATAACTTTAAAGATTTGCATCGAATGCACCATCTTTCTATCTCTGCCTGTTACAGGAAGTAAAACTACTTTTCTATCCTGTAAAGCCTTGATTATCTTCTCCTGGTCTTGGTATCTGTTTAGAAAAGGTTCCTTGCAAGTGCAGGTAGTGCTTCTCTGTTGCCAAAGGAAGTGTTCTCTGTAATATCCCATTTTCTCATTTAAATACTTTCTCAGTGTTCTGCTCTTTTATGTTTACAGCTGTTTTAAAGCACCTTAGCTAAATCCTTTTGAAGTAAAATACACACAATGCCCTTTATGAGCCTTTCTGGTTTTGTCTCTCATGATCCCTAATAATTTTCTTGGAATGCATACATCTTCCTTTGGCAGTTGCAGATGGGGTTGTAGAGTGGCTCTCAGTAAACAAGGGTGCATTTTAAACGATCAGCAGAGTGCCTGTGAAATCATTGCACTGCATTATTATAGCTTATCTTTTTACTTCCATGGTCTGTAGTCCTCACATGGATTTATTTCATCTATGCTTGCACACAGCTTTGATGGTGCCTTGTACCCTGCCCTGCTTAGACATGCCATAAAGCCTCATACTTAAAGGATAATGGTCATGATGAGGAAAGTATACAAGGCAATAAACAGCTTTTGCAGGTAGTTAAACACACTGAAGCAAAGCTTCATTGGAAAACCCCAAAAGCTGTTTATTGTAAGCAAAGCAACACATCAGCTGTGTTCAACAAGCCACAACATTAAATAAAAGCTTTTGCCTTGTCTTGCAAGTGCTGGGAGGTTTTGTCCACCAAATAGATCTTTGCTTCTCATTTTTAATGCTTTGGGTGGCTTACTTTGTCTCACATATGGTTTAACAGGAGATGGGTCTTGAGTAATTGCTTGGGATACAAGCAGTAAAATGTCTTTTTTTCAAATCACTGTGGAGGTTCTTGATGACCGTCCTTTCCTCCTCTCCAACCCCACAAGAAAACCCCTTCATTCCCAGTTTATTTTTCCCCTCTAGCTACTAATTCCATTGTCCATTTCATCACTTAATTTATTGGTTTGATTTTTATTTTGTTTTGGTTAGGTTTTTTTCTATTCAGTGGTGGTGTCGCCTCCACTTTCCCCAGCATTTCACCGAGTTTTCCTAACAAGAATGCCTGAGGCTGGAACATTCAGCCACTTCAAGGAAGAGGTTAGAGGACAAGTATTATGAGTCACAACATTTGTAGCGCCAGGGAATCTCTGTTCCACAAATAGAACTGCTTTGGTAATGATAAGCTATCTAAAACCAAACAACCTTTTTTAGCAATTATAATTTACTAAACTTTGTGATCTTCAAGAGTATTTTCTTTAAAACAGGAAGAGACTTTTTATTCCAATGGAGTGACATTTGATAAATTTGTGCAGATTCTTGTGGGTCTTCCTATCAAATGCAGTGAATAAAGCTGCATTTATTATTTTCCAGCCCCAATTTACTGGCAGTTATAATAGTAGATACCACCATGGCTATTTGTGTGAGTCAGATTTCAGTTACCTGCTGACACAAACTGCATGGCAGATAAATATGTCACAGGCCAATAATCCTCACAGAAGACTGTAATTTTCTGTGGATGTCTGAAAGCGATTGATAGAGACAGGGATTCCACGGTTTGCATGCCTGAAGCCAATTTATTGATTACAAAGTATAATCAGTATATATCGCTGATATGATGATCAGTATATATAGCTTTTCAGCTATAACTAAGAATAGCACTAACTGCAACATTTATGTCTACTAGTAGCATTGCTTAATCATAGCTTTGCACAGACTCACACAGGTGCTTACAGTCCTGTATGATTTCTCAAAAACAAAACATACCATGCACACCGTTATCTCTTGCTTCCTCCTTCAGGGTTCTGCCTTGACTTGCAAGGGCTTGCAGCCTACTAGGCTTAGCATATCCACTTCAGTCACGAGTTGAGCAGTGCTCTCAGTCTTGCTCTCCAGCTGTATTCCGATGTCAATGGAAGGAAACTTACTTACAGTTTAATGAAAGAATATTTAATATTTTGCAGTGGTTCACATAGACATTTTTGCTGCTTATTGCTGAGAATTGTAGCACAGCCTTTCTCATTTATAAATTAGACCTTGAGGCAGTATTTTCTATGAAATCAAAATATGAAAGGAATAACCTTAAGTTTGGTAACCAGCAGAGACTGAAGCTGTATGCTGTGAAACGGAATTAATAGATAAAGTGATCAGAAAAAAATCTGGTTGGTGATTCCAGTTAGGAGTTGGCTGAGGTATTTTTTTTCTTTCATCTTGTCCTTTAATAATTTCTACAAGAGCAATGTTTTCAGGAAACTGGTATTTATTCATTTATACATGGAAGAACATCACATCAGAATTATAAAAACCCTGTGTACATTACATTCTTGTCTCAGATAAACACAAATCCAGCATAATTCTGGATTTGCACTAGTATTACTGAAATGCAAATTTATTCTTGAATGTCTTTATCCATTGTGCCCTGTTAAGGTTATCTAGGACAAATCCTGAACCATTAAAATCATGGCTCAGTGGGGAGAGGGGCATTCCTTACCCTCATGGAGAATGAACCAGGACATTCCTGGCACAGCAGTTCCATGGGAAAATGCAAGAACTGTGTGTAGATACGGGCACGGCTAGTGCTGACTCCTTGGGAAGGCAAACCAGAGCAGGTATGGGTGTGATAAGGAAAAACACACCCAGGAAAAATATGCTGCACCTGCAGTTGCTGGGATACATCCAGGGTAACTGCTCTGCTCATCGTGGATTGTGCTGTGCCTTTCCAGGGAGTGCAGAGGAGATGTCACATCCTGAAAGAGGACGAGTACAAGTGACTGCTTCCTGGGAAGGTAGAAAATCCTCAGGTATCACTTCAAAACATGCCAAGGATTTCAGGTGTCACATTCAGAATGGCAGTTAAAGCTAATGATAGAAAACATATTTTAGGAACCTCATTTTTCTATAAAAGGGATATGAGCTGCTTCTATTTCAGGTTGGGAAAGAAGCTCTCAGAGAGTGATTTGGATTGTTTCTCACAAAGGTTAATCATCAAAATTTGTTCTCCATTTACTCTTCTCTTTTTGAGCTCTGCAATGAATATGAAGTAAAAAACATCCTTAGGTAGCTTTTGATATTTATTTGTACCTTCAGATATTGTCAGAATAATACAGAGAACAGATTTGTAGAAATAAAATAGGATGCTTATTCTTCTAAGTTTTCAATAATTTTGAGTTAAGCAGGTTTTTTAAATAGATTTTTTTTTGCCAGATATGTTACATTTTTCATTCATGAATTTCACCTGTAGATTATATATAACTAAAAGAATGTTTTCCTGATGAGCATTCAGTAAAGCCAGATGCTTTTAGTGGTAGTTCTTGGGTTGAAATAGATTTGGTGTGGTTTTTTCCCCCTATTGTACTTTCCATCAAAATGTTTGTTGCTCATTACAATTAAAAACATAAATTCTGTTGTTTTCCGCACTATAGCGATAAGTGTCACCGTAAAGACTAATTAAAGAGAAACAAAGCTATTCATCTTTTTTTTTGGGGGGGGGGGGGGGGGGGTTGTTGTTGTTGTTTTTTGGTTTGATTGTTTGGGTTTGGTTTTTTTTTTTTTCTGAAACATAAAGCCATTCCCATTACAGAATTTTCAGAGGAAACTTTGCAAGACTCCTGGGACCACATTTTCAACATAGTTCCATACCTAATGAAGATTTACAAATGTTCTGAATCCCATTTCCATCAACAGAACTTAGTACCAGAATATATCTTTGCCTTTCAAAAATCACTTCAAGTATTTATTTGCATCTCAAAGACTGAATTAGTTTTCAAATTCTGACTATGAAACTTCTGTGAAGTAAATGATCGCATAGGGCAGTGTTGTCCTCCACTAGATTAAATAGACTTCTAATATTATATCTTCATCTGAATAGATTTTCTTGTCATCCAGAGTTAATATGAAATATACTGCATTTTGTATTTGCTGCATGAAAGGAAGATTGATTTATTTCAGGTACTTTATAGGCTATTTTATTATTCACATTGAGATCTCATCTATTCCCTCTGCATTCATATTTTATAGTACTTTAACTGATTGAGTTGGTTTGACTCAATACTTTGATGGCACCTTTGCCATGGAGGCTGCACACACATAATGCAGATCATTACTTGATTCTTTTCAAAACTATTTACCTTGCCCTTGGGTTATTTTATGAACTTCTGGCCTTTTGGTTCTGACCAGATCAACCAGTAGACAAAGGCAGGTAAAACACAAGTCCTCAGTCCCCAGGAATAAAATCCTTACTCACTTGTATAATCATATTTGCAGTGTTGTGAAATGCAATTGTTTTCATTCTAATGTAGCAAAGACTTCAGAATTTAGCCCTGAATTTGTCTAATTTCCAAAGCACCTCCTGGTCCTTTTTTTTTTCTATCTGGACTGCCAGGTTTCATCCCCACTGAAGTCACATGAACGATACTGACTCTCACCCCTGTCTGAATTTGCTCATTTTGTAACATAGGAAGGTAAAATAAGTTTTTATTCCCAAAACCTTGGTTTTCCTGCAATATCTGAGGTAACTGTGATGGTGAGGCAGAAGCAGAGCCTGAAACTCTGCTCCCACAAACAGGCATTCTGCATTATCCTTCCTCAATCTGAAACAATCTAGAACTCTACTGTACTGATTAGCAAGAAGCCCTTTATAAACTAATGGAAAATGGGGCCTAGATATCAATTCTTAAAACAAAACAAAAACAAAACAAAAAAAAAGTGTTTAAAGTATTTTTAGAGAAAATAGCAAATAGCAAAGTAAGTTTGAGTATTCCTGCATCACAATGCAGGAAAAGACAGTGAAGAGAGTTTTGTTTAACCTGGGAGTTATCACAGGATTTGGTCGTCCTGGCAGTGAACTTGCTACTGCTTTCACAATTGTGAATGTGTTTCTGATTGGGATTATGGCTCATTCAGAACCTTCAGTAAATTTACATTAAATTTACATTTGTGGTTGCTCCCATACATACACTTTAGGATTCCAATACAAATGCAGAACTCTGTCATAAATATATTCCTATAGTAGGCCATAGTCCTGCAACTCCTGAGCCAAAACTTTTTTAATGGCAGAGTTGCAGAGAAAAAAACATCAGAAAGGCAAATCCATCATCTTTCATTAGGAAGAGAAACACCTGTCCTGCACATGTGTGTAAAGTTCTGCTCAGTGAATATGATTAATTGCACTGTAATTCTAGTGTCATGTAAAAAGATGTGCTGGAGGAATTCTCTAATAGAAATTACTGCTATTCTCAAAGGTATCATCAGCTAATAAAGAAATCACATTATTAACCTAAATTGCAAGGTAAAATTTATATATCTCTGGTTTTATTATTTTAAAACTGTTAATTCACATACTTTGTTGTAGGTTGTCTTAGTATTGGCAAAGAAATCTGCTCCTAACTGTTACTTTATAATTCTTCTTCTTCTAGTTCAGGTTTCCTTTTTTGGCTTGTTTCTGTGTTTTGTTGTGATGTTTTTATCCAAAAATCTAAGTGCTGGCATACATTCTTCAGCCAAAATCTTTGCATCACAAGGATGAAAAACAGGTGATGACTGTGGGGCTTTTAAGTGTCTCCTTTCTTTACAAATCCTATTTTCTGTTTCATCCTCTGGCTTCAGTTAAGTTTACAAACATGGCAAGACTGTTTCAAATATCAGAGAAAGGTAAAATAAAGTGTCCAAATAATGGGTTATAAGTGGATAACCTATTTGTCTTTGGCTGGAAAGCTTTCAGTGTCTGGCTTTGGCAAACAAAGGCCATTTTGAAATGGTGTTTGGGCAGTGACTGAACCCACGTGGAGGTTGTATTTACAGCACAGGAGTTGTCAAATAACAGTCAAAGTAATTTGGGCATCAGAGGAAATAATAGAAGTGATTCCAGTGCTTTCTGTGAAAACCTTTAAACTCCCATTTCATTAAAAATTCCACTCTGCAGCTGGTAGCAGAGATTTACTGGGTTTCACCATCTGTGCAGATTAATGTTTCCTAAAGGAGAATGAATGCAACAGATGAGATGGTTGGTTTTTCAGATCAAACAAAACCCCAAAGTACAATCTCTTCCCTG